>NC_034598.1:41892302-41904657 GCF_900095145.1 Mus pahari
CTCTCTCTCTCTCTCTCTCTCTCTCTCTCTCTCTCTCTCTCTCTGTGTGTGTGTGTGTGTGTGCACGCGCGTGTGTGCGCGTGTGCACATGTGTGTTCCTTTCTACCTCTCTGTCTCTCTGTCTCTTTCTGTCTCTGTGGCCTCTCCCCACCCCCTCTGTGTCTGTATATGTGTCTGTCTGTCTGTCTGTCTGTCTGTGTGTTCCTCTCTCTCTCTGACTTTCTGTCTCTGTCTGCCTCTCTCTCTTTCTCTCTCTCTCCTTCCCTCTTTCCCCTTTTCTCCTTCCTTCCCTCAATGTCTTTTTTAACAATTATTTTTAATATGTATATGTGTGTGCACTATGGGGTATGTACATTTGAGTGCAGGAACCTACCGAGGCCAGAGGCATTGGAATCCCCTGGAGTTGGACTTACAGACAGTTGGGAGCAGCCTCCCATGGGCGCTGGGAGATGAAGTCAGGTCCTCTGAAGAAACAGCAGGCACTCTCACCCGCAGAGCCATCTCTCCAGCCCCTTTCCGTTACTGCCTTTCTGTTTCTGTTTGTCTCTTTCTGATTCTCTCCTTGTTTCTGTGTCTCTGCCTCTCTCTCTCTCTCTCTCTCTCTCTCTCTCTCTCTCTCTCTCTCTCTCTCCCTCTCTCTCTCTCTCACACACACACACACACACACACACACATTCTCTCTATCCCTCTATCACTGTCTCTACCTCTGTCTTCATGCTTCTGTCTCTGATGCAAGTGTGGCAGGTCTTGTGTTACTTGTCTTACACTACATCACAATACTGGGCAAAACTACTTAGAGGGAGACTGTTTAGCTCATGGTCTCAGAGGTTTCTTCTACGGTCACTCAGTCTCCTTGTGCTTGGGCAAAGCATTATGGGAATGAGAGCCTGTGGTGGCCATTGCTTACCTTATGGTAGGCAGGTAACAGACAGCAGGGGCCAGGAATTTACATCCTGAAGCTAGGTACCACCTCCTAATGTCTCCATCCCAAATAGCATCACCACCTGGAATGAGCCTGAGCCTGGGGGGTGGGGGTGGGGGGAGGACATTTGAGATTCAAACCACGACCAGAAAGAAAGCTGTCTTCTTTTTCTCACCCTACGCCCTACCACTTGGCCTGGCCCTGCTCCAACTTGACAATAGCAAGGTAGGTGTATACCATGTCACCTGCACAAGCCAGTCCACACAAAGCTCGTCACACACAGCAGGAGCTGGGTCAGCATTTACAGAGTGAATTAAGGAAGTGGGGTGGAGCCAGAGCTCTGTCACTTTTGCTGCTGGCTGCTGAGAGACTCTCTGGGACCCTGCTGAGTCAGAGCTTCCTCTGGCTTGGATTTATTTTTTTTAATTGTATGTTCCAAACAGATGGACATTTCTTGGCTGTTGCGAGTGAAACTCTGGATATTTGGGAAATAGATCCAGAAGGAAGTGGCTGGGATATGAGTCACACAGCCATCTGAACCCTGATGGGGTGAACCTCCTGCTCAGCTGCAGAGAAGCTCCAGGGCTAAAGCCTAGCAGTGCTGAGGAATGGGGGGGGGATGGGGGGGGTACAGAGTTAATGGCCAGACCTGGCTTTGTCTCTTCCATGTGGAACCTGTGACATTGGCATTCACCACGATGGGCTGACACAGTTACCCACCCATGTGTGCTTTAATCAATTAGATGAGCCACAGGCACCCATTCCAAGGAGCAGCCAGCCAACTGTCATATAGAGGCAGGTCAGGGAAGTCTGAAGGGACAGAGAGGTGACCAGCTGTGCTCTCTAACCAGGAGATATGTGCAAACGCTGGGTAGGAGGGTTTGAAGTTGGGAGTAGAATTGCCTGAGAGCAAAGAGGGCTGCTTAAGGAGGAAGTCGGTGCCAGGCGTGTAGGTGCATACTTGTAACCCTAGCACTGTGGAGGCTGAGGCTGAGGCAGGAGGATCACTCGAACCTTGGCAAGAGAGTTATGAGACAAAAAAGGAAATCATAGCCGGGCATGGTGGCACACGCCTTTAATCCCAGCACTGGGGAGGCAGAGGCAGGCAGATTTCTGAGTTCGAGGCCAGCCTGGTCTACAGAGTGAGTTCCAGGACAGCCAACACTACCCAGAGAAACCCTGTCTCGAAAAACCAAAAAAAAAAAAAAAAGGGAAATCAGGGATTTCCAGGCTATGATAATCTTTGAGAGGTGCAAGTGGGTTGCAGCTTGCTCTGGCCTCAGAGCATGTCCTTAACCACAGTGACCATAAAAGCTGGGACACATGGGATCCCAGGACTGATGGCAACTCCTTACTGTGAAACAGGAGAGGGAGGGCCAATGTGCCACACGCCTGTGGATAACTAGGTTTCCTTTTCCTCTGGTGCAGAGAAAGGCAGCATGTTCACAAGCAAGGGCACACACACACACCATACACACACAGACACATGCACACAAACATACATGCATGGATACACACACACACTCACACACACAAGTACTCATGTGGGAAGGACAAGACCACCCTCAGTGGGGCGAGGTAACAACAGAGAAGAAAAAACTTCTTTATTCAGCATTCTGACAAGCTTTGGGGGCTGGAGCAAAGGCCATTTTTTCCAACACTTAAGATACAATCTCAAAATAGATTCCTAGAGTTTAGAGCCTACTGGGACCTAGGAGCTGGCTGTTCCTCCTCCCTGAGGGCAGAGGCCTCCACTAACTGCACTCCACTAGTTTGCATCTTTTTTTTTTTTTTTTGAGACAGGGTTTCTCTGTGTAGACCTGGCTGTCCTAGAACTCATTCTGTAGAACAGGCTGGCCTTGAACTCGGAAATCCGCCTGCCTCTGCCTCCCTAGTGCTAGGATTAAAGGCAAGCACCACCACTGTCCAGCTTGTATCTTTTTATCCCACGGAGTTTCACCTGCATGCAAACACCAGAGTTCTGTGCCTGTGGTCTTTTCTGGGTGGTTTTTGATCATCTGAACTTGACTGCTATTCTGTAAGGTGCAGAGAAGGATCTATGACAGTTGTATTTTCAGTTTTGGAGGAATGAGTTTATGTAAGCAAGGTAAAGTCAAAGGAGAGAGAGAGGGGGAGAGAGAGAGAGTATACAAAAATCATCACACTTGATGCTCAAAACATCCAAAACATCAAAAAAAAAAAATCAAAACAGCAAAAAATGGAAAAAACTGGATCCCCATGAAGGCAGACAGCTGGGGTGTCCCATCCCCCAGGCCCCATGGTCCAAGCAGAATAGAGTCCTCTCAGTGGGGCCTCCAAGTAAAATAACAAATAGCAACTGACAGAGATGACATCACTGGATTGAATATTCACAGCATCCTGCAGAAACTGACTGGGGAAGTCGGGGCACCGGCTGGAGTTCCCGATTGAGTTTTCTCCTTCCATGTCCGTGCTTCTCACGGTTGACCCTCCAGCTTCTCTTTCCCACCATGGGTGCATTTATTGCCATGGAATAAACAATGGTCACCTCCATTGGAAACGGTTGACCTCTAGCTGTGCTCAAGGGCACCTTGTTTTGCTCTTGGCCTGTTTCGCTGCTCTCTCTACACCATAGTGAGTGGAGCCACCTCCAGACAAGGGACCTTGGAGGGTACTTTGTGACAAACATGCTTATGTGTAAAATGGGGAGGAGGGGGCAACTTCAGAGCTAGCCTGTCAGTGAGCCCGAGCAGCACGTGGCAATTTACTAATATAATGTAGATCACATCTTGAAGCTGGGTGTCCGTGACAGAGGGCTACCCTGCACCAGCTTTTGCTTCTCTCCTTCACTCCTTGGGTCTCCTGGGTCAAGGCTCTGCCAGGTGGAGCGAGATCTACTGCGATCAGGTCAGCTTTCACACAGGAGACCTCAGGACTAGGGAAGGCGAGAACTCAGGCATCCACTCGGTGCTCTTCGGGAAGACTGCTTGGTCTTGCACACTCCTGCCTGCTTCCAGAGGTGGCTCCCTCCAGCTGAGGGCCATTACAGCCCACAGGCCCTCCAGTGGGCTTCCTACTGGGGAGGAAAGTTCATGCAGAGCAGAGAGCAGGAGAAAAGCCAGGCCCACTCCACCCTGATCCTCTGGGTACCTCACCGGCCTCTGTTGGCCCAGCAGGGGATCATGTGGGTGGGGAAGGTCAGTAGTGCTAGCTTGGGGATCAGGAGGCTGGAAGCAAGGTTAGAGGCAGCTGGCAACACTCCAGGCTCTTAGGAGGGTCAGTGGGGCCTGGGAACAGAGTGGCCCTTGTGGGGGTGACTCAGACCCAGCTAGTGGGGGAAGGATACAGCTAGGCCCTTCTGCAACTGGCTTGTAGGGATGGGCAAGAAGGTCTAAGAGCCTAACAACCAGCCCGACTCCCTGCCCACACCCCAGTTCTGTGGAACCCCTTGACCATCCCAGGTATCTGCAAAATGTTCTGAAGGCTTCGCTATTGTAACATTTCCAGCTGAGCACAGCCAAGGTGCTTTCTCCACAGCTGGAACACCCTCTGCACTTTCAGGGTCAAGCCAAGTGCACCGTATCCCAGCCACTCCTCCCAGACATACATGCTTTGTGTGTGCATATATGAGTGTGCATGTCCTCGCGTGTGCACATGTTATGTGACAACATATGTGCCCGTGTGTGGAGGTGTGTGCCCATGTGTGCGTTGTGAAAGATGTTTATAAAAAGATAAAGAGGCATAAGATATGTTCTATGGGGGTGTGGTGAGGGATGGGGGAAGGGGATGTCTCAGCAGGCCCATGCCAAGGCATCACTTCCCCCTGAAGGACCGGCCACATGGACAGTATATTATAGAAAGAGTTTATTTAGGGCATAGGGAGTGGAGTTAAGAGGGTAGTAGAGGCAGAGAAAGGCAGAGAGAGAGAGAGAGAGAGAGAGAGAGAGAGAGAGAGAGAAAAGTAGAGGCCAGCCATTGCCATGAGCATGTGGAGAGAGGGGGAAGGGAAGAGCCCAAGAGGACAAGAGGGAAGCAAGAGGGAAGCAAGAGTAAGAGAGGGAGGAGGGGGCAAGCAGCCCCTTTTAGAGCGGGACAGGCCTACCTGGATGTTGCCAGGTAACTGTGAGGTGGAGTCTAGACAGAATGCTAACAGTGAATATATACATATGTGAAGACTTGCCCCTCAGTTGGTTCCCAGGTCAGGTTGTGAGTGGCTGTTCTTTTCTGGAAACTCTTCCTTGTCTACCCCATAGGACACTTTCTAGGACTGTCATCTGTGATCTTGGCTGAAGCCAAAGGAAGGAAGGTGACCTGAAGGAAATGCCTTGTGAAGGGCATGGCTGAGGCTGTCTGTGTGGCTATGTCACTTGTGTGGCTTGACTAGGGAACCAAATGTCCCTGGGTCTGGTTTACAGTAGAAGACAGCTAGTCCAAACTGTTCAGCTGCCCCATGGCTGTCAGGAAAGTACAAGTTTGTGTTCTCGGAGATGAGAGAATCCAGGGTGGAGTCATTCCCTTGGCTCCCATGATCTGCCCTGGACAAGAATGTACGTGTGTGCCAAGGTGTGTGTGTGAGATGCCAGAAGGCAGGGATAGAGCCACATAGTCTAGTCTTTCAGAGCAAGTGGAGGAGGGAGAAGGTATCACTGTCCCCACATCCTGGGACCCTAATCCATCAGGGACAACTAATACAATGCCTGTCTTTGCCAAGGTTGGTGCCCCTTCCTAGAAGGGAATAGGCTCCTGGCTGAGGAATGTGCCGATCTGGACAAGAAGCAAGATCAGCACATGACTTCTCACAAGTTTCCAGACAACAGCCAAGTCAGGAACCACACCCAGTGCTCGGGCTGGGAGAAGAAGCCACCACACCCACAAGGGGTACCTTGACCCCACCTTCTTCAGCTACTGTCTCTGTGTCTCATAAAGAATATCTGATCTAAAATAGAGTCTGCTCTCAACCCAGAAAGCTTCGGCAGAAAGATGAGGGAGGAGCGTCATCTCAGAAGGCCCCGAAGGCCTCACAGGAACATGACTCAGGCCGTGACTGCACGCCAGCTCCTCGGGAGGCCCACGGCTTGCTGACTCAGGCCCTCTCCACCCAGGCTCTGATTTCCAGGGCCTCGAGGAAGAGTTCCCGAGGGTAAGACCGGCAGAGCTCACCAGCCTTGGCAATTTGCCTGTGTCTGAAGAGAACAGAGAGATGTCGAGAGGGAAATCAGAGAGTTTCTCAAATCTTTCTTAGGAAACAATGCTCCCCACAGGAAGTCTGCTGGACAAGCAAGGAACCAGAACCTTCGCACAACCAACTGACTGAGAAGGCTGAGCATGGCTCGGCCTGCGTTCCCATTAGCAAACAAGGACACAGGGGCTTCCTTGAAACACATCATCATCGTCGTCATCATCATCATCATCATCATCATCATCGACAACAACAACAGCAACAACATTATTTGCCCAAATCACAGCCTCAGAGTGATTAAGCTCAGAAACAGGGGACATGGCACCAATGTAGAGGTAACCAGATGATAGAGCCAGAACCCCACTGATGGAGTGTAGATGAGGAGGGAACCAGGATTTTTCTCTATATCAAAACTCAGGTCAGGATTATCAAGAAAAAAAATAAGTTCACAGAAATTTCATGAAGAGAAACAAACAAACAAACAAACAAAACCCAACCAACCAAACCCTGAAGCTTCACTTGAAACCAAGGCAGGGCACCCAGGGAAGGAGGGGACACATCACAGCACTCATTGCTGCTGTGGACTCTCAGTGTGAACCATCCTGTGGCTAACACGGATCCCATGAGGACATTCCCATTTCAACCTCTGCTAGGGACACCCCAGACCTCATGCAGGGCAGAGAGTAAAGAATGCACACATGCTTAGTACTCAGAGAGCTTTTTAACCCCATGTGGTCCAGGGACCAAACTCAGGGAATGGTGCCGCCCACAGTGGGTAGATCTTCTCATATCAATTAACACACTCAAGACAAGTCTCCTACAGACTTGCCCATTGACCTAATCCAGGAAATCCCTTGAGATTTTTCTTCCCCACATGACTCTAGGCTGTGTCAAGGTGACACTCAGAACTAACCATCATGCCTGGAAAAGGAGATAAAGCACTGGAGTAAGGGACATACAGGGGGTGTCACATAGATTCTCCTCCCAGCAGGACTCTGTGCCCCAGCTCCCCTTCTTCTATAGCTGCATGTGGCAAGCCGCCGCATTCTGCCATTGCAAAATGGCGCCCGACCCGAAAGGGGGAAGGGAGAGAAAAAAACAGCTTGCTAGGCGCATGCGCCAGGCTCGGAGATGAGCCAGCACAGAGATGCTAATGAGGTTCGGAAGTAAGCACCAATCACAGGCAGACACGTTCCCCTTAGGGCTATATAAACCAGAGGGTATCGGGCTCGGGGTCCTTTCGCTTCGGCAAGCAAGAAGAGAATAAAGAAGTTGTGGAAGAATCTCTGCGTGTCCTAGTCCTTCTATCCTGCAGGCGGGAGCGACGGGCGCGACAGCTGCATACTCTCTTTGTTATACTGCCTTTTCTATACTCCCTTCGCAAGGCAGTCTCATAATTGAAAGGACTAGTATTGGTTCAGGACACCAGGAGACCAAGTTCTCAGCATGAAGGAGATTTATTTGCCCCAGAGGGACAAAGGTCAGAAAATAGGAGACAAAGACAGGAGGTAGAGGACACTGGAGAAGAGGAAAGGAGCAAGGGAGGGGAGGGGGTCCCCAGTGCAGGGACAAAGGACTGCCCCTGGATAGAGAGCCCTTCTAAGCCCATAGACAAATGGCTGTTTATAAAGGTAAAAAGGGAAACCCTGTGTTAGGATGAGGCGTTTAACTTTAATTGGACACATTAGGTGAGCTAAAGAGGGCTTTTGATCCCTGGACTTCAGTACTTTGATAGCAAGACCTTGGTAGTCAGCCTCAGGAGGAGGAAGTGGCCAAATAAGGGAACAGAACTTGGTGGCTAGCTTTAGGAATGCTATTTAATGGTTTTTAGCACCGCAGAGGGAATGGGGAAGGAAGAAAGGCTGCCAGAGCCGTGCTTGCCATCCTTTGGCTTTAGAGGTAGGACTGGGGTTAGGTGGCACCCTCTTCACTGGCCCTCGGTTCTGAGCCCTCTCCCAAGATGCCTGGCCCCTCAGAATGTCTTCTTCATAGCTGCTCCCAACACCTAGGACTTCCTATGTATGCTCAGGCTGGCTACAGTCCCTCCAGTATTCCTCCAGCCCTACTAGGTGACACCTGCCAAGACTGGGACTGCTATGCCCAGGGTATAGGCTAGGACTTCAGCAGTCTTTCTTCTCCTGTAAAAGAAAGTCCTTACCCTGTGCCTGGGTATCTTTGAAGGTTGTCACTTTTGGAGGGAGACCAGATAGCCGTGCCCCACCAGGATCTTCTATCAGCCATTGCCATTGCGTGGGGCTGCAAGCAGAAGTCCTAAGTATTGGGAGCAGCTATGAAGAAGACACACGGAGGGGCTAGGCATCTTGGGGTGTGGAACCAAGGGCCAGTGAGGAGGTGGCCACCTAACTCTGATTCCATCTTCAAAGTTAAAGGAGTCAATACCTTTTCACTGTCCCCTTAATCTCAAGAAGCCAAAAGAGCCTGGCTGGGTTCTGGGACCAGGAACATTCAGGGGTCTCCCACTCTGACCCACAGAGATGCTAGGAATGCATCCATCCCTCAACAGGGTAATGGCTTGAGGTTTCCATGGCAACCAGTCTCAACACACACACACACACACTGCCACACACTATTAAAGGAATAAGACTCAGCTCTGCTTGGGCCCCAGTTAGTGGTCAAGGAGAGACTCTAAGGTGGGGGACAGTTGGGGTGATGATTATCTATGTCAGTGCTGTGCTTTCTGTCAAATCACATATACAAGGAAGCTCTGAGAGAGGCACCTGTGATCCACAACCTGAATCCTGTAGGACTGTGGCCTCATGGAGAGGCCAAGGCAGAGAAAAGACTCCCATCCCTTGTTCACCTCTTTCCTTCTAAGTCTCACCAAGGGTGTCCCTGCAGTCAGAGTGCTGGCAACAAGAACTTCTCAGTATGAACTGGGTGACTATCATGTGACCTGCACTGAGCCTTCTTGGTCAAATTCCTCTAGGGTCACCAGGACACTAAAAACCAGTGAGGTGCAGGGAGGCAAGGACCAGACCCCTCCCCCCAAAAGCCGCACGTGGTATTGTCCTAACACTTGGTCTCGTGAACACTGGCTGTAGCTCCTTGGAGTCCTCTGTGGCAGAAGGCTCAGAATAAATATTCTGACTTGGCCTTTGCCGGGGACGGGTAGGGACAAACTTGCCCGAGCACACAGATTCGCCTGTCTCTTCACAAGAGGAATTCTGTCTACTAGGAAGATAGGGACCATGGGCAGATCTCGAACTGTGGGGTCCCAGTCGGTGATGCTGGTCTCTTCTTCTCTTTGTAAATGATTGATTTTTCTTTTATGTGTATTGGTGTTCTGCCTGCATGTCTGCCTGTTCTGTGTGCGGGTGTCCGATCCCCTGGAACTGCTGCCACAGAGAGTAGTCAGCTGCCAGATGCTGAGAACTGAACATGGGTTCAACTCCAGCCCCACACTGGTCTCTTAATTACCACTATTCCAGTAAAACAAAGGTTTTATTGGTTCTGGTCTCTCATTAATCAGCAGATTTTTTCAGCCCCAACTAACCAGAACCAACGATTCTCAACTCAAAATAGCACATGTCCTCAAGAGAGTCATTAAATGGCTCTCAAACTGTCCTCCAGAACGTCTCAAGCCAGGCAGGCCTCCGTTGCCTCTCTGCTCTCCACATTCTTATCTCCCAAGCTCCACAGAAGAGCTCGTCATACTTTGAACTCTCGATGTCTTTTCTAGACCAAAGTTTACCAAAGTCCTTCCACAATCATCCCCAGAACAACACGGTCAGGTCTGTGATAGCGACACCCCATGATCCCGGCACCTTAGCGTTACTATAACTGTGTTGAAAAACCAATCCCAAAAGTAACTTGGGGAAGAAAGGATTATTTCACTCACAGTTCCATATAACAGTTCACCACTGATGGAAGAGAGGACAGGAACTCACGGAGGGCAGGAACCTGGAGGCACCAGCTGATGCAGAGGCCATGGAGAGATGCTGCTTCCTGGCTTGCTCTCCATGGTTTGCTCAGCCTACTTCTTATAGGACCCAGGACCTCCAGCCCAGGGACGGCTCCTTCCACAATGGGCTGAGCCCTCTCCCATCCATCACTAAGAAAATGCCCTACAGGCTTGCCTACCGCTGAACCTTATGAGGTCATTTTCTCAACTAAGGCTTCCTCTTCTGTGGCGACTCTTGCTTGTGTCAAATTAACATAAGTGCAACCAGCACAACAGGAATCTCAGGGTCCATAGGTCTCTATGAGAGTCCTGGGATCTTAAGAAAGGATGTCCTTGGCCATCTTCTCTGTCTATCTGAAACAGGTCTCTTTTCACACTTCCTACCCAGGTGTGTTGACGTCCCGATTGAAGGCTCGGACGACATAGTACCCTGTTATACCCAGCATGCCTTCTGTTTCTGACAGGAGAGTCTGCTGGCTTGTGAATCAGACCTTTAGTGCCCAGACAAAGCTTACTGTGGGGGCTCTAGGTTCCCTGGGTAATATGTGACAAGTATCAGTCATCTTAAGAAGAAAGAAACGGTGTGGGCTGAGGCACATGAGTGGTCATCCAGAGAACATCATTAACAGAAAGCCCAAAAGTCAAAAGCCCAAAATTCTGCGTCATAAAGAACATCTGATTAGGGAGAGAGCCCTGCCCCCCTTCTTCACCAGAGGGACCTAAGGTCAGCTTTGAAAATATGCAGCCTCAGCACACTGCTGGCAAACAGCCCCCTCCGTGAACTTGGTCTCAGGGCCTCTCTGCTGTGATTGTGAACATATGGCTACTTCCCTTGGAAGGAAATGGTTGTTTCTTATTCAACCTACCACGCCTGGCCCCCGCTACTGCTTTGTTTTAAAATAACTTAAAATGAAAAAGAAAATTAAAGGAACAAAAAGGGGCCGTTCTGAAGCCTCACTCTTCCTTGATAGTTCTTTACACTTGGATCCATTATCTTTATCCCCTCTCCCTAGGGCAGTGGTCCTCAACCTTCCCAATGCCGTGACTCTTTAATAGGGTTCCTCATGTTGTGGTGACCCCCTCCCCCAACCATAGATTATATATATTCTAGACAAGCACATGTATATAGTTATATATACAAGCACATATACTCATATGATATACAATCATATAATATTTGTAGGATTCATTTTGCCACTATTGTGAATTGTATTCCTTTTCAGTAGTTAGTGAAGCTGGCATTCTTGAGCTAATCGACTCCTGGTCTCTTTTCTATGTTCCAGATCTCTTACACTTTATGAAGCATTTTGCATTCGTGTTTAGGTGTTAGATTACTTCCTGTTTTCTTCTCCGCTAACACCTAACTCAGGCGAGGCATCAGGGTCATGGCAGCCCCCTAGTGAAGTGGAGGCTCTGAGCATCCTAAGACTGTGATGGCAAAGCATCTCAGGCAAGGACTTAAGTAACCAGCCAATACGTATTGTCACATCCTCCGGAAGACCAAGAGCAAGCTGTCATAGATCGGCTTCCTCCTGAGCCTTTTCTCCTGTGTGTCTGTGTTCTGATACCTTCTTATAAAGGACACTGACATATTGGATTCAAGGTCTACTATGATGACTTCACTTTATCTAAATCACTTCTAGAGCCTCATCTCTAAATCAGTGTGGCAACCTGTGTGTGTGCTTGTGTGATAGTCTGGTGTGTGTGCATGTGTATTCCTGTGGGATGTCAGGTGTGTATGTATATGTATACCTGTGTGATAGTTGGGTATGTGCACTTATGTGTGCCTATGGGATAGTCGGGTATGTGTGCTTGTGTGATATCAGGTATGTATGTATGCATGATGTCAGGTGTGTGTGCATGTGTGTGTGTATGTGATGTCAGGTTGTGTGCATGTGTGTTTATGTGTGATGTCAGGTGTGTATATGTATGATGTCAGATGTGTGTGCATGTGTGTACATGTGTGCGCTCATGTAACAGTTAAGTGTGTATGCATGCACACACATGCACTGATGTATCAGTGTGTTAGCTTCACCCTGGTAAAGCACCATAAACAGGTTTATACAACACAGATTCTGCATCTGAGCTCCTCAGGTCAGAAACCCAGAAGGAGGATGTGAACAGGCTGGTCCCTCCGCACTTCGAGGGAAGGGCTGGAGCAGGCTCTGCTGCCTTTTCTGCTGCCCACCTTTCCAACTGCCTGCTGTCTTGCTGTTCATGAGCTGTAGGACACCTGGCCTCTGCTTCTACTTTCTTTTTCTTTCTTCTTTCTTTCTTTCTTTCTTTCTTTCTTTCTTTCTTTCTTTCTTTCTTTCTTTCTTCTTTCTTTCTTTCTTTCTTTCTTTCTTTCTTT
>NC_034598.1:41904692-41929599 GCF_900095145.1 Mus pahari
TTTCTTTCTTTCTTTCTTTCTTTCTTTCTTTCTTTCTTTCTTTTTGAGACAGGGTTTCTCTGTATAGCCCTGGCTGTCCTGGAACTCACTTTGCAGACCAGACCTGCCTCTGCCTCCTGAGTGCTGGGATTAAAGGCTTGCACCATCATACCCAGCTTGCTTCCACTTTCATGAGACGTTTTTCCTGTGTGACTTCCCGTGTTGGTATCCTCTCTTCGAATAAGGACATAGTCACGTGCAAGGTGCCAATCCAAAGTCTTCATTTGAAGCAGACTATATCTGGAAAGACCCCATCTCCTGGGGAGGTCACATTCACAGGTGCAGTGTCATGACTCCAGCATGGGACATTGCCCAACCCACAACAACACTAATGTGTGGGCATGTTTTCACCTGTACCTATACACACAAGCATATGTGCATGTATCATATGGTTCATGTTTAGTATATGTGCATGCTTGGTGTGTGTGCATGCTTTTACCTGTACAAGTACACACAAGCATATATGTATCTATCACGTGTGTACATGCTTGGTATATGTGCATTTGTGTTGTATATGGTATATTTGTGCCTGTGTGTGTGTGTTACAGTACTCAGAATAGCAGGCAATAGTGACAACATGAAGAAATGGAGCCCACCCAGTATAAGGACAGGACCTCAAGTGTCAGGAAGCCTGGCAGTTACCTCCCCTATGAGTGTGACTGACATAGATATGGAAGCACCTGAGCCAAGTGTTATCTACGGCAGCCCTCTAGGCAGCTGTGGGATGAGTCAAGGGTGAGGGCTATGTGAACCTGGGCTGAGGGAGGCCATGGGCCATGAGAGGCAGGAAAGAGAACTATTGGGGCAGGGAGAAGCACTCAGGACTCGACAGCCCAGTCTCTGAGAGCAGTGAGCATTAGCAGAGTGTGGGTGTCAGATACATCTGCAGCTGGGCTGAGAGAAGTCCTTCCTCTGTGAAGCCCCTCGAGGCACAGACCTCTGGCTTTTCATCTCTCAAGCACCCTCCACACAGCCCACTTTGATCAGGCCCCGGCATCCCGGCATCCCGGCATCCCGGCATCCCGGCATCTCAGCCTGCAGGCCTGCAGCTCCCCAGCAGCTGGAGCTGAGCTGGAGAAAGGGACCTTGTCTGTGGCAGTCCGAGCACAAGGGGCCGCCCTTGGGGTTAGCCCATGGACTCCCGCCAGCCTGGGGCAGGAAGTAGGTCCCAGGTGCCGGCTCACATCAGGGTGTGCAGCCTCCTAATGTATGGAAAGAGGTCAGGTTGCCGCTGCGCTCTCAGACTTTCCAGGAACAGGCTCCATCCATTATCTGTGTGGGAGGAAGGAAGTGGTCCTGGGAGGGGCAGATAAGCCCTCTGCCCCACAGGAAGGGTAAATATTCCAATCGCCCAGCCTCTCTTTCCCCAGAATCTGTGGGTGTAGGTTAAGGCTTTGGGAGACCCACCTATTAGGACCACACATAGACAGATACACTTCCCAAACAAGGGCTTCTCACTTAGAACTTCCAGGGAAGCAGATAGAGATACTCATCTTAGACCTGCGAGGTATTGACCCCTCAGTAGGTACTCACAGACTGGTGCACACTGATGCACTCTGACACACTCTGGCCGCTTAGCATCCAGCCCTTTTATGGATCTCTCTTGTGCTCCCATCCCTGCTGGACCTCAGGGGTCCTGAGGCTCCTTGCTGGTGTCTCCCGGGTCTTCTCTTTGCAGAGTCCTGGCTTCTGTGTCTGTTGCCTGTCCTGAACACATGCTTCTTCTCATGTTGGGCTCTGAACGTGATGTGTCACCACTCCAGAGCCACCAAGCCAGAACTTGGGAGGAGTGGGTGGGTCTCCTCTCTTTCTAGGCCCTGGTTCACTTCCTGGTCCACTGTACTCCTAGGCTCCAAGGGTTTTGGCTTCCCAGCCTGCTTCTTGGTGTCTTCACATCAGATAAAAGCCTTCCCTTAAATTCCATGTCATTTTAGAGCAGTTATCTACGAATTCATCACCAGGCAAATTATCCTAGCCTGATATCTCTACAGATTAGACAGGACTGAAGAATAAAAGCCTGTCCAGGCTTCTCTAGGACCTGAGAAGAGGCTTGGGCAGTCCTCCTTGTCCCCAGGATCTGGGTCAGGGGAATTCTAGCCTAGGGTCTCCTTGGGGAGCTCAGGAGGTGTGATGGAAGCCTCAGGCCAGACTGGGGTTAGCAGGGGTCTCCGTTTGCCATTGCTAAAAACAGTGAGTTCTGGAGCAAGCTGGGCCCAACACTTAAGGAGTCTAGATGGATACACACACTTGTGTGTGTATATGTAAAGACATATGCCACGGATAGACATAGCATGCATGTAAACATGCACATATGTATACACGTGAAAGCTCATGTATGTTCATGCTACAATTCATGTGTATGCACTCACGCATGTTGTATGTGTGTACATGATGATACTCTGTGTTTGTGTGTGTGTGTGTGTGTGTGTGTGTGTGTGTGTGTGTACGTGTACGTGTACGTGTATATGTATGTGTCTGTTTGGCCTGAGCACACATCCATAGTATGTACATGTGGATATGTGTATCTATGTATGTATACACGTATTTTCAAGTTCAGGAGCCACACCCTTGAATAGTATAGAAATGGACAGAAGCAAGCGAGCTCCAGAGTTTTGCCCACAGCTGGTTATCGGAAGCATGGAAGAACAAAGCTGACCATGTCTCTCTCCCTGGGCTCTCCAGTTCCCAAGAGGCTCATTAGGGAAGACAGATGAATCTTGGCAGCTGGATGGCCTCTGGAATTACACACACACACACACACACACACACACACACACACACACACACACACAGAAGGAGAAGCATGGCCTGTGGAGCTCACTCCTGACAGCTTCATGAAGCTTGCTTCCTGGGAATGACTAGGAATAACAAGGCAGGAGTGTGGACTGTGGACAGACGTCCTCGGAGAGATCCACTGGGCCCTCAGCTGAGGGCAGAGCCCAGTGCTTCTCCTAGCACAGGGCTGAGGCCTTGGCCCAGAGGCCTTTGGATTCCTACCCTGGCCTCACAAGCTGATCACAAGGCTTGAAATCACATGGTTCTGGGCTTAAGGCCCAGGGGACTTGAAGAGCTGTGGGGACACACACCCATGGAAGCAGTAGAGGGATGTAGGGGACTGTAAGTCTCCATCACTCTGCCCTGACCCTTGCTGTAGTCGTGGGAGGAGGCATGGTCAGGGCCCAGAGGCTGACGGGTGGATCATGAGGTGCTTCTATCCAACCGTCATCCCTAAAGCAGAACCGCAGCACGCACACAGCAGGGTATCGAGCTGGTCTGGTCTGGAACATGAATGGAGCCCATGAGTCTGGGAACTAATACTGGCACTGTGTGAGTCTGCAGCACCCCCAACGTCTGCCCAGGAGCACCTACACCACGCCGTGTACCAATCCCAGGGACCTTCATCCTTACTGTAGTACAGTATCCCATTGTCTAGATAAGCCAGCATTCATTTACCTGTTTGGGGATGTCAGTTGAGGTCCCAGCTAAAGTCCTTGTATGTACAAGCCACTCACTCCCCTGACAGTGAGGTCTCTGGAGCACCCGTTCCCAAGCCTCAGCTTTATGTGCAAAGGACACTGTCCTATTTACTAACTGTGATGGTTTGGATATGCTCGGCCCAGGGCGTGGCACTATTTGGAGGTGTGGCCTTGTTGAAGTAGGTGTGGACTTGTTAGAGGAAGTGTGCCACTGTGCTGTGGGTACAGGCTTTAAGACCATCATCCTAGCTGCCTAGAAGGCCTGCAGCCTTCAGATGAAGATGTAAAACCCTCAGCTCCTGCCTGCCTGGGTGCTGCCATGTTCCCACCTTGATGATACTGGACTGAACCTTGGAATATGTAGGCCAGCCCCAATTAAATGCTGTCATTTATAAGCGTTACCTTGGTCATGGTGACTGTTCACAGCAGTAAAACCCTAACTAAGAGACCAGCAGAACCCAAGCTCTTGATACTAGATGTCTTTGTGCTCCCTGCTGAACACGTCATGGTCTCTTCCTTCACATCAGTTCATCCATCGCAATGGGACCTGGCTCTGTGCCACATGCTGTGTAGCTCTTTCTGTCTTCTTCTCCTTCCGTCTTCTCATGGGAGGCCTCAGGGATTCCCTGAATCACCTGGACCGTGGTGTCTGTTGGTCAACGCACCTCTGCTGAGTGCTGTCACCTGCTTGGTGTCTGTAGCTGTGCTCTGTCTTAGCATCTGGTGGTGAGTCTCCCTTTACTCCTGTGCCATCGCTGGTCCCTCCTCCCATGCTGTACACACTCATATGCATCTCGGGTGCAATTTTTGTTGACCTATGGATCTATTTTTTTTTAATGATTTTTGTAATTTGCCTCTTAGTGCCTGAAAAGGCACATCTCTTCATTTATTTAAGTCTTCCATCACCAACCTTAATAAATATTTTATAGTCTTCAAAATCTTTTGTGAGGGGAGGTAGGTCAATGGGGAAGGTGCTTGCTTTGCAGACCCGAGAAGCAGCGTTCAAATTCCTGGTCCCCACATAGAAAGCCAGGCATGGCTGTCTTTGTCTGTACCCCCAGTACTGGGGGACCAAGCCAGGTGGATCCTAAAAGCTCACTTGCTGGCCAGCCTCGATGAATGGCGAACTTCCTATTTGGTGAGAGACCATGTCAAAGGCAATATGGCAGAGATAGAGGAAGACCCTCTCATCCTACTGTGAGACTCCATACATTATACATATAGGCTTTCACTTACACACACACACACATCTTTTGGGGTTCATTAGCTATTTGGTGGTTTTCAATGCTATTGAAATCACGGCATTTTGCTTCAGGTCTAACTCTTGGTTGACATCTCTTCACTTACCTCATTCAAGGTCTTTGCCAAACTCACTTTTAAAAAAGCAACTGCTTTGTGGAGACATACTTCACCTACTGCAAATACACCTCACCTCTGTCGATAAAAATTGAGTGTTTGCTGAGCGTATCCTCAGACCAGCGTCAGGAGAGCCAGATCATCCACTCTCCCTACACAAGAAAAAGTCAAGACCTGAAGCTCCCGCAAAGGGAAGGCAACCAGGATCTGTACCAACATTAAATTCACCTTTAATCTAGAGGACTTATCTATAAATTCTTTGGATTTTCTACACACACAGACAAATTCCTGGGCTTGCTGTTACGGGGCCTGCAAGAACCGATGGAGAAGACTGATAAAAACCGGACCAGCTGGAAGCAGAGTTGGGCATTCAAAGGCCAGGTTGCAAGTTTGCTGATATAAGCCAGATGCAGTCAGCCACAGTGTGTGGACAGTCCGAGTTTTAACCAAAGCTGCCCTCTCATCCCAGGCATGAGAGATTTATTTTTATTTTATTTATATGTGTATGAGCATCTTGCCTGCATGCATATATATGCACATCACGCACATGCCTGGTGCAGTGGATCCATTGGAAGTGGAGTTACAGACAGTTGTGAGCCACCAAGTGGGTGCTGGGAATTGAACCTGGGTCCTCTAGAAGAGCAGCCAGTGAGGCTTCCAACCGCTGAGCCTTTTCTGCAGCCCCACCCACAGTCCATCTTAAAGGGTATTTCTGGAGATTTTTCTCCCCTCTCCAGAGAGTGTCTACCGGGAAAGCTGGTGCTGATGCAGCCGGTGAGACTGTGCCACAGGCAGGCCACCATCCCTTGGCAATCCCCAGAACCCCACTAGACCCCTAGGTCCCCTTGATCAAGCTTCTTCCCCAGCCTGGGGAGACACCAGAGAGCCCACGGTGGGGGGCAGTGAGTCACAAGTTAGTTCTTTCCTTGGTGCGCAGAGCAAAGCACCTGCCCTCTGCAGAGCGGCCTAGCAGGATGAAGAACGCCCATTCTCCGTGAACTATGTTCTCCTGTGCTGCTGTGATACGATCGGAAAGAGAATCTATGTAGAAGGCTGTGCCCAGGATGTCACGGAGGAAAGCATCTCAACAGAATAGACACTTTCACTTAGGAAAGTTGGTACACTTGTGAAATGTGGCATAGCCAACAGAATAAGAATTTTAAAAAGCCGGGCAGTGGTGGCGCACGCGTTTAATCCCAGCACTTGGGAGACAGAGGCAGGTGGATTTCTGAGTTCAAGGCCAGCCTGGTCTACAAATTGAGTTCCAGGACAGCCAGGGCTATACAGAGAAACCCTGTCTTGAAAAAAAAGAAAAAAAATTGTTTCTTTGAAGACATGGTCTCATGTAGTTCAGGCTAGCCTCAAACTCCCTGAGTAGCTAAGGATGGCTTTGGATTTCTTAGCCTCTTACCTCCACCTCTCAAGGGATGGGACTAAAAATCTTCAAGGATAACTAGGCAAGGCTTTCTTCCCTACAAGGAGAGCAGAAACATTCACCTTCCTCTCTCTTTCTCTCCTTTCCCACCCTAACCCCTGTCCTGGGACCAGAACGGGTATGTAGGGTAGGACAGAGGGCCACCAGTCCCACCTATCAAGCCTCCGCACAACTCCAGTTCCTTCCCACAAAGCTTGCCTTACTTCTCAAAGGGAGTAGGCAAGGCTGTCTGACACCTGTGTTTGAAAGATGCCTGGCAGAAATGAGCGAGTGAGTGCACAAACTCGAATGTACAGGAAAAGCACAGACAACCTCCCTCACCTCCCTCACTTTCCCCGTGAACTCCAGTCCATAGCGCCAGCGAATGGTGTTGTGAGTCAAAGGTTCCATTCGGGTGTCAGCTTCCACCCAGAGGAGGAAGTTCTGGACGACGTGTCTGTAAACTCAGATAAGATAGGGGTGGACAGGCTGCTCTGTGGACGAATGCCTGGAGATTGAACAGTGGCTGCTTGTGAAAACGCTTCCTTCCAAGGCTAATATTTTCAGAAAGGAAAAAAATATATAAAACAAAGGTTATGACTGTTACATTTTAAATCTTGACAAGGCCCTGTTTGATCATTAACCTGCTAAACAGGACCACGCTACTGGTCACGTGTCATTAGACATTTGTCCAGCCCCACAGAGTGCGGGACAGGGGGTTAAATCTGAAGGTATTCCACGGGGAATAACAGATCCGTTAAGAAGAACAGATCCGTATCCGCTTAGTGCTGTGCCTTCTATGGATAGCTGGGATGATGAAATGGGTAATCATTGGAATGGAATGAGTTTCTATAAACCTGAAACTGCCCTTTAAAAGAAAACCTACTAAATAAAATAAAATAAAATTAAAAAAAAAGGCGAAGAACTCCAACCACAGCCCCCTTCTTTAATAAACCTTACAGGTTTCTCCTAAAACAACGTCTGCTGCCTTGAAGATTCCCATGCAGTTTTGGGGGGGGGGGCTGGTGCTTCGGGTGTTCTCTGGGTGGCTGCTGTGTTTCTGGGTGTTACTGAGCGTCGCGTAAGAAAGCATACAGGAGGGTCTCTTCTGAACAACCTGCTTCCCTTGGGGTGGCCATGGCAGTTGCTGTAGAGACCCCTTCTACAGCTCTTCATTTGAAAATTGCTTGCTCTGGGGCTGGAGTGATGGCTCAGTGGTTAAGAGCACTGACTGCTCTTCCAGAGGTCCTGAGTTCAATTCCCAGCAACCACATGGTGGCTCACAATCATCTATAATAGGATCTGATGCCCTCTTCTGGTGCGTCTGAAGACAGCTACAGTGTACTCACATAAATGAAATAAATAAAATAAGTCTTAAAAAGAAAAGAAAAAAAAATTGCTTGCTTTAACCTGCACTTTTAAAAGCTGATATCCCTAATGATATTAACTTGAAAAATCCCATTATATCCTTATTTGATCTCATAGCAGCACAGATGTTCTCTTGGGCGGTGGTGGTGCACGCCTTTAATCCCAGCACTTAGGAGGCAGAGGCAGGCAGATTTCTGAGTTCGAGGCCAGCCTGGTCTACAGAGTGAGTTCCAGGACAGGCAGGGCTACACAGTCTCGAAAACCCAAAAAATACCCCAAACAAACAAACAAACAAACAAAAAACCATAACAGTAAGGAAGAAAAGCCTATCCAGTTTAAATCTGAAGTTCAAAGCCACCCTCCTCACTGTTGCAGGCCATGGTGCTGATAAAGCAACTTAAGGGAGGAAGAATTGATTTTGACTTATAGTCTGAGTTCATCATGGAGGGAAAGTCACAGCAACAGGAGGCAGGTCAGCTGGTCTCGTAACATCCACAGTTCAAAAAAAAAAAAAGTCCATGCGGTGAATGCATGTGCTCAGCCTGGTTTCTCCATTTTATAGTCTAGAATCGATGCCCAGTCGATTGTGCCGCTCTAATCAAGACAATCCCCAACAGGCATGCCCAGAAGCCCATCTCTCCGGCGATTCTGTATCTCACGAAATTGTCTTGCTAAGGGTAACCACCATGCCAGGTACCTCAGACACTCCTGAGAAATCACTGTGTTTGGACACTAGCACAGAGCTTCTCAAGGGCTCACATCGAGGAGTCTAGGTCTCCCCCCCCCCAACAAATGGCAAACGGATGCCCAAGTGCCCACAGGACAGGCAGCTGTGGCTCGGACATCTTACCAGATTCCTTGGACAGCTGGGAGGAGGCCTGTGGCTTCCACCTCACTGCCTAGCAAAGGGAATCGACGAGGAGAAGGAAAGTTGAGATCAGGAACCGAGGGAGAACATGGGTCTGGAGAGAGGCAGAAATGGGCATCCCAAGCTGCCGGCAGGGTTGCCTGGAGACGGTTAGTGTTGGTGGGGGTTGGGGGAGATGAGCGATTATGATAGCCAGGGGCTCATGTGATTCCTCCAGAAGCCCAGAGAGGTTCTGGGAGATGAAGAAGAAACCCAGTGGGTTTCTCCCAGTGACCCCTGCAGTACTTAAGGGGTACCCAGATCTCACCATGGCCCCTTGGGATAATGAGGCAGGGTGGGCACAGGCACCATCTAGTGCATAACTGAAGGCGGGTATGAGCCCCCAATCAGACTGCATCTGAGGCCAGGTTCCCATCAGATGCAATCCCCCTCGGCCAGGCTGAAGATCCTTGCCTATGTCAGGGATATGGCCAGGCATGGACTTGTCTAAGGATGGCTGGGAGCTTTGAAGGGACACTGAAGATAGCAGCCATACATAGCAACCAGACAGCAAGCTCAGCTGAATCCAAGTGGCACAAAGTCCTATAGTGAAGATGAAAGACAAAATAAGAAAGCTGGCTGATGGGCTGGAGAGATGTCTCAGCAGTTAAGAGCACTGACTGCTCTTCCAGAGGCGCTGAGTTCAATTCCCAGTAACTACATGGTTCATGGCTCACAACCATCTGTAATGGGATCAGATGCACTCTTGTGGTGTGTGTCTGAAGACAGCTACAGTGTACTCATATAAATAAAAATAAATAAATCAGAAAAAAAGAAAGAAAGCTGGCTGAGCAAGACAGAAATGAGCGTTCCCCCATGGCCTCTGCTTTGGTTCCTGCCTCAGTTTCCCCTGATGATGGATAGACTGTTACCTGTAAGACAAATAAACCACTTCCTCCCCAGTCACTTTTGGTTACGGTGTTTATCATAGCAGTAGACGGTACATTAGGACAAACTGTCAGGCAAGCTGTGGCCCATCTGTCGGCAGACGTGACTCAGCATCAGGAAAGGACTGGCAGCCTAGAGGCTCAGAAACAATTGGCTGAGAGGAAGGAACCTCAGAAAAGAGTCACAATGATTACAGACTAGAGGATGCTAGAGGCCAGTGGGGGAGGTGACAGGGAGGAAGAAAAGGTGGCCTGGGCATGGTGGCACAAATCTTCCATGTGTTTGAACCTGTCCCACAAGAGAAAGGACTGTGCCACTCAAAGTGCCTCCAGGATCGTCCTCATCACACCACGGATTCTGGGTGTTACAAGGTCTTCGTCTTTTGGCCAGATATGGATTCTGCATTTCTGTTTCTCAGAAACTCACTGGCTTTCCAAATGTGGCTCTAACCAACTAAGGGACAAGCACTCCAAGAGGAAAGTAGACACCCGTGAAACCTTCCAACGAGACGATCATGAGATGTGTGCTGAGACTGGAGCATCAAGGACCTTTTCCTCATCAGAAGGACTTGGGACTCGCCAGCAAGAATCAGTATCACAGAGCGGCCTCCAAGTAGCTCTCCAAGGCACACCTGGTTCTTCTGAGGTTGTGAGGCCCTTCAGATGAGGCTCACAGCATCCCTGAGTCATGGGACTCTGCCTCACTCTGGATGAGCAGAGCAAAGGAAGGCAGTGACCGACAAGGTAATCTGGGTTAAATCGGGAGCTCGATGATGCTCCCAGCATGAGGTGACGGAGGCACCTTGTCCCCTTTTTAACTTTCTCCTTTGAGCATCTCAAGGGTATCAGTGAGAAGCCATCAGCCAACTCTACGTTGAGGGGTGTGGCCACAGCATCCTGTCAAAGGTGAAGACATCCTGAAGTCCTGTCAAGGATTCAAGTCTTACAGAAAATGCTACCTATGGAAGGAGCAGGGGAGCCCCATGCTGAAATGCCAGGCGTGCTGTGCATCTCAGAGTCTGTGGTTTGCTAAGTGCAGACTGCTCAGCTGTAATTTCTGTTTTTTGACAGATGTCCTGTGGTTACCACTCAGGACACCCACCATCAAGGCTGAATGGGCATGCGGCAGTCTTTTCGATTTTTTTCCCCCCTAAATCAAAAGTTATCTCTTAAAAAGCATTTGTTTAGAGAGACAGTCTCTGATCTCATGGAGTTGGCTGGTCCATGAAATCAGGGCCAAGACAATAAGGGGAGGTCTGCGTTCCCACAGAGGCAATTGAAAAAAAAGAATCCAAAATGATTTTGTAACACTTAGAGCTACAAGCCACAATTACCGGCTGTACCTGAAAGTCCTTCCTGCCTACCCGCACGCAGTTTCATAGCAATGAAGCAATTATTCCTTAACCACCAAACAGACGCTCCTGAAGCAGTGCCCACCCCCAGTATCAGGAATGTCCTTCCTTCCAGACAGGAGTGCCACTCCTGGATCCTTCACATCACACTCTGGGTTCTGGGCACTAAAAGGCCTTTGTCTACTGCCAAGGTACAGACCTTGCGTTTCCGTTTCTTGAAGACCCCAAAGTGGCTCTTAGGCTGTCTGTGCTATGTGCATGTCCCAGAGGCCACCTGCCATGAGTGTACATTGGCTGACTGCCCAGCAGGACAGCTGCAGCTTCAAGGCCTCCAGGACACCAGGTAGGGGGTGTCCAGTGCGGGCATGGATTCCCCCACTTCCATGCCCAATAAATCCAGCACTGTCTTATTTCATAGCTGGCAAGAAGGCTTCCTGTAAGGCTAGGAAAAAAAGGAACCTCCCCACACACATCCTAGGACCGTGTTCCACTGACTTCCAGCTCCAGGTATCTGCCTGGTGGGAATGTGTGTCTTCCCTAGGCCCTCTTTCATAATGGTCTAGACGCTCACAGTCCCTGCAATGCTGGGACTCCACACATGCTAAGCACTTCCCTTCTTCCTAGTGTCCGCTTCCAGCTCTTCAGCTCAGTATCCTGTGTGCATGTTTACCACCCCCTGGCTCAGTTCTACACATCCTGGTGTTGGCAACAGCCTATACCTGGCCCCTGGCTCCACCCACCACTGGTCATAGTCAGCCAGATGCCTCTAGGCACCTCCTGACCCCACCCTTCTGAAGATGGATATTCCGGGGGTACCCCCATCTCCCCTGTACTCTATTTACCTCAGTTGTTCCTCTTTGCCACTGCTCCACCTTTCTGCGAAGGACACTTGAATTTTCTGTCTCTGCCCCTGTGTTCAGGCCTGAGCCTTTCCCCATCCCATCCATCCCATCATGCACTTCTGCTACAGACAAGTACTGTCAAAGCTCTCACCATCAGACGCTCTTAGTTGGGGAACACATGACAGCACCCCCCACCTGGGTGTACCTTGGGGACAGTTCTGACCTGTGTCCCATCTATTCTCTTCAGCAAACCAAGCTCCATGCATATGGTGGGCCCTTCAGACACTTTCAGAGCAGGGTGACCTGTGACTCATGACCCCATTGTCATCCCACTGTATGAATGCACAGAGTACTGCGGTCCCTAGCAGGGAAGTGGCTTTGAAGGCTGGTCTAAGGGATAGGGGGACAAAAACCCAGAGGCAGTGGAACAGCCAATAGAGGCTTGTCCCTGTAGACACCCATGACCAGGAAACAAGGTGTGGGGGGGATCCAGATGCATCACAAAGAGCCAGCAGTGCCCAGGGTGGGTGTGGGAATCTCCAGACATGCTGAGAGGCACCCCATTTGTGGGAAGTGTCTGAGGAACACCTGTGGGGTGGGGATCAAGCTGACAGTCAGGAATCGGAGGGTCCTGGCCTACAATAGAACACCCCGTCTTGTATCTAAGACTGAGCAGAGGGATCAGAGGGACTGAGCAGTAAGCACTAGGTTTCAGGTCCAGGCTGGGATCCAAAGAGGGAGGGGGGATGAGCAGACCATGAGTGCTAATGTTAAGTACAGCATTATTACAAAACACAGCAAGTAGAAGCAAATTAGTGGGTACTGATGACTGATATAAAAGTCAGCCAAAACCCAGGGGAGGCTGAGTAGAGGCCAGGGTGCTTCTGCAGCAGAAGCTTCCGGGGGGTTCCGTGGTTCTGTGTGCTTCATCCTGACTAGAACACACTAGACCTGAAAGTGGTGGATGTCAGGCAAGCCTGTTGGGCAGGTCCAGGTCAGTGGCCAGGCAGAGAAGTATCTTAGTGCACTTTCTACTGCTGTGATCAATACCATGGCCAAAAGAAACCCGGGGAGGAACAGGTTTATTCGACATTACAGCTTAGAGTCCATCACTGGAAGAGGTCAGAGCAGAGACTCTCAAATCAGGAACTTGGAGGCAGGAACTGAAGCAGAGCCCATGGAGGAATGCTAATTCCTGGCTTGCTCAGCTCACTTTAAAAAAAAAAAAAAAATACAATCCGGGACCACCAGCCCAGAGGCGGTGCCACCCACCCACAGTCAGCTGGGCACCCCCCACCAATCATTAGTTAATAAAACGCCCTACAGATGCCCCTTACAGGCAATCTGATGGCGGCATTTCTTAACTGAGAGGCCTGTTTCCCAGGTGTCTTTAGTGTGTGTTTGGATATGGCTGGGTACAGCATTGTCAGCAAGTTCTGTGGCTGAAGAGACAAGTCCTGGAAAGAGAGAAAGCCAGACATGACTGAGAGCCACAGCTGCGGATGGCCTTCTGGGGCTCTGGGAGAGAACAAAGGCCCTGTGTATCTGTTCAGGGTGAAGCCCTTGTGGAGGACAGAGCCCCTTTCAATACTAGCCAGCTCCCACCAAGTCAAGGCTGCCTTGGCCCTGGGGTACAGGGGCAACCCTGATTCGGCTGACGCAAGTGGGTGATTTAAAACGACCGGCAAGGTGGCCATGGTTGCTGGGAATTCCAGGGGACAAGTTCCACTGGCTTTACTTAATCTCAACTCTGACTCCAGAGAATAGGCCTGGAGCCCAGGAATGAGCTGGTCAGAGCCTCAGGTGTGGAGATAAGGGTTGTGATAGCCCAAAATATACTAGACACAGCCAGTTGCAGGTGGTGAGCAGGTGAGCTGAGCCAAATGCTGATGAACTCATAGCCAGTGGCTTAGGAAGGCAGATGATTAGCCACAGCATCATTATAGAGATGACAGCTCACACAACCACAGGCCACGGAGACCACAATGAGTGGGGACACAGCCCATGGGCTCATAACCCACAGCCCATGAGAACCATCCCCCATGGAGACAAAACCTTACAAGGACCATACATAGCCCACGGAACACAGCCCATAGGAACCACAGCCCATGGGAAATGCAGTGTGCTGCAGCTATGTGAAGTAAGCTGAGAACTTGGAGTATATCCTCCCACCCCACCCCATCCCCCACCCCCCGTCTTGGTCCTGGAATATGGCAGATAGGCACTCAGCCAATCATTTGCTTCTGGTTCCTGTCAGATGGGCATCTCATATCTAACACCTTAAGAGCAGAAGTTGGCACAGAGCCAGATGTCCACCAAGATGTGTCCTCTGTATAAGTTGTAGTGGGGACTTAAGAATGTGCCCTCTACGTGGGTAGACAGAGCAGGGGCCCGTCTCCCATTCCTCTTTGCCCTCCCCTCAGTTCCTCAGCCAGCAGCGTTATAGCTAAGCTGGCAGACGGACTGTTGCTGAAGGATGGGGGCAGCATGGCACAGTGGAGTCCAGGGTGGTTATGGGAAAGAGTTATGCTCAGCAGCAAAGTTCAGGGAAGGCAACCTTGGGGAACACTGGAGCAGAGAAGAGGTGCTGACAGAGAAGAGGGGGCAGAGGGCAGCTTTGGAGTCACACAGGACTCTCTAGAGAGATGAAGTTTAGGGTCACATCCAACTGCCTGGTTCTCAGATGTGGCTCCTAGAAGATGAGGCCCACAGTACCTATCGTGTCCCTAACCTTGGAGCAGATGTCCAGGGACTAAAGAATGGGGTGAGGCAGTGCAGGTTTTAGTGGGCTATTTGGGAGGAACCATTAGGTGGTTCTGGGAATGATGGTATAGATGCCGAGTTCCTATCTCCCAGAAGAAAAGCAGGATCAGCATGCCTCACTCCTTCAGCTGATGCCTACCCATGTCCTGGGAAAGAAGGTATGGAATTGTCTGGCAGAGAGCGCATGATGAAGATCTGGAGACCTCAGTTACATGCAGGACAGCAGCCTCCAGGGAATAGGACTGGGGCAACCAGGAAAGACCAGAGGTGTGAGCTCAGTAGCTGTGCTCCTGAGAGCCCTGCAGAGACCCTTTGGGAAACAGGGAGTGTCCTGCAAGCTTTCTGCAGCTGGCCTCCCCACTGCCTCCTTCCAGCTACCCCAAGTACCTTCCTAGTTACCCTGGGTCTTCAGTATGGCCAGCTTTATCTAGTTCAACTCGTGCTGTGTCTAGACCTACAGATCTTTACTGCCTGGTGGGTAATATCCCAGGCTTCCCAAAGTTGTAGGGCTGCATGGTGTCACACCACAGAAATACATTGTGTCACACCATAGAGATATATAGTGTCACACCATAGAGATACATTTTAACAATGAGTCTGAGACATTCAGGAACTAATTTTTTGTTTTGTTTTTTTTGTTCTTTGTTTTTTTGAGACAGGGTTTCTCTGTGTAGCCCCAGCTGTCCTGGAACTCACTCTGTAGACCAGGCTGGCCTCGAACTCAGAAATCTGCCTGCCTCTGCCTCCCGAGTGCTGGGATTAAAGGCATGTGCCACCACTGCCCAGCTCAGGAACATTTCTAATCTAAGATGACTTGGATGGCAAGGTTGAGTTGTCAGTGCCATTATTTCCGTGGTCAGCAGGGTCAACAGGGACAGGGAGCAGCTGTGTCCAATACTCAGCTTGTTTACTGATGCCTGTGGCTCTCAAGGTGAAGCGTTGTGTAGGACTGGAGTCAGGGTGAGCCAGAGTCTGAATCCATCCCTGCTGCTATAGTTGGAGGCAGGCTTGAGACACTCACTCTGGGCATCAGCACCTCACTCACTGCAGGAAAACTTACTGGGTGCCTACTGCATGCCTACTGTGTGCCTACTGCATGCCAGGTACAGCTGTGGCACTCAGGCTCTATCAGTGAATGAAGCCCATGGAGACTGAGACCTGACTCTTTCCGGAGATCCACGTACCCACAGAGGACCAGTGTGGCTGTTAAGATAAAGAGGCAAAGGTCATCGTGGGTACTGGCAGTTTTAAGGTCAACTGGACACAAGCTAGAGGGAAGAGGGGACCTCAATTGAGAAAATGCCTGCATGCTACCAGCTAAAGAACATTTTCTTAATTAGTGAGGGGTGAGGGAGCGCCCAGCCCACTGTCAGTGGGGCCACCCCTAGGCTGGTGGTCCCGGGTCCAGTAAGATAGCAGGCTGAGCAAGCCATGTAAAGAGAGCTGGTAAGCAGCTCTCCTCTGTGGCCTCGGCATCAGCTCCTGCCTCCAGGGTCCTGTCCTACTTGCGCTCCTGTCCTGACTTCCTTCAGTGATGAACAGTGATAAGCAGAAGCCGAATAAACCCTTTCCTCCCTGAGTTGCCTTTGGTCATAGTGTTTCATCACAGCGATAGAAGTGCTAACTAGGACATCATGCTAAAGAAGAAAGACAAACTGGGGTCAAGTCATGGGGTCAGGAGTGGCTTGCTGAGCAGGAAGCTGGAGGTTGTACGATGACAGAGGGCAGTGGTGTTTGCTGAGCAGACAGAGCAGTTCAAGTGGGTGGGCCTCTGAATGGCAGAGACCCCCGTGGGTACTGTGGACAGAGACATTCTCAGGAACACTAAGGAAGCAATCTGAGGGAATGGCTTTATGCCTAGGCTTCCTCCAGGGAGCACCATGCACCAAGGAGGGGGAGCACTATGCACCGAGGAGGGGGAGCATCATGCACCGAGGAGGGGGAGCACTATACAACAAGGAGGGGGAGCACTATGCACCGAGGAGGAGGAGCATCATGCACCGAGGAGGGGGAGCACTATGCACCGAGGAGGGGGAGCATCATGCACCGAGGAGGGGAACACCATGCACCAAGGAGGGGAACACCATGCACGGAGGATGGAGAGCAGGGGGAACTCAGATGGTGACTGAAGCTAGAGGGACAAGGGGTCAGACTGTGACAGTGTGAAGAAGAGGGGGAGGTGAACCAGCTGGAAGGGTATTTCGAACATAGAGCTGATACTAGGTAGCCAACCCAAGGCACTTGAGAGGAGGTGCCAGGAGGTGCAGATTTTAGTGGGAAAGGAAAAAATAAACTCAAAGGAAGCAGTTGGCTCAAGGACAGACAGTAAATTCAAACTAAGCCAGGTGGGAAAGGGGGTACAGCCAGAGTAGCCAGCCAGGAGACTTTCATCCTGGGACAGCCATAGGTCTCAGGTCACCAGTACAGTGTGCTCAGAAGTCCAGCACTACACCCTGAGAGGAGGCATGTCTGAGAAGGCATGATATCCTGACTATCAGATATTTATATCAAGAAGGGTAACAGTGGCAAAATTATAGTCATGAAGCAGCAACGAAATAATGTCATGGTCAGGGGTCACTACAACGTGAGGAACTGTATTAAAGGGTGGCAGCGTTAGGAAGGTTGAGAACCACAGCTTTAAGGTCCTCACACAATGTAGAGAGGCCCTGGCCATCCCCAAAACATGTGTAACTCATCCTCCCGTGATCCTCTCATCCGGGTACATAGGATCAAGGACACAACTGGTGGGGGCTCAGGGATGCCGTTGTGACCAATAGGGAACCAGCCATTCTTCTTCATCTTTTTTTTTTTTTTTAAGATTTATTTATTTTATCTACACGAGTACACTGTTGCTGTCTTCAGACACACCAGAAAAGGACACTGGATCCCATTACAGACGGTTGTGAGCCACCACGTGATTGATGGTTGTGAGCCACCATGTGGTTGCTGGGATTTGAACTCAGGATCTCTGGAAGAGCAGTCAGTGCTCTAAACCACTGAGCCATCTCTCCAGCCCAGAACCAGTCATTCTTATCATTACTGTGTTCTAGAGTTCTCCTGGATAAGGTCTTTCACTTAGACCTTGGGAAAGCTGTGGAGAGGGAGGTGGGGGGGGGAAAGGGGTGCAGGGGGGTGGGGGTGCTGGGAGCTTCCCTCACAACTCCGCAGACATCTCTTCAGAGGAGAAGATCCTGATGTGGTTGAGCCCAGCTGGCCTCTCCACCCTCACCAGAGAACTGCTCACGGTGCTGTCCAGCAGTCAACAGGGCTTGGGGGAGCCCCAGGCACCTCCTGTCTGTCTTCTGCACCTTGCACTGTCTGTTTAACATTGTGCTGTGTGGCTGGGCATGGTGACGCACACCTTTAATCCCAACACTCGGGAGGCAGAGGCAGGCAGATTTCTGAGTTCGAGGCCAGCCTGGTCTACAGAGTGAGTTCCAGGACAGCCAGGACTACACAGAGAAACCCTGTCTCGAAAGACCAAAACCAAAACCAAAACCAAAACCAACCAACCAAACAAAAACATTGTGCTGTGTGTTTCTGTAGGTCAGCGATGTTGCAGAGAGGCTAGTTAGCCAGGCTCATGGCTCCTGTTGCTAGCATGTGCTCATGACACCGCTACCCACGGAAGAGAACAGAAATGCCCAGAGGCTACAAGTCTGAGTGAGTTGGGTGCACCTGCACCATACAGGAACAGGAGGAAATGTTCCTATCAGTCTTAGGAAGTACAAGCTGACAAACACCTATGGTTCTTTCCACTGGCTCACCAAAAAGTTTTATTTTATTTTATTTTTTTGGCACTACCAAAACTAGTGTATTATTTGGACACACTCCAGATATTGGGTTAGGAACATCTAAAAATAAGTCCTCACCACTGGCTCCCAGTATGGCCAAAACTTGTGTCTCTACAGTGAGGTCATGAGGCTCTAAACTCAGCCCCTCCTCCCCGCACACCCCAGGCCAAAGTGTCCTCAACTTTATAGAAATCCAAGGGACATTCCTAGGAAACAGGAAGGGGCGTGACCTTGGTTGAAGTAGATACCCATGTTCTCAGCTGGCAGAGGGCAAGCCCTGGTGCTCTGAGGGCACCTCAAAGCTGGACACAGCCTTTTAAGGAGCCCCTGGTCAGGGCATCAGCACCAAGAATAGCCTCATTTGGCCTTTGGACGGACCGACGCCAGGGTCCCAAATAGGGCGCCAGGACAGCCAGACTGGCTGGTCAAGCCCTTGATGCAGGGTTTCCTTCCTGCTGACTGCCCAGCATGACTCCCTGAGGTCGGGGTGGGGGGGGCTGGACACACGGCGGGCAACTAGTGGCCACGGATGCCACGCTGACCAGCTTCAACACACGCAATCACCCTGGCTCCCGCTCTGAAGTTCTCACACTCTCCTGCTCCGCTCCTGCCACAGATAGCCCCCCACTCCCATCCTGCCACAGGTAGCCCCGCCCACTCACAGCCAGCTCCTTCTTGTCTCTCATGTGCCCAGACGGTTAAGTGCCTGACTGTGCCCTTTGACCCTGACCTGACTCATAAATGAGTCATTAACCCCCCCCCCGCCCCTGTCTGGAATCTGTGGGACTTCTGGCCACCTCCCATCCGAATGACCCTGAGAAGCAGGGGGCAGCCATCTCTAAATGGGATCCTGTTGTTGCACATGGAAGAAAACCAGGGCATAAGTGTGGCCTGCTGGGTCCCAGAGCAGAGGAGTAGATAGGCAAGATTTGGAAGAGTTGAAAGCCAGAGGTGGTTTTGCGGGGGAGGGGGGGATAGGATGGGGGGAGGGGGTTATTAGGAGTGGGGGGAGGGGAGGGGTCCTGCAGGGCCCCTCCTCTCTTCCTCACACCAGGGCTATGTTATTCCAAGGCAAGGCTTCGGTGGGCTATCCTCAGAGTGCAGGAGTCCCAAGTGAGGAGACAGGGGTACTTGCGTTGGTCCCTGGGGTTTGGGCCTTGGAGTCAGTCCCAGTAGAGCCGCTGAGGGAAGATTTATCCCCACGCTTGTGTGAGCTGGATATGGGGAGACAGCTCAGGGGACAGTGGGGGCAGTGTAGAGAACCCCAATGCTGGAGTGCTGAGCAGAGACCATTGTTTTCCTTATTGAGAAAGATGAATCCGAGTAGGGGCTTTCATGCAGGCCTGGTGACTTAGGGACCCAGATGTGGGGTTGGAGTTTTATGAAGGAAAAGTCGCTGAGCCCGAAGACTGCTGTTCTCAGGTCCCTTGACCCCAGGTGTGTGCCTCTAATGTCCAAGTGGGATGGATCTGCTCTTCCCTGTGCCCTGGACTACTCGCCCCCTGACCTTACCTGCCCTTGGGGGTTGGAGGTGAGGTGGTACAGAGACAACAACACAGGCTCCATGAGCAGGTAAGGAAGGGCCACAGCAAGCTCATCTGAGCACCCCTGCAAGCTCCTTTAACACCCTCCTCCCGCGCCCCACTGGTACCAAGAAAGCATCTTTTCTAAACAGCCGTTTCCGATTGGCTGGCATTGTCTGCACCAGCAATCCTTGGACTTTCAGGCAGTCCTCAATTAGGTCCTCCTGCAGGAGATGCTTTTGTGGCTGTCCCCACCCCCCCCAACCCCCTGCGTTTACATAGAGGTATCCCCACCATTCCTGCTACAGATCCACTTGAAGGTTGTGGAGACCGCATGTCTCCTCCCTATGGCCATGGAGCCCCAGAGAGCAGTCAGATCAGGGAAGACCTGGATGTGATTTGGGGAGCTGTCTGCTCTTCCCTCATAGACATCCAATTTGACCAGCTCAGCTCCTTCTGCCTAAGGAGATGTCTGTAACGGCTTGGAGGCCCAATAAGAAGGTAGCCCCATGGCTGCCCTTAGCGGGATGAGAACAGAGAAGCAGGGCCTCTCTCTACTGACCTTAAGGGGAGGAGAGGGTAATTTAGCCTGAATCCTGTGATCCTGACCTGAGCAGGTTGGGGGTGGCTGGCTCAGCCTCACTGGGACTGGGATAGTCACCTTCTGCACACTTCTTCCATTTCTCCTGAACGATGTCACAGGCGAGTGACCTGACTTGGTGACACAGAAGACCACAGTGTAGAGGACTCTACACTGAGTTAGCATGTAGGGAGAGTGTCCTCAGGCTCATAGAAGTCCACACGGCTGATGTTAAGACACACCCTGAGATGGTTTCTCCCTTCCCCTTGAGCATCACATCCTTAGTGCTGGGTGACACACAGGCAAAGTGGGTGCAGGTCTGGCTCTACTGCTCCCAAAGGCATGCTGGGTGCTTCTGTACAGCCTCACTTTGAGGCAGTGCTAAGATGCTTAACAGCCATGAAGGGAGAGCCACAGAGGGGCTCTCTCAGTAGGAATGAGATATTGGGCCCCAGTCTGGACCTGGAGACCAGGGGCTGCACTTTAACAGAGGTTAACCTGGGGACTGTGGAGGTTTCTATCAGGTATACCCAGGGACAGGGTCAGGATCCCGTGCATATCTGACTGATTCTTCACACAGCACGCAGCCTTTGCCAGTGGATCTGAGATCTGTGGGCAGGTGCTTTATACTCTGAAAACACCCAGAGGTGGGTGGGGACCGACTTAGCTCTCCAGGGCCATGGAAACATGCCCAGCAGTTGGGAGAGGCTGTGGCTGGCAACCAGCAAGATGTGGTGTAAGCACAGAGCCCCACCCACGCTGTATCTGAGAGAGCCCGACAGCATTGTCCCCGGAGGGCAGCAGGTTTGCTCTCGCTGGCACCCTGCACAAATGCTTAATGACATCTATCGGATATTACTGTGTCAGATAACAGCTCCCTGGCCCTTGAACCCCATGTGTGCAAACCCATACAGTCCCACTGCACCTCCAGAACCTCAGCAGCCCCAGAACTTCTCACCCCTCCCACAGTCTTGCCATTTACAGAACATCACACTGTGGGAAGCCTACAGCCTGAAGCCTTTCTGACTGGTTCACTTAACACCGTGCCTTTAAGGCTCCCTTGTCTTCTTGAGGCCTGGTGGCACATTCCTTTCCAGCTCAAATCTGTTACCTGGGTGTGTCTACTTATTCAGCCGTTCACCAGCTACTGGTCAGCTCTGTTGCTTCCTTGCTTGGTCATTAGGAATGTGGCTGCTGTGCCATCTTCCTTCCTTCCTTCCTTCCTTCCTTCCTTCCTTCCTTCCTTCCTTCCTTCCTTCCTTCCTTCCTTCTTTCCTTCCTTTTTTTTTTTTAAAGATTTATTTATTTATTCTATGTAAGTACACTGTAGCTGTCTTCAGACACCCCAAAGAGGGCATCAGATGTCTTTAAGGATGGTTGTGAGCCACCATGTGGTTGCTGGGAATTGAACTCAGGACCTTCAAAGGAGCAGTCAGTGCTTTTAACCACTGGGCCATCTCTCCAGCCCCATGGTGCCTCCTTTCACGTACCCATCTGAAACCTCTGAGTTACTGAGGAGAGAAGTGCTCAGGCCTTTGGTACCTTTCTGGTTATTATTGGTTTTGTTGTTGTTGCTTTGTTTTTACAGGGCTCCCCTGTGTAGCCTTAGCTGTCCCAGAATTCACTATGTAGACCAGGCTAGCCTCAAACTCATAGACACACCTGCCTCTGCCTCCCAAGAGCTAGGATTAAAGGCATCTGTGCACGGCCACCACCCATTTTTTGGTACCTTTTAAAAATTATGTTATTCATTTTTTTTATGGTTGGGTCTTAACAATCCTCGGCATTCTTGGGGTGGCATGTGTCATTTTTTTTTTTATCCTAGCCTGGCTTGGCTACACATTCTCTCACCAACATCTTTTATGGAACAGAAGTTTGTTTGTTTTAGATTTTTAGTTTTCATTTATGTCTGTGTGTCTGTGTCTGTGGGTGTAGATACATATGTATCTGTAGGAGGTCCAGGGAGGAGGCTGGGTCCCTGGAAACTGGAGTTACAAGCGGTGGTGAACCACTGTTCTGATTTTGCCTTCTTTTGCTATCATAAAATACTAGCCAGAAGCAACCTGGAGAGGAAAGGCTTTATGTCGTCTTACATTCTCGGGTGACAGTTTACAATTAGGGAAGTCAAGGCAGGAGCTCAAGACAGGAACCTGGAGGTAAGAACTGAAGCAGAGGCCATAAAGGAGTGTTGCTTACTGGCTTGCTCTCTGTGGCTTGCTCAGTTTGTTTTCGAATACACCCCAAGACTACCTTCTGGGGCCCACAGTGATCTGGGCCCTCCCACATCTATCATAATCAAGAAAATGCCCCCATTGGCTTTCCCACAGGTCAGTCTGTTGGAGGCATCCTCTCCACTGAGGCTCCCTCTCCTCAGATGACTCCAGCTTGTTTCAGGTTGACAAAAACCTAGCCAGCACATCCATCATGTGGATGCTGGGAACCAGACTCAGGTCTCCTGCAGTAGCTATATCTCCATCTCCAGAATGTTTCTAATGCTAATGAGGCCTGGCTGCCCTTTGGTAGAGCATGCCTTCCATGTTGTGTCTTAAACACTGTCATCGCTCCAAGGCCACTTGGAGACTTCTCCTGTGTGACAGTTTGGGTGGGTGTTAGTTTTGCATTTTACATTTAGATCTGGAACCCATTTTCAGTTAAGAGTGAGGGCTGTTTGTTTGTTTGTTTTGTTTTGTTTTTTAGTGGGTGGAGCACTTCTGTTTCAATATCACTGACTGGAACAGTAGTCCTGCCCCAGCCTTCTGGATTAGATGAGGTTCACAGTATTGGTGAGGAAAATGGGCCCTGAGACATTCACCCTACCAAACTCAAGTGTCATCCAAACACTGCACATGTAGCTCAAAGTCACGTCCAACCAGAGACCCCACGGACCTGTCAAGTGGACACGTGAAGCCAGCCCCCTGGACCCTGCTTCTGGCTTGTCACCCTGACCTACCTGCTCACTCTCTATTGACAGGATGCATCTTCCTCTTTCCCTGTGGCTCTGGCCTCCTCAGCCATCTTCCTCACACTAGCTCTTCCCTCTGTGACTAACTACACATCCCTAAGGATTTGACGAGGGCCATCAGCATGTGTGGATCAGCCCGGGGAAAACTGGTATCCCCACAGTTTTGAGTATGGTTCACCTCTACACTCTTGTTACAAGTCCTGTGTTCTTCTTGGCCCCACTCCAATGACCCAAGAAACGGAAGGGCCTCACACAGCATCGCCATCACTCAGGGCAGAAGTAGGGGTGGGGTTCAGATTCAGAATAAAGCAGGATTCACAGTTGTAGGCTGGTCGGGAGCAGAGCCCCTGAGGCAGAGGCCTATATAACTGCTCCCATACACTTCAGGATTGGGTAAAGCTCCTGATTGACTCTGGACACAAAGGACTAGTGTTTAGGATCTCAACTCCAGCCTACCAGCTCACCTATCTTGTTAAGGTAACTGCGGACACTGATACTAAGCCTTGGAATGAAGGTCGTGATAGACTGCTGTGCACAGGGTTTTGTGTAGCTTCTGGGCTTCTGTAGGGTTCAGGTCTCATGGGAAGAATGTCTTTAGAGTGACTGGGCTCTTCCTGCCTGCTGGGCTCAGGGGAAAACCATCCCAGCTGTGTGGATTTCCCAGGGGCCTTAGCAATCAGCCTCTCCGGAGTCTCAGCTGACTCGCTCCACCCTCCAAAAACTGGTGCCTTCCTGCCCTGAGCAGACCCCGTATCCACAGCCGACCGGCAGCTGATGGACATCTATTTATTTTGGCCAAAAGGGTTTTTCGGGAAATGAGAAGTGGACTTGGTTGTTTAGTCTCCGCTCTCTCTGCTGGCTCTGGGAAAGGCCAGGGTGCCCAACGACGGATTGGGGTCAGTGGGCTGTGAGAAGAGAAACCTCTGACCCCAAAGCCACCCACTGAGCTCTGAAGACCGGCCTTCCGCCTTTCCTTTGGGGAGAACCCGGAACCCGGATGTCCAGATGATTTCTGTCATCCCGAGGCAGACATGGCCTTCCCTTACCTGTCCATCTCTAACACGATGTCTATCCCCCAAAACACTTATGATTATATTGTCACTTGGCCCATGGCTTAGTTTGCCACCCCCCACCCCACCCCTATTGTGGTGATAAAATTCCATGGCGAAAGCAACTGAAGAGAGAAAGACTATTCTGCCTATCGTTCAAGGGGTACAAACCATCACGGTGGAGAGGTCAGGGCAGCAGGAGCCTGAAGCGGCTGGTCACATGGCATCCACAGTCAAGGAGCAGAAAGGATACATTCTGATATTCAGTTCCCTTTATTTGTTTATGCAGGCCATAGGGAGTGGTGTCACTCACAGTGGACAGGCCTTGCCAGTTGAATTAGCATAATTAATTTCCCTACCAGCATGCCCAGAGGCCCATTTCTAGGTGGTTCTAGATTCTGTCAAGTTGAGAGTGAACATAAGCCATTACAGCCGGACAGTGGTGACACATGCCTTTAATCCCAGCATTTGGGAGGCAGAGGCAGGTGGACTTCTGAGTTTGAAGCCAGCCTGGTCTACAAAGATGAAGAAGAAGAAGAAGAAGAAGAAGAAGAAGAAGAAGAAGAAGAAGAAGGAGGAGGAGGAGGAGGAGGAG
>NC_034598.1:41929604-41951534 GCF_900095145.1 Mus pahari
GAAGGAGAAGGAGAAGGAGAAGGAGAAGGAGAAGGAGAAGGAGAAGGAGAAGGAGAAGGAGAAGGAGAAGGAGAAGGAGAAGGAGAAGGAGAAGAAGAAGCCATTACATCCTATAGTGTCCTCCTCTCCTGTTCACCTGGAGAGTGTGCATGCAGAGTGTGCCTGACGGTGTGCACACATGGGAAGAAGTGTGTGAGTATACACAGGACCATGTCTGCATACCGGTGGGCATGCATGCATATGGGTGCTGACTATGCGTGTGTGTATGTATGCGTGTGCACATACATGTTCTTAGAGAACTGCCATCGTCCGGGCCAGCGGCTCACAGGGCATCTGGTCCTATCCCCATCCAGGGACAGCCTCTTCCCTCACTGTCACTTCTGATAGGCCTAGCACCTTGGGAGCATCTTTCCCAACCATTCAGAGTTGCCACCGTTATTTCTGGGGTTCCAGGGCTACCATGAAAAAGTGCCACACTGTGGAGAGAGGCCACCAAGATTCTTCCATTTGGTCGATGTGCCCCCCCCCCCCACTGTCACAGGAGAAATCCTATCTGCCTCTTTCAGAGGCCAATAGATCCTGGGGCCCAATATTGTGGGTCATACACTCTAAGCTCTGCCTTTGTCACATGGCTTCTGATTTCTTCCTGTATCCTTTGCAAAAACATAGTGATGTCACATAGGTACTGCCTGGGCATTGCCAAGGATCTCATCACCACAGGGCCTCCCTGACCACATTTACAAAGGCCCCTCTATAAGGAGGGCCCCATAGTGGATCTTTGAGAACACACAGATATTAAGGGACTGTGTCTTTTAACCCACACAGCTGAGCACAGAGGCGCTCTCCTCTGCTCACAAGCATGCAGAGAGAGAGCGCTGGAGATGGCTGCTAAGGTCCATGAAGAACACAGATTAGAGCCAGTACCCACAGACATCAGAGAACTCAGAGTAGAGACCGGCAACCCATCGCTCACCATGAACCCAGATTCCTTCGAACCTTCCAGCCATCGTGAGCTGTGGTCCAGCAGGTACCACACGCAGAAGCTCTGCCTTCTGAGAGCTTGTGCCCACTGGGTCTACTGTTTGCTGCCGCTGAGAACACAGGTCCACTCCGAGTGGCAGGCATTCAGAAACGTGATTTCACAATTCTCCAGTGTTTACAGTGGTCTCTTTCCATTGCTACAGCATAGTGTAAACACACAGGACCCGGCTCTCAGCTGCGTAATTGTGGTTTTAGGGGACAGTTCCAACAACGCACTCCCAAAGCCGTGATGTCTGCGATGCTGATGAACCGTGTACAGTCCCTGTTTCTCTGTTCTTATCCTGCTAGGGGCGGCCATGGGACTGCCCTCTTATAGGGCCCCCAAACCATTCCAGACATCTCCTTAGGGAGAAGGCTCTGAGCTGGCCAGAGGGTGTCTATGGGGAAGAGCAGGCAGTTCCCCAGGTCACATGACCTGATAGCTCCTGACCACTGGGGCTGGCTGGTCAGCATGAGTGTGTGAGCAAATGTTCTCAGAGATGGATTGCGGTCTCAGATCTCAGAATTCTACATGGTACTTCTGTGAGTCTGTAAGTGTTCGTGTGTGCCTGGAATTTTTGTGCATGTACTTGTGTGTGTTCCTAGAGGGCATGTGCCTGCACACTCACATGTGTTTATATGAACACATGCGTAAGTGTGCTCATGAACTATGCCCATCCTTTTGTCTCCTTCACCCACCAACTGCCGAAGGCCAGCCTTGCCTGGTCCCGGCGGAAGTCAGTGAAGGCCAACGCTGTATGCTGGCACAAGGGCCAGTCCTAGGTTACTGGCATTTGAAGGCCGCCCGTTTCTAAAACCAACTCTGTGGTTAGTCTGGAGAGCCGTCTCCAGTCCAGACGCTTCCCCCTTGCAGTGAATGTCAAATGTCAGATGCAGCCTGAGGGACATGTTCCCCTCATTTCCTCATTTCCGAGAGCAGTCAAGACTGGGCTTGAAGGCACGTGATGGGCAAGCAAGCACAATGGGCCTTTGTATACATGGGCATCTGTAGCTGCAGCCTGAGGCTCATGGATGGGTTGTTTGGTCATTTGGTCGCCTGGCTGCCCCTGAGGACAGGGCTTTACCACTTGCTCCCTCAGTACCCTGCCAATACCCTGAGCTCCGTCCTGGATTGTTGGGGGGCGGGGCAGGGGACACTGGCTGCCGGGGAGGCCATTCTTCTAATAGAACATTTTTCAGGGCAACATATTCATAAATAGAATAAATTGCAAGGACTGCTCAGAGCCACTGGAACAAGCAGAAGTGGGTCGGTCACAGAAGCCAGCGCGGGCTGAGCAGAGCCCTGTGTCTTAGCTGGAGAGGAGCAAAAGCAACTGCAGGGTAGCAGAGCCCTGAGCCTTTGTGACCTCTGAGGTTGGCATGGGCTCCACTTCTTCCAGAAAAACCTTTCCCTGCTGGTGTTCTGAGACCCCTGAGAACTAGAAGGTCTCTTCAATCTGCTCTACGAACCGACCAATTCTCCCCTCACCCCTCCTTCCGAGAGAATTTGCTTTGGTTTCAAAGAAAGCCTCCCCCTTCTTCGCACATAGCCAGGAAGGGAGTCCAGAGGGCAGGGCTACCCGGAGTGTACACTTGTGTGTGTTCACTGGAGTGGCCTGCAGGGATGCTCTCTGTATCCAGGATGACCCTGAGATGGTTGCGCTTGAGCTGTGGGCAGGTGCGTTAATTATGTTGTCCCCACTGTGACAAAATGCCGGACAGGTAATTTAAGGGAAGAAAGGTTTTCTTCTTGGCATAGCAGAAAAATCATGGCGACAGGCAACTCTGTGGTGGTGGGAACATGTGATACGGCTTGTTCCTCACATCTCAGCAGATTTTGAAGCAGAAGGCTAAACCCAAAAGGAGGTAAGGCTAGACCCCACAAGACCTACCTCAGTGACCTGTTTCCTCCAGCTAGGCCCCACCTTCTAAAGGTTCCACAATCCCAAGTAACGTCAGTAGATACGGGGGACAAGAGTTCGGACCACGAGCTGGGGGCGGGGAGGGGGCGTTTCACACGGAAACAGTAGCAGCAGCCCAGCAAGCCTGTGGGAGCTGCCGACAGAGGGCGCTGCTACCAGAGAAGGGCAGCTGCGGTGAGTCCTGAGGTCTTGGACAGGATTTGGAGGCAGAGGTAGGAAACCACTGGTCCAATAAGAAAACAGACATGACTGCAATCTGCAGATAGAAGTACATTTATATCTTCTCAGGGAGGGAAGTATGTGTCCACAGGTATGGATACATGTGTGCATTCTCAAAGAGGGAGGCGTATACCTTACGTGTGCATATGTGTGTGTGCTCTCAAAAGGGGAAGTTTATAGACATGTGATCTATTATATATGTGTGTTCTCAAACCCTGTCTATCACAGTTCCATGCACATCTTTATCCAGAACTCAGTCTCTCTCTCCAACTACCACTGGACCAGGGCTAGGAAAGCCAGTGATTTTTGAGCAGGAGCTTTCAGAGATGAGCCTGGAATGCCTGGCAGTAAGGACATAGTAGATTTAAAAAAAAAAAAAAAAAAAAAGCAAAACTGTGTTGAAAGACAGAAACCAAGGGCTGGAGAGATGGCTCAGTGGTTAAGAGCACTGGCTGCTTCTCCCAGAGGACCTGGGTTCCATTCACAGCACCCACATGGCAGCTCCCAACTATGTAACTCCAGGTCTAGGAGATCTGATGCCCTCTTCTGGCCACTGTGGGCACTGCATGGATGTGGTGCAGAACACCATATACTTAAGGTGAAAATAAAGGTTGAAGAGACACAGAAACCGGCCAAAGTTGAGCATTTGGATGAAGAGAACAAACACAGAAGGAGTCACCTTCAGAGGTGGTCACAGACTCTTACGTAACACAGGTGAGCCAGCACCTGGAACATCTGGGTCTAATCACAAGACAGGCCCAGCGGGGGATGCATGACTACTCTGCACAGACCAGGTCCTGGCAGACTGGGGAAGTCTGTGAAGGTGCCTCCCCCCAGTGAGCAAGATGAAAAGACAGATAAATGCATCGTGGGTGAGGCCTTCTGGGGTTCTTAGGAACACTGGCTAACTTGAATGGCATCTTCATCTCAGGAGCCCTGTGTCAACTTTAAAGTCCGCCAGGTCGGCTGGGCGGTGGTGGTGTACACCTTTATTTTAACCCCAGTACTCGGGAAGAAGAGGCAGGTGGATCTATGGGTCTGAGGCCAGCCTGGTCTGGAGAGTGAATTCCAGGACATCCAGGGCTACATAGAGAAACCCCATCTCAAACAACCATAAATAAATAAATAAATAGACAGTTGGGTCTCATGGAAGGAAGTATGTGACCAGAAATGGATGAGACTCAAGGTACCTTTCCCCTAAGGCAGAATCCTCTAGCTGTGACATCAGAGATGCTATCCTTGCTGATAAATTGTGTGGGACAGACAGACAGAAAGACAATCCCATCCTCAAAGGAAGGAACAGGTAACAAGGAGCTGCAGGTCCTAAGTACACTGGAGCCTAGCATCCAACACCATGGGATCTGAAGGCTGACGAATGCTCAAGACTCCTTACCCATGTGGGCTCCCAAGGCTGACCCAGGCAGCCTCTTAATACGCTAGTGTCTCACGTCTGAGGCGTTCTCAGGCTGGCCTTGCATACTGATGGAACTGTAGGTCTGGGGAATCTGAGTGGGGGTGACATCTACCCACAGCTTCCCTAAGCATTACCCCACGGGGGGCTTATGCCAGACCCTCCCCTAGGCCCCAGGGCTTCGTGATCTCCAAGTGGAAGCAGCCCCACCGACACGGCCCTTGATGCCTGCAAACCTAAGTTGGCCTCACCTGGACATTGCCGACACTCCATACTTGATCCCCCATGAGGACTCTGCAGCTGATCCTGTGTGGACACATCAAGGGGCTGTGGCCATCAGAGCGTGTGGTAGGTGTGGGGGCCGCCTCTCACACACCTGGAGCTGTTCGGACATCCTCCTCTGCAGTGAGCCTGGTTCCCTCAGCCTCCCCTGCAGATACCAGAGGCTTAAACTTCCCTGAAGCTGAACAACCAATGGACTTCTCCAAGAGTTTGGGGACCCCAGGATTAGGGAAAACTAAGTTGACCCAGGTCTGGACCCTGTTCCATAGACCCTAAACACAAGCTTCCAGCTTCCTGGGTGCAAGTATCGGGGTCATCTCCTGAAGTGGGAAGAAACACAAGGTACCGTAGAGATAAAACTATCCAGCACAATACTGGCTCAGGGATCACTCCCTATAGCCAGTCAGCTCCATGCCTTTCCCTCTGTCCCTTGTAGGTACACCCAACCCTGGCCCTGTACCTCCTGAAGCAGGATGCTGGAGGCTGGACTGTGCCAGGTGCTGAGTGGACAGCAGCTGATCCACCTTGGCCAGACCCCAGGATGAGAGACATCTGGGAAATGGTCCAGGCATACAAGAACAGAAGGAAAAGCCATTGGCCTTGAGTCCCAGGCTCCACATGCCTGCCTCCTCTGATTAAAGCCATAGCTTATTCCCATCCAGACTGGCCAGGGGGCACCATATACTCCTGGGGCATCAGGCTAACACCTAGAGCCCATCCCCAGGGCTGATGAGAAGGTGACAGTTCTCTGTAAAGTGCTGGGGTGCTTTTTCCGAGGGAGGAGTGGCTTAAAGATCTGACTCTGACTTGGTGCTGGTGGAGAAGGCTCAGGGGTTTGTATGGGAGGCACAGAGACCCTAATAAGGCAGAGGAGGACAATTCAAAGGGAACAGATGCGTAGTGGATGACTCAATGAGAGCTAGCCCTCGGGTGGCTGGGATCTCATAAGTGATGGGATGTTGGGTTACTGTCCTGACCGCAGGGTACCAGGTGCTCATGAGATATTGGGGGTGTGGGGGGAGTGGAGGAGCTGGAGCAGAGCGGCTCCAGGCACTGGCCAACCCCAGCCAGCCACCTGGTGTTTCCTGCCCTGGGCTTCTGGCTTCTGGAGTCTGAGATGGAATGCTGCACTCTGCGTCGGGTAGATGATGAATTGACATTTCACCCCTGGGAACTGTGTGTGGCTCCCAGAACCCCAGCTGTAGAAAATCTCTCTCAGACCTGGTGCTGTAGCCCAGAGAGGGGATGGGGACCACAGTGCCTCATGGCCTGAACTCCCAACAGGTGCTGCTGGGACCTAGGCACATGGGCACATGGGCACAGACCTCTAACCCTACACAGTGAGTGGTATGAAGTCTGGGTTCCAGTTCCAGTTCAGCTAACAGGGCCCGGTTGCTTCAGACATGTATGTATCTTCAAACCAAGGGATGGAGGGCACAGCCTGGCATACTCTGGCTCCTGCACTCCACGCAGGTCATTTGCTTCGTCACTAGAAGTGTATTCTGCCAAGTTCTCAGGAGACTACTTTCCTGAGCAGGATGTGCCCACATGCTGAGGGAGAGAGGGAGACAGGGACTGGGAAATGGAGAAAGAAGCGCGGGGGGGAAGAGGAGCATCAGGCCCCCCTCCCACCCCCATCCCCAACCCCTCATCCCTCACCCCCACCCCCATTTCATTTCTCTCCTGTGCTAGCTGTTGCCCACAGCCTTGATTCCACAGCTTACTGCTGCAGCAGGAAGCCTGGGAAGGCACACAGACATAGCCACACAGAGCAGGTAGTGCCTGCTTTGCCTGGACCCTTGGCATGCTGCTCTAAGCTTGGTATTTCATTATTTCACATTTAACATACACATATTAGGAACTCCTGGTACTCTCTCTTGGAATTTTGGTTCTAAACCCTTAGGAAATATTGCCCGTATGAGATAATCTTGTGCTAAGGTCCCCTTTGATGATGTCTATCTCTGTGTATATCATATATCATATATGTGTATATATATATATATATATATATATATATATATATATTTTATATATATATATATAACTTTACATTTTATTTTAAAATTATTTTATTGTGAATGAGGTGGGGTGACATATATATATGTATCATATATTACTTTATATTTTATTTAAATTACTTTTATTGTGTATGAGATGGGTGATATATATATATGTGTATATATGTGTATGTGTGTGTGCATATGTATGTGTGAAGGACAGAGGTTCAAATACACACAGACATAGACACACACACATATGTACATACATACATTTTATCCACTCTGTTCCTCTCAAGAGCCCTGCCTTATATACTAGATATTGATGGGGGAACCTATGAGGATGGCAAAAGCCCAGTGTTTTCTTAGTTCAACGATGATGCCTGGAAGGATTGATATTATCAATCCAGGCTGAGCACTCAAAACAGCTAACCACCAACAGAAGCAAAGGCAGCTTTCTTCCCATGAGCCTCAGGGGGATGCTGTACCCAAACTATGTATCCATCTCCTGCTCATGGATGAGGCCTCCTTTGCAGAGGCCACTGTGGGGCTGCAACACTAGCTCAGCTGTGTAAGAAGTGCATCCTCTCGAACACCAGGGACCAGAACTGCTGGCTCAGTCTGGCACCCGGAGGGAAGACTGAACTTGTAGTTTCATGTGTCAGGGAAAACTGAGAGAAGATGCTAACAAGGGCAAAATGGAAATAGGAAAGCTGGCTAGCTGAGGTCAGGGGGGACTGACAGAATCATCAGAGCTTTGTTAGGCCACGGTGTTAGGCCATGAAGTTTTACATGGGATTACCCAACTCTTGGGGACAAAATGGCCAACAGATCCAACAGTTAGGGGCAAGATGAAGCCACTTCTCAAGACTCAGTATCATCTCAAAGCCAACATCCCAGTTGTCCCCAACAGTCAACAAAGTAGCAATAGAACCCTTGTTAAGACTTGTTTTGACACTCCATAACTGAACCTAGACTTTGCATAGGAGGGAAAAGTTGGGAGATTGGCAGAGAAGGCTTAAAGGGCAGCGAGAGGGACATGCTGTGTAATTGCTGCCCTACGTCACTATGCAGGAGACCGCAGGGGGCTGTGGGTGAGGACTGAGGTGGGACATAGAACCAAGTGCACAGGGGACTCAACTGTGCTCTGAAGAGGGCACGTGGGGTCACTGTGGAGTCAAGAGGGACATGGGCGGACTAGGAAGGTGGAAGTGGCTTCCTGAGGTGGTTGCTTCTTATTCCTAGAAGAAAACATTTTGAAGAAAACCACCAGGAAGGCATAGGGGTGGGTATCTAAACAGGACCAACAGGGGAAAGGCTCCACGTGGGGGCCCAAGCGGGTCTGTTTAATGGATGTCCCAGCCTTAGGCTTTTCCCACCCCTAATTGTGAATTGGTTACTTTGTTTCTCTGCAGCTGGGTCTTGTCTTCTCCATTTTTTCAAGAGAGGAACCGAACCCTAGACAGTTATTAGTTCCACTGTTACACTTCAGTGGTACTTTGCCGGGCAGGTAGAGATGAGGCTCAGTTGGGGGAGTGCTTGCCTAGCATGCCCAAGGCCCTGGGTTCGATCCCCTGTACCATGGAAACTGGGCATGGTGGCGTGCCCCTGTAATCCCAGTATTTCAGAGGTGAGAGGATCAGAAATTCAAGGTCACCCTCAGTTACACTAGGGGCTGGAGGCCAGCTTGGGATACATGAGACACTATCTGAAACGAACAAAAAGAACGAGTTTTCCAATAAATATGGCACTGGCTGTTCTTGAAAGGAGAATATAAAACTCGCCTCACACAGCCCTAAGGGTAAATGAAGGACATCTTCTGGACCATGAGCACTTCTCATTTGTAATCTCTAACACACACACACACACACACACACACAGAGAGAGAGAGAGAGAGAGAGAGAGAGAGAGAGAGAGAGAGAGAGTATTCTGGGTGGGATGTATCTGCTGCTCAGGCCAGCAACTGTTTATGAGATCCAGGGACAGTAGGGGTGTGACCATCCTTTTTCCTTGGCTGAGACATGCACAGGTCCAACATCAGCAGACAACATCAAGTCAGATCATGTGGAGTAGAGTGGTGTCTGAGCCAACCCCTGCTGGGTTTGGGACCACAGACAAGCTTAAAACCAGATGGGCAGCTAACATCTGTGACTGGTGCCCCCAGAGCCCCACCCGACCACTGCCAACACTTGCTGTGTCAGTCCTGTGGTTCCTACAGAAGACTCCACTGCATCTGCCCATCGACCACAGACCACAGCTCTCCATCCACAGTCTTATTTCATAGTCAGCTATATGAAATTGGGAAGTTGTCACTTAGATGACCCTGAGACCCAAGCTGGACAGATGTAGAGCCCAGTCCTTCTGAGTCCCCAGCCAGGCCTGCATTCTGAATTGGCTACAGTCTGCGTAGGTCTGAGCATTGGCTCCGGAACTCTGGGGACAAGGGGACATGCATGGCTCCCTGTGTCTGTGTTCCCCTGTTTGCCAATGTTTGGATCCCAGATAGGAGGCTTCAGGCTTTAAAGTCTGTCCCCTCCCCCACTCCTGGATCTGAGAGAGAGAGAGAGAGAGAGAGAGAGAGAGAGAGACTTAGCAATGCTGCTTAAGGCTCTGCCGCCTTTGTAGCACCTGCAGCCTCCAGCTACGGAGCCTCCAGGTTGCGTGCAACTGTGATTCTGCAATAAAACTAGAGGTTTCTTATGAATCAGAAAAGGTCCACTGTGCCTCATTCCAAGGAAGCCCGGCCTCCACCCACTCTGCCTGCATCTCTCTCCATTGCCATCGAGGGGAAGAAGACTGTCCTTGAGCCCAGTCCTGCAAACACAGCGAACAGCTTGTTTAAATAAGGTAAATTACGCACGTTGTGACATTTGCCAGTGTTTGGATCCCAGATAGGCTTGTGGGATGGATTCTCACAGCCCTGAGCAACTCCAATCTTCCCCAGGAAAATGGGCTCCACGCATCAGCTCCTGGAGGGTACGCCACGGGAAAGGCTAGATTTCCTCTGTGGGGAACGCTGGCAACATGGCTCGCTCCAGCTGTGCTGAGGGAGAGGCCCCCAGGATAAGAGGTAACCCCAAGTGCAGGGGAACCCCCGGATCCACGGGCATAGCTGTTCACATTAGTCCAGCCTTCCAGGGTCTACCCTGCAGCACAAAATCCACATTCCATGCTGCACCTTGGCCAGCCCCCTCCCCCGACTTCCAACACAACCCCATGCCTGGTCACATTTGATGGCTTAGTTCCACCGGCACTCCTCAGTTGTAGAGCAGGCCGCGCGCCATCTCCGAGGGCTCCTTTGCAGACAGTCCCAAGCTCCTCTGAGTATGGCCTTTAGCCATAGATACAAAAACCGGAACTCCCTGCCCGGCTGGTGACTCACACACGAGTCACCTCCTTGCACATTTCCAGGGACAAAGCCAGGATTTTATTACCACGGAATGATGGTGAGCGAGAGGGTGGAATTTCACACAAAAGCCCCAAACTTCAACATGTGAATCCTGGTAACTGACTCGGTAAATAGAAAAGTCAGGCTGTGATGTGCATGTTTGTACCCCAAGACACCAGTTCCCAGTGTCTGGACTCCTAGTCTGTGGCCAGCCTATTGCTCCCACCATCTGGCTCCCTCTGATGGCTGGGGGCAGTTTCCTTGCCTCCAGGGGCAGCGGTTCAACCCTTGACCTACTTCATAACTGTGGTGTGGTCTCAAGGGCTATCTTGCAGTTCCTAAGATACTTTCTCACCCTCTGCCCTTATTATGGTTGGCCCATGGTGGCTACCAGTTTGCCCCTACTGTATACCTCTCGGCCCATTCTATAGTCCCTGCTGGGTGTCTGTGCATGTGGCTTCTACATTGTAACATGACTGCATAGCTGTCCCCAAGCAGGGGAGGGAGCCAGCTCCTTTCAGTGCCACCTCCCGATTTGTTCCCACATCCCTATCCTGCATTACGGAGCTCCAGCTTCCACGGGGGTCTGCCTGTTTCAAAGAAGAACCTCGTTGCTCCTGGGGGCAGCAGGCCCAGGACCTTTCCCACCTCAAGACACTGCTCTCTCAGGGAATGGGACATTCTTCTGATACCTGAGGGGGACAGATAAAGCCTTGAGTGCTAGTGTGTGTGTGTGTGTGTGTGTGTGTGTGTCTGTCTGTCTGTCTCTCTGTCTGTCTGCCTGCCTGTGTATAAAACTTTGAACATTTCTACGTGTGGCCCTGTGAACTACAAGATATACCTACAGAGGCTGAGATCAAATTCAGCTTCTTCTCTCCTCTGGTGAGGCTCTTAGCCTTGTCTTTGTGGGAGGCTTGTCAGGCACCAGCTGCATGGAGGACCAAAGGATCTTGGAGGAGTTCTCTAGGAACAAGACTGGGTGGTCTGTACCCCTTTTGTCTACTTCTGGGCTCAGCCCTGGTCTGACCACCCACTCTTCCCATTGTGCCTGCTAGGCCTGCTAGTATTTCCCACCTCCGGCAGGAGCTTCTAGAGAAAGACTCTCTCGCCCTCTTGTGGTTGTATGAGGTACAGCAGTATTCCAGTGCACTCCCTGCTCCCCAGACAACCAGAAGTTAACTTCACTGTAGACAGGGATAGAAGCGGGCTGCTTCCAGCTGCTCCTTCCTGGGGCTTTTCCTGGTTTTGTGGTTAGGTGGGTTTTGTTTTGTTTTGTTTGTTTTGTTTGAGACAGGGTCTCACGTATCCCCAGGCTGGCCAAGGGTGACTTTGAACTTCTGATCCTCCTGCTTCAGGCTCCAATGTGTTAGGGTCACAAGCATGCTCCATCACACCCTGTCTTCTGCAGCCCCAGGGACTGAACCCAGACCTCAAGAATGCTTAGGCCGAGAACATACATCTAGTTTCCCCACTGTGCATGTGAGGCTAAGAATCAGATAAGAAGCCATCAAGGTTCACATATGGAAATGACTAGCTTGCAGAGTTCCAGTGGATGCCCTTCCTCACCTGGCCTTCATCTACGGCGCTGAGCATGTGTGAGAGAGACAAATTCGGAGAAGGGAGAGATGCAGACGGAATGGACAGATAGGCAGGCGCTATGTAAAGAGCCTACAAAGAATCATGGGCCTTGTCTTCTGGCTACTGTTGCTATGATGAGCCACCGTGAACAAAAGCAATTTGGGAAGGACAGGGTTTACTGGCTCACTCTCCCCATCTCTGCTCATCATTGAAGGCAGGCAGGGCAGGAACTCAAGCGGGGCGGGAACCTGGAGGCAGGAGCTGATGCAGAGGCCAGTGGAGTGCTGCTTAATGGCTTGTCCTTGTTCCTTATGGCTTGCTCAGCCTGCTTTATTATAGAACCCAGGACCACCATCCCAGGGAGAGCAGCATCCACAATGGCCTGAGCCCACCCCCATCAATCTCTAAATAATAAAATGCTCTATTAGTAGCACAGGCTTTTCCAGGTCTTTCCTCGGCTCCCTAGTCTGCTTCCTGTATTGGGAGTACTTTTTCCTTCCTTCCTTCCTTCCTTCCTTCCTTCCTTCCTTCCTTCCTTCCTTCCTTCCTTCCTTCCAAGAATTATTTATTGTGTCTATGAATACATTGTTGCTATCTTCAGACACACCAGATCCCATGACAGATGGTTGTGAGCCACCATGTGGTTGCTGGGGATTGAACTCAGGACCTCTGGAAGAGCAGTCCTAACCGCTGAGCCACCTCTCCAGCCCCTAGGACACAAGAGACTGAAATGAGGTCTGTCCCCTGAACTCAGATTCATGGACTAGGCATGCATTTTCTTTTCCTTATCTCGTTCCCAAATGCCAGTCAAGAGCCTAAGCATGCTTTTCCTAACACCCTGGACTGTCTTCCTCTCTTTGATGTTCCCACCCTCTTTCCCAGCATGTAGGCGCTTGCCAAACTTCCAGTGCAGAAGGCACAGCTTTCTCTCTCTCTCTCTCTCTCTCTCTCTCTCTCTCTCTCTCTCTCTCTCTCTCTCTCTCTCTCTCTTCTTCATCTCCCTCCTCTGGGAAGCTGCCAAGACTTTAAGCTTACCTGCCCTGTTATTTTTCTCCAACCCCAATAAAAAATCGGTCTCAGGCTTCTCTTAAAACTTGTATTAGCAAGACTAAGAACTCAAAAGGGGACCCCGGTTTCCCCTACAACACCTGGGCTTTCTGTCTCAATGAAAACTCAAGATTTCTCAAGGGCATAATTCAGGAAGCTCAATAAACAAGTCCCAGGGCAGGGGAGGCCGGGGATCATAAAGAAAGGGGGGAAATGGAGGCACGCACCTATATAGAGGGAGTCTCTATATGCTCCCTCTGTTTGGGGAAGAGACAGGGACAGGAACATAGAGGCTCCCTGGATGGGCAAGGCCCTGGTCAGCCGCCCCGGAATCACAGGACTTTGGAGTGGACGCTGTCGGTGGTGAGGTGGGGCCCACAGCCTCCAGGCTCTCAGCACATACATGGCTATTTTTCTCAAGGGGGTCTAATGAGCCACACACAGTGATGATGGACTACACTAGGCATGGGAATAGGCCCTTGGGTGGAACAGTGAGCCAGGACTCCCAAGTATTAGAGGCAGAGCCATTCCCAGTCTGCCTTGCTTGCCTACTGTGGTCAGCCAGGTTCCAAGTTTTGATCTGGGGGCACTTCCGCAGCTCTCCTTCAGAGAGATTCGCTTCCATGTGCGTCATTCCCTCACACCAGTGCCAGACAGCAGGGAAGCGCACCCTTCAGCCCTAACTCAGCTCTGAGGGCAGTGTCTGTTCTCAGAATCAGTTGCTCCCCTGCAGTGAGAAGGCCCCCGGTTGAAGAACCTTGAAGTGATCTGTTCCCAGTGGCTGGGTTTCGGTATTTCCGGGTTCTTGGCCTCTTGGTCTGGGAATCAAAAGCCCACATCGGTTCGTAAAAATAATAATTATTTAAAGCAAAATGATGTCCATGTGCTCAAATCTAGTTCAGGCCAGATTGGTACTCTTAACTGCCTCATACCAGGGTATGCATTGGAATACATCCAAATAGTGTCTTCATTATTTTTCTTTTGCTGTGATGAGACACCGTAACCAAGGCAACTTATAAAAGAAAGAGTCTGCTTGGGGCTTTTGGTCTCACGGGGTTAGACTCCATGACTATCAAGGCAGGAAGGCATGCAGAGAGAGAGCAGCTGAGAGCTTACATCCACAAAGACAAGGCAGAGAGAGAGGCAACTTGAATGGTGCAGGCTTTTGACACCTCAAAGCCTGTCCCAGCAACACACCTCCTTCAACAAAACCGCACAGCCCAGTCCTTCACAGCTCCACCAACTGTGGACCAAGTATTAAGCTGTATGAGCCTACGGGGCCCTTCTCACTCAAACCACCACAAAGAGAAACTGTTGGGGGCGGGGGGTGAAGGACGTGTGATCGTCATTGAGACAGATGTATTCCACTGTTCCAAGTGGGTTGTGTGTATATACAGCCAGATGCTTATGGAATCTGGGGCTGCTAAGTGAGTCATTCAGAGGACAGTGTGTAAGAACAGTCAGTACATTTGGGAAAAGATGGTAGACTGCCAAGGTCGTCATTACAAGAGATGAGATGGGCATGACCCAAACAAAGCACCAAGCCCTTACTGTCCCACGGGTGTGCTTAAGTATCCTGCTCCCCAAGCCCTGCACAAAGGTCTTGCATCCTGCCTGGAAGAGAAACGATAGCTCTTAAAGGGTTGAACAAGAGGCGCCCCACCCACACAGGAGATGATGTGTTTATGATAAGATAAAGAGAAGGAGAATATGTTCTACGGGGTGTAGTAGTCAGGTATAGGGGAAGGGGGTGTCTCAGAGGGTCCATGCCGAGGCATCCCTTCGCCCTGAGGGACCAGCCACACGACCGACCGTATAGAATAGAAGAGAGTTTATTCAGGGTATAGGGAGGGGAGTTAAGAGGGTAGTAGAGGCAGAGAAAGGCAGAGAGACAGAATAGAGAAGTAGAGGCCGGCCATGGCCAAGAGCACAAGGAGAGAAGGGGGAAGGGAATGGGGAGAGAAGGGGAGTACAAAAGAGAAGCAAGAGAGCAAGAGAGGGAGAGGGGGCAAGCAGCCCCTTTTATAGTGGGTCAGGCCTACCTGGCTGTTGCCAGGTAACTGTGGGGAGGAGCATACCAGGTTGTTGGCAGGTAACTGTAGGGTGGAGTCATACAGAATGCTAACAGGAGGTACAGCCGGCAGCCCTAGAGCTAGCCTCCAGCAGCCCAGCAGTGTTAAGGGCCATGCTGTAAAGTGCCAGGTATATAGAGCCAGACGTCTAGTGAAGTGAGCATATTAGCTGCGTCTACTGCTGCTTTTCAACACGTTCTGAGCCAGGGGCTCTTGGTAGCTGGGGAGGCTGCTCATGTCCTTTCACACAGGTACACGTCTATGTTTCCTAGGTAAACGCAAGGATGGGCTGGCTGACTAGACTGGTCGTGTAGTCTCAGTTGCACAAGAAGCTGTAAGGCTCCAGGCACCTCCTCCTCCCTGTGTCCTGACCCAGAGGATTTGACCACTCTGGACAGGACAGCTGCAGCTTTCTCTGCCAGTCCAAAACACTGAAAGAAACTTGTGCCACACAAAGTCCACAGCATCCCATTCCCCACCCTGGACCACAGGATACAGCAGGAACACCGTCCTGTACTTCTCGCTCTCTGCCTCGGAAGCACACTGCTGCTCTGCCCTACTCCAGTCCTGGAAGTACTCCTGAACTTTAAAGATCTCTCCACGATTGGACACAAGTCCTCTGTTAGGGTAATTATTATATTCTGGGTGCTTTCTCCCAGGCTCTGTCTTTTCTTTTTCCTACCCCTGCCTTTCAAAGACTAGGTTTGGGGGCTGGAGACATGGCTCAGTGGTTAAGAGCAATGATTGCTCTTCTAGAGGTCCTGAATTCAATTCCCAGCAACCACATGGAGGTTCACAACCATTTGTAATGGGATCTGATGCCCTCTTCTGGTGTGTCTAAAGACAGCTAGTGTACTCATAGACATAAAATAAATAAATCTTTTTTAAAAAAAGACGAAGACTAGGTTTTTCTTTTTGATGAGGCTCAACTACCTCTTTAATGCTATGCTTTCTGGCCATCTGTGAGTCTGTGATTGTCTGCCCCGGCATCTGTATGTTAGTCTGTATGTAATACTAACTCCATCAGAGCATTACACCACTTCAATGGGGTCTGTACAAACATTTGGTTCTAGACACGTCCACTGCGATGCAACTTTAAAAAAGCAAAGCCACAGTCACTCCACAAGTGACTCCATAAGCTTTCCAGGAAAGCTCAGAGCTCCGCGGGCATATTACTACATTCATCGTTCCCGGTCCTCCGACCTCCAGGCTGCTCGCTGCGTCAAGGCTAGAGCGCTACACGGAACGGAGAGCACCCTCAGGTCCCGCATCCATCCCCACTCCTGGAGGCCAGTGCTCTGTCCTCTCGCTCAACTAAGGTCCTGCAGGACCAGACCTACGGCCAGCTCCGCCACACCCCGGGACCGTACAACACCCGGCAACAGGAATGCCTGGCGTCGCTGCTGCCCAGCAGGTCCCGGATGTGACCAAGCAAATTCTCCCTGCCCTCGGGACAAACAGCTCATCGCCCAAAGCCGACGACTCTGAGACTCCACCGAGTTAGGCCACCGCAGCACCCGCAGCGGAAACTACAACCAGGAGAGCGTGGGAAGGGCGGGACTGCGCTGAGGACCCGCCCACCCAGGCCCCACCCCTGACCACGCCCACATACCCAATCTCAGACGACGTGAGGCGCGTGCGCACCGTGGGTCTGGCCGCGTTGCCGTAGCTACTGGAGACGCGTTCCGCAGGGCGGACAGGCACGCTTCCGGAGCGGGGTGCGGCAGCCGGAAGTGCGTGGCCGCCGGGGCCATGGCGGCGCTCAGCGTCGTCTGCCTGCTGCTGGCAGCGGCATCCTGGCGGCCGGTCTCGGCTTCAGGAGAAGAATTCTGGCCCGGCCAATCGGCGGCGGACATCCTGTCCGGGGTGGCATCCCGCAGACGGTAAGCGCGTCCACGCCGGCCGGGCGGAGCGAGGGATCTGGGACAGGGTCAGCCGCGGGCTGGGGGCAGCGGGGCCGGGGCTGCGCGCGCAGGCTGCAGGAGTGAAGGCTCGGTGGCGAAGGTCGCCCTGGCCTTGGGCTGAGCTGGACGTCTACTCCCGAGAGATCGCTACCAGAAGGTCCGGGAGCGTAGGTGGAGCCCGGCTCTGGCCACCTCAGGCGCGCTGTCCCGAGGCCCATCTCAAGTCCCAGCGACACAGAAGTTCGTGTGGGCTGTCGTGGAGATGGCGCTTCTTCCGCAGCCGCTCTTCCCCAAACTGGAGGCTAAACCAGGGGTCCGGTGCAGACAAACCGAGTGATGGTGACTGAAGCCTGCCCGCGATTCCGTAGAAAGGAATCTTGCTTTGAAGCCTTAAAGTTTTAGAACCGTTTTCACCGAGGGAGAGTCTACATCACTTTGACTTTCCCAGATGTCATTAGTGTACTGTGGAGTTTTTGCACCGGCCAGCCAACCGGACCTGTAATATCACAGTGGGGCTTAATCAGAATATTACCATCCTATCCTCTTCACTCTTTTTATTTTGAAAATGCGTATTTTTCATTTAAAATAATCTTTGTTAATATAACGGAACTGTTGTTATTTTTCAATGAATGGATGAATACGTCTAGCTTTAGCCTCCAACACAGGAATTGTCGGGAGAGTTAATTCATAAACCAGATTTTTCCGACCTGTGCCCATTTGCCACATACATCTCAGAATAGTGATGAATTATTGATGACAGCATCATGCCTCATTGTCAAAGGTTTGGCACCCCTGAGTAAACAACTGGCCTCTGAGCACCTCATTAATTTTGTTCAGACTGTGAAGGAGTCAAGGAATCTTTGGATTAGACACTGTGGGAATGGCTGTGGTACTGATCCTCAGGCTTGGCTGCTGAGGGTCTGATGACGTTCTGAATTGTCAGAGTGTGTCTGCCGTTGGCACTTACGAGCTCTGCTCATCATTGTCACATAGTAACTGCCCTCTCTGTAAGCCAGGTGTGGGTACCCCATGAGGAGTCCCCACAGCTCACACACGGCCTATGTCTTGCTCCCTTTTCAGGTACCTTCTGTATGATGTCAACCCCCCAGAAGGCTTCAATCTCCGCAGGGATGTCTATATCCGGGTGGCATCCTTGCTGAAGACACTGCTGAAGACTGAGGAGTGGGTGCTTGTCCTGCCCCCGTGGGGCCGCCTCTACCACTGGCAAAGCCCTGACATCCACCAGGTCCGGATTCCCTGGTCCGAGTTTTTTGACCTTCCGAGTCTCAATAAAAACATCCCCGTTATAGAGTATGAGCAGTTCATTGCAGGTGAGGCGGGCATCAGTCTGGGAGGCTTTTCTGATGTGGATGGCTGGTGGCCCGGTCCAGCCTGCCTGGCGCTTGCTTCCGTGCTTTCTCTAGGGAAGGGGGTCTGGGCAGCCATGGCAGGTGTGGTGACGAGGAAGCAGCTGAAACCATCTTAACCGAGAGACACACACCAGTGTGTGCGTCTTGTGGGGTCACACCACGGTGCTGGGTGGTCTGTGAAGAGGCCTTTGGCGCGACCTCTCCCTGCTTCCACTTTTTGAAAGGATCCATGTTTTCCTGAGCACAGAGGTGTTTAGAGTTGAGTGTAGCTTTGGTTGGAAGGCAGATCCTTCTTTCTGCTGCGCTGGAGGCCCCCGGAAGGAAGTGGTTCATTTAGAGCCTGGCTGTACCCATGATGTTCATCAGTTCATTATTCCACCACGACCTCCGCCCCTGCCCAGGACTGCTGCCTCAGGAAGATCTGCTTCCAGAATGTTCTCTACTCCGATGATCACATCACTGTATTATAGTCGGTCCTAGGAACACAAGAAGCACTTTTTCTTACTTTTCATTCAGGCTAAAGATGCAAGATGCATTGTAAGTGCCTGCTTAGAACACAGCCTTCCTGGTCCAGCTCATAGACTTGCTTGTGGGTCCTGGAAAATTAGAGTGGGGGTTGGGTTTTTAGGGTGCTGGACTCACCCAAGATAGCCTGACCTTTGGCCCCACCATTTGGTATGGCGTCTGGAGGCATAAGGCTGAATCTCCCTGTTGCCACCAAACCTCCCTCCAGCTGCAGCTGGCGTAGGTCGGGAAGCACACGGAGAAGATGGTGCCTGTGCCATGGGCCTCCTGGGAGGACACAGTGGCTTTACCCACTTATAGAGCAGAACCCCTAGGATAAAGCTGTACTGGGGCCAGCCCAGCACTTCATGAGTGATCAGTGTGAAGGGAGCTGCTTTGGCTTGGGCCACAGCCCATCAGCCATGCGCAGACCTCATGCAGTGTGGATTTAAGGACACATCAATTGACTTTGCTGCTCGACATGACTGGGGTCATCTCGGCACAAACCCTCATTGGTACTTTGGTTACAGTTGGGGGTTAAGAGTGAAACAGACATATTAATAGGACATGCTGGGGTCTTGAGGGGTGGGAACAAGCTCTGGAGGGGACACATCTGTCAGGTGAACGTATGCTGGCAGACAGCGCCAAGCAGCATACAGGAGGAAGGGGGAGGGTAGGCCTGCCCCAGTGTGTTAGGGTAGAGCGAGGAAAAGCAGATGACAGGGAGAGGCCAAAGACATCTCTGGGTCCCCTTGTGTCCCCCTAGGCCGGCACGCTCATAGCAGTGATTCCACCCTCTGCTCTGGAAGCTCTTCTGAGCCTCTGTGGGCTAAGGAGGCCTCAAAGAAATCAGTGAAAGCCGTCCTGGTGTGCGGTGCGCAGCCATACACGCAGCCATGGTCGCTGTCGTGTGGCACATTGTCCGGGGGTCTCTTTCAGAGTCCGGCGGGCCCTTTATCGACCAGGTGTACGTCCTGCAAGGCTACGCCGAGGGCTGGAAGGAGGGCGCCTGGGAGGAGAAGGTGGACGCGCGGCCCTGCATTGACCCTCTGCTGTACTCGCAGGACAAGCATGAGTATTACAGGTAGCACTGTGGGCACAGGCCCCCCACGCGGCTTTACAGAGACCGCCCTGAGGCAGCCGCCCCTGAGCCCTGGAACATTAGAGCACCTCACACTGTTAGATAGACCCGGCCAGTTTTAGAAATGCCTCCCTAGGACACCCTCTTCTTTTTACTCTTATTCTTTGTGGGTGTCGGACCTGGGGTCCTGTGCATGCAGAGCAGCCCCTCTCCTACTTGAGCTACGCCTCCCTGGTTTCTTCCTGTTCCAACACAGGTCTCACTTCATACCCCAGTGCAGTCTTTGGCTTTCCATCTTCCTGCCTTACCCTCTGAAGGACTGAGCTTACAGCCACGCACTGCCTCGCCCAGCTCCTCTCACCTATTATGTGTACTTGAGCATGCAGGTCTTAGCCGAAAGTTCTCTGAGGTCCTGGCTGTCACTTAGCATCCTCCGTGCGTGAGAAGCTTTTGGAGAGCAGGGCTAGACAGCCGAGGTGTGGCTTCTGTCAGCTCCCCCTCCACTGCCCATCTCCTGTTAGTGACCTGGGAAGTGTTCAGTTGTGTGGGTTTTCTCAGGAATTCTTACAAGAACCTGGCCGCCCCCGGTGCCAGCCTGTGAGCGCAGAGTGACGGGGCGGTGTCAGTGACTGGGCGGTGTCAGCAGGGCTGTGCTCCTGGGTGGGAGCTGACAGATGGCCGGGCTCTGTTTTCCAGAGGCTGGTTTTGGGGCTACGAAGAAACACGGGGTCTGAATGTCTCCTGCCTGTCCGTCCAGGGGTCGGCTTCCATTGTCGCGCCTGTTCTCTTAAAAAACACATCTGCTCGGTAAGTGCCCAGGCCTTCCACTGAGATTGCAGTGTTCATCACCTTCCAAATACCAGGCCTCTCCCTGCACTCCAGTGGTCTGTGGGGATGCCCACATCCACAGCGGCGGCTCCAGGCTAAAGAGGGTCTGGAGGAGGCTGTGTGTCCGAGAAGAACCCCAGAGAGACTCCAGGCTGGGGTTGTCTCCTGTGCTCTGGCATGGTGGGTGTGGTCTGCCCTCTCCTGAACTCCCTGCTCAGTAAAGCCATTTTACCCTTACACTGCCGTTCATTCACCTCCTGTGCCCTGAGCGGCCGCTGCAGACGTGGGAGGTAGGACACACTTGTGGGTTCCTTCTGCATTCCTTTTTGGGGTGCCGTGAGGATCCTAGCCCAGCTGGGAATGTGTATGGGGGGCTATGAAGAGATGACGGTGTGTCCAGTGGAGGTGGGGCAGAAGGTAGCTTAGCCGGAAGGTGGAAGCTATTGGGTTTGAGTCCCGGGGCTTTGAAAGTACTGCCTCAAGATGCTTTGATCCTTTCTTTCCTGAGGGCTGGGGTCGTACAGGATACCCTTGTTTCTGGAATCAGGCAGCCGCAGTAGGTAGGAGTAGCTGTTCTTCCTCTCCCTTGGAAATAGGCATAAGGAAGGGGCCCACCAAGAAATGCAGGCATAAGAGTCTGTGAGGTACAAAAAAAAAGCCAGGCAGTGGTGGCTCATGCCTTTAATCCCAGCACGGGAGGCAGAGGCAGGCGGATTTCTGAGTTCGAGGCCAGTCTGGTCTACAGAGTGAGTTCCAGGACAGTCAGGGCTACACAGAGAAACCCTGTCTCGAAAAACAAAACAAAACAAAAACAAAAACAAAGAAAAAACTCCCCAAAAAAGAGTATGTGAGGTTTGTGTCCTCGAAAGTGCCCAAGTGCTCGAGTGCCGTGTCCCAGGAATGTTCTTCCGGCATCCCTGAAGTCACAAGGCCTGTCTGTCCCTTCAGTTCCCTCAGTGTCTTCAGCAGCTAGCTGTGAGCACCGTGCCAGCCCGGGCACTACAGGCCACACTCCTGCCTTCAGGCTCCATGTCACCTCTAAGGCCTCCCTGGCCATGACTGTGACTGCAGAGCGCCCAGCCTTGGCCTGCTCTCAGCAGTCACAGCAGGCCTGGAAACTGCAGCTTCCCTGTCACTGTTTTAAGCATGTGACGACTGGCTCTGAGAAAATGTATATTCCACACAGTTAGTATCAGCCTATTTTGGAAAGATTCCCTTCTGTCCCGCCCCGTGTCACCTCGGTGTCAAGTCCTCCACATTCCACTGTGGAGTTTTGCTTTCTGTGTGTGTAAACCCCCCCCCCCCCC
>NC_034598.1:41951589-41963356 GCF_900095145.1 Mus pahari
CATTTCAAATGTTTTCCCCTTTCCAGGTCTCCCCTCCGTAAACTCCTCATCCCCCCCCCCCCCGCCAGCAGAAATCTGTGGTGAGAGGACAGGCTTTGCTCATGTCCTCCATTCCCAGTCCTGTCAGGACAAGATGTTACTATAAGCTTGATGCATGGAGACCCCAAGGGGTGGCCCTCTTCCCTTGAGCGTGGTAGTTGCCTTTGAAACAGGGGCACACGTGTTCTTGTGCCTCCGTGGGACCCACAGTCGTGTGCCTTGCTCTGCTGTCTGATGGGTGACAGAGTCTTGGCACACCGGCAGACTCCCCTAGCCCTGTGTTGTTAGTGCACTGCTGGACTTTGTCCTTGTGACCCTGGTTTCTCTCTGCCCTGCCCCTCAGAGCTCTGCAGTGACGTTCTGGGTCCCCCGCACCCTTGAACTGTCAGTTGGGGCCCAAGGCTTTTCTCTCATTCTGTGTCCTTGGAAGGTAAGATGTCATCGTTTTGACTCTTAGAATCGTTGACGTCTTTTTCTTCCCTTACGTAAATGCAGGTCTGTGATGCTGGACCGAGCTGAGAACCTGCTTCACGACCACTATGGAGGCCGGGAGTACTGGGATGTGAGTACCTCACAGCGGGCCCTCTGCATGTGCTCATGGTTGGAAACTTTTTTTTTTAATTTATTTATTATATGTAAGTGCACTGTAGCTGTCTTCAGACACTCCAGAAGAGGGCGTCAGATCTTGTTAAGGATGGTTGTGAGCCACCATGTGGATTTGAACTCTGCACCTTTGGAAGAGCAGTCGGGTGCTCTTACCCGCTGAGCCATCTCACCAGCCCCATGGTTGGAAACTTAACAGTCAGTAACAGCTTTCAGCCTCCATGACTGAAACTGTAGGCAGTGCCCAGTGGTTTGCCCCGCCCCGCAGGGAGCTGTCCGCTCTCGCCTCAGGACCCACCGCTGCCTTATGATGCTGTGTTCCTGAAACATAGTGGTCTCCCCTTGCCTGCCCTCGCCACATCTGTAGGTGGCTGGGATGCTTCTCCTATGGGCTGGGGAAGGGGACATTTTGTGCAGCGAGTCCTAATGCCATGAACCATTTCTGCCTGGAGGGGAGCGGGTAGCTTGCGTGATTCTGCAGACACTGGCCTAACCTGGCAGGCGTGCCAGGAGCAATAGCTCCGTTTGCAAAGCATTTGGTCTGTAACAGAGACACGGTCATCCAGTTCAGTTTAGTTTAGAAAAAAACGGAGCCTGAATCTAGCAGAATGTGAAGCTCCTAGCTTCTGTTCTAGGGCAGACACTGAGGTGATGAGGTCACATGACGTTGCTGGCCTGGCTCTGGGGCTGACTGGGGTGGCCCTACATGGGCCTTTCTCGATCTCCGGGTGACACCACTGCTGGCTGAGTGGCAAGGAATTAACTAGAGGTCCCTGTAGCCAGCCATGGTGTGGGAAGCAGGAGTCACCAAGGACCTGGTCGGTGGTGCCTGCGGAAAGGCGGGGCAGATGGTAGACAGTGAAGCTGTGACAGCACACCCATCCCAAGGCCCGGTGACACTCAGCTCAGCCCTGTCCGTGCAGACCCGGCGTAGCATGGTGTTTGCAAAGCACTTGCGGGCCGTGGGAGACGAGTTCAGGAGCCAGCACCTCAACTCGACGGATGCCGCTGATAAGATGGCCCCGGAGGAAGACTGGACGAAGATGAAGGTAGCCACGCTGCTCTTGCCCGAGAAGGAACTAGGGACGGGGCTCCTCCCTTAAGCTAGCATGTCTGACCTGTGAGTGACACTCATTATCTGACCTGCAAGAGGGCTGGTGTTGGGGTAGGGTGGGGAGGTGGGATGCTGAGTTAGGGTTGTGACTTGGTTTTTTTTTTTTTTTGTAAGTTTTGAGATTCTGTCCAGCATGGTGTGCATGCCCAGGACCCCGGTCTTCAGAGGTGGGAGCAGGAAGGTTGTGGGATCCAGGCTAGCCTAGGCTATGGAGGGGAACCCTGTTTCAGGAAATACAGTCATGAGAGAGAGGAAGGGAAAGAAGGAGCGGGGGAACCCCAAAGCAGAAGTAGGCAATGAAAGATGAGTCCGGCAGAGAGGAAGCAGGCCAGCCCATCTGCCTCAGAGCTCCTTCAGGCCTTTGGTCGTGCATTGTCCTCTCCTGACCGTGTGTGTACTTCCTCCTCGAAGCTGGGTTTCCCGCGTTGTCTTCCCCATGGGCTGCCTGAGCACCGTGGGCACCTCCCCTGTGATGCTATGACGCTGCCTGTTAGACTCCACCGTGTCTGCTCTGTGGGCAGTCCGGACTGGTTCCGGGCGCTGTGGTTTAGGTTGTTTAGATGCTCCTACCTGGAGTGTATTAAATAGCTTTCCCTTTTCTTTTTCCTAGTGATCAAATTCTGATTCCTATTTTGCCCCGATAAAGTATTTTTGACGATCGATTACTTCATGGCCTTCTTGACAAGACATGTTTCCCCCAGGAAGTTCTATGTGAGACTCAGTCAGGCCTGGAGGGGTGCTTTAGAGAGCACGTTCGTCCCGCTACATTTCAGGGTACCCAGGTGAACTCTGTTCATCATCTTTCCAACACTTGTATGTCTTTTGTAGGTTAAACTTGGTTCAGCACTAGGCGGCCCCTACCTCGGAGTCCACCTGAGAAGGAAGGACTTCATCTGGGGCCACAGGGAGGATGTGCCCAGCCTGGAGGGTGCCGTGAAGAAGATCCGCAGCCTCATGAAGACTCATCAGCTGGACAAGGTGTTCGTGGCCACAGACGCCATCAGGAAGGGTAGGCAGCCCTACGCCCAGACTCAGTCAGGTCTCTCACCCCCGGCCGATTGCTGAGCAGGAGACGGCCTTCCTCATGACCCGCCACAGCGAGCCTGTCCATTCTGGAAGGTCAGCAGCCTCTCCTTTGCCTCCCAGAACAGGAAGAACTGAGGAAGCTGCTGCCGGAAATGGTGAGGTTTGAGCCCACGTGGGAGGAGCTGGAGCTGTACAAGGATGGAGGCGTCGCCATCATCGATCAGTGGATCTGTGCTCATGCCAGGTGCCTGGGTCCACACTGCTCTCAGAGGTTCCCGTTGCCCCAGTACTCAGCAGCCGGGCCAGGTGGTTGTGGCTGTCCACCCTCTCTGTCTCTGCCCCCGTTTAGAAAGCTCCATTGCTTTCTGAACAGCCAGCCAGCCCAGTGTTTCCTTGGGCTGCTGGGAACTGTGGGTCTAGACCCTTCAGGTCTTGGGCACACACGTCCTCTGTGCTGTACGCCGAGACCTCTGCGTCGTCCATCTGAGAGAGGTGAACTGCCCAGGCTGCTTGGCCTCCCTGGTGTGTTTGTGCTGCTGAAGTCACCCCGGGCTGCCTGGGGCCAGAGGCCTCTGTGTCACTGCTCCAGCAGACCAGGCGCTGGCCTTATTCCACTCTTCTGTGCATCAGCTGTAGGAGCCTCGGGGTGGGCTCAGGTTGGGATGTTGTGAGTAGAATGGGAAACACGGCAGAAGGTGCACCTTCCCCATAGTTCCAGGTGCCGAGGTGCCAGCGTATGGGCATTTAGGGCTAAAAGGCTAGTGTGTGCCTGCCTTGCCCGCTGCTTTTCTGCTGTGCTCTGGCCTCCAGGGTCCCTGCCGACACTGTCCCAGCACCAGGGGTAGGTAGGTGAGGGCCTCATCCTTGATCTGCATGGGTCTAGCTGCTGTCCCCGTCCAGGCATGGCTTGTTTAGTGCTCATGATGGGGAGAGCCAGGCCATTCTGTCTTTTTTCCCTGTTAGTGCTTTCTCTGGGGAGCTCTGAGCTCGCCCGTTCTCTCTGCCTGGGGTTCTTCCCAGCCTCTGCTAGACACTGCTGTCTCAGGAACTGACTGTAGCTTCAGCTCAGAAAGGACTTAACACAGCTGATTGTAGTTGCTTCTGCCATCAGCACTGCCGATGCTAACGCAGCCCACCCGATGCTAACGCAGCCCACCCTGATGCTAACACAGCCCACTCGATGCCTCCACAGGTGTGGTGAGCCTCAGGCCCCAGAGTTTCAGGATAGTCACATGACATAGCATGCCAGTGTTCCTCTTGAATCAGTTGGCCACTTAAGTGCCATCAGAGGGCCAGGGTATAGGAGGGCTGGCTGCATTGCTGTCACCCCAGGAATCTGAAGGACTTAGCTATGGCAGCATGTGTGTGGATGGTCCCTGCCGTTGTCAGGGTGCCAAGATGGACACAAGTCCTTGGTGTTAGTTGTACAGCCTGCAAGGTCTGCAAGGCACAGTGGCCGCTGAGGTAGGGACTGACCCTTGCAGGTGCCAGTGCTGAGGGCCCCAGAGCCTCTGGCGGGTGGGTGTGACCGCATCCAGTGCTGGTCCCGGGTAACGTCTCTGTCTCGTTGCTCTGCAGGTTTTTTATTGGCACCTCCGTTTCCACATTTTCTTTTCGGATTCATGAAGAGAGAGAGATCCTAGGGTTGGACCCCAAGACAACATACAACCGGTTTTGTGGAGACCAGGAGAAAGCGTGCGAGCAGCCCACGCACTGGAAGATTGCATACTGAGGGCCCCTTATCCACCGCCTGCCAGTCACTCGGTCACAGGGTCCCAGAGGAAGCCCCCACATGGGTGGCAACACATCTAGAGCCCATGTTCTCACGTGTCCATGGGCCGACATCTACCTGTGTCTAGGCTCTGCCACCTTCAGGATTCACAACTGTGTCTTCTCTCAGGACCTGAGAACCCACATCCCCATCATAGATGTCACATGTGTGTCCCCATCACAGATGTCACATGTGTGCTAGTTCAGAAATGGAAGAACATTTGTCAGCTCCGACACAGGCCTCTCAGCCACCTTCCTGAGCAAGTTGAGCATGGCCAGCGTGTGGCAGCTGCCTCAGGTGTGGGTGCGGGCTCCTGAGGTGTTGGGGTGACTCTGATGCCCTCAGGTGTGGGTGCGGGCTCCTGAGGTGTTGGGGTGACTCTGATGCCCTCAGGTGTGGGTGCGGGCTCCTGAGGTGTTGGAGTGACCAACGACGATGACGACGACTGAGATCACTTCACACATGGCCAGCGTGAGCCGACACCAGGCCTTGCCTCAGCCTCCACCTGTGTGGGACCCCCACTAATTTCCTCCTGGGGGGAACGACTCAGGCACTGTTGTCATCAGAGTGACAGCCCTAGAGCCTTGCCAGTGACTTCCTCGCCTCACATGGACCCCCAGGCTCACACTGCACATGCTGAGAAATAGAATTGAGAAGTAACAGAAATGGCCTTCAAAAGGCCACACCTTAGACACTCCCCTGCTTTATGAAACCCTTCTCTGGGCCTCATGCTGCACCGCAGGAGGCAGAGTCAGCACCGCTGTTGCCAGGGCACCCCCAGGCACCCCTCCCAGTGCTGTGCACTGAGCAGCCCCCACTCAGCTACTGCCCAGGTCTCCGTCCCAAGCACCAAGGTAGACCCTGAGCACAGACAGGGCCCTGTGGCCCACTCAGCTGACCAGCTAGAATCACGTATTTATTTTCCATTTGTACATCCAAGCGTATTAATAAAATACTTTTTCAAGAAAGCTTCAGTCCTAGAAACGGTGTCTTTTTAAGTACTTTTGTTTTCTTAGGTCAGGAGCTGTATCCGATATGTAGACATCTGCAGCCGTGCCTTTTGGGAGGATGAGGAGTGCGCCACCTGGCGTGGACCCTTGTTGAGTCCGCAGAAGGCAGACCAGCCAGGTGTGACAAGACAGTGGTATGTCCTGGAGCTTGGGGTTTGGTTCTGTTTGTGGGGACCAGCATGTCCTTGTCACTGTCTACCACAATGTGGCCCTCTGTTGGGCTGTCTGTTAGGGGAAGGCATTCTCCAGCTACAGGAAATCTGGAAATCCCATCTCCAAGGAGATGGCAGTAAACATGCTGTTTATGCTTTGTACAGGAGTGGCTGGTCCATCCGACGGCAACACTGGTGGATGCAACAAGTTAGGAAGAGCACTTAGTGCAGGGACAGAACCTCCCACTCTAGAGTGGCAGCCGGTGCCAAGAACCAAGGTTCACAAGCTGGGGCAATGGAGCAATGTGCTGGGCCAGCTCATCTGAGAGGATGGCATGAGAGCCATGTAGCAAGGGTCTATGCCAACATGCTATGTGGCCATTGATGAAGAGCAGCTCAGAGGTTTTTGTCCCCATGGCCCACATGAAACAGGTGGTTCAATGACGTAAGCAAAGAAATGAAATCGGTCAGTCTTTGAGGCAGGGGATATGGAGCAGCGCCTGGTGCCGTGGGCAGCAGCTTCTCCAGGCAAAGCTGGGCAGCCTTGTGAAGTCTTGAACCAGTCTACAGTTGCCACGATAGCCATCTGTCACAAGGAATATCAGTGAGCCTGCAGCACAGTTCCATACAACATTGGGTTGCAGTTCACCGTGAACAGAGAGAGACAACTCTAAAACAAATTCAACAGGAGATCCCAGAGCCAGCTCGGTCCAGGAGAGCCCAGGAACCAGAAGTCCACGGCGGGGAGCAGTTCCAGCTATTTAGAAGGAGGATGGGGTCATTTGGGTCAGGATTGTTTTACTGTGCCTGGGGATACTGACGGGTGTGACTTGCAATGGCTGCTGGTGCCACGGTACATACCACAGCCCCATGCTCCCCCCAGCTGTCACCGTGCCAGGATGCTCCCTTTGCCAGGAACTTAAGTGTGGAGAGTGGAGCCTGTCCTCCAAGTCCCTCTGGTACAGATGACACTAATGCGGCAGGTATGTCTAGACACACGGCAGGTATGGCTGGACACACAGACATGCCCTGCTGGGGACTAGTCTACACTCAGCCCTAGCATCTTGACACAGCTTCCTTTGGTGAATTTTCGGTGACACGGCTGTGATGGCTTACAACTCTCCCAACATCCTCTCTTCCCTGTCCTCAGATGTAGCAAGGGAAAGACAGCATCCACATGGGACTTCTTTAGAGCCTCCCTCAATACCTGGTCTGACTGTTACATGTTGCATGATACCCTGTATCAGTCAGGTTAAGGCATCTTTTATGGACTCTGGCTTCTGAGGCTGTACTGTGTCATCCGCTGGCAGTCTCCAGGCACTGACCATATACCCTGCATTTGATGACCTAGGCAGGAAGTCCACTCCCAGGAGAGATTAAAATGAGGAACCTAGTATACCGTAACCCACGTGTAGCCGGGAAGCAGTGCTTCCTACCCCAAATGAACAAGGCAACACTAAGGGTACGTTGGATCTGGGAAGCCGAGTTCTACTTACAAGCCTTAAGCTGGGAGGAAGGTCAGTGGTCAGAAAGAACAGTATGGTCTTTGGTGTCCCCTGAAGTCACACCTGGGGCCTACCCAGAGCAGCAGGGCATTGCAGGCAAATGGTAGAATCTATAATGCCTTTGCCAGCACCAACAGGGCCATCCAAATGGGGATGACAGCATAGAGCAGTCCACTGGGGGTCTCTGTGCAGAGACCATGCAGATGACAAGTGGCCATCCTTGATGAAACCACAGGGCAATTTGTTCCAAGGCAGCAGCTAACTGGGACACCAAGGGCTATAAATCAGGCACACACACTGCCTTAGGGCATCTGGGACAGGCTTTGTAGCCTCTGAGGAGTTGTGTCCATCCGTTTTGAGAAGGGGTTTATTTAGCTCGCAGCTTTGGAAATGTCCTGGTGCCAGCCCCACAGACTCTGCCTTGGCTACAGTAGCTCATGGGAACGAGCCTTGCCAAAGGGACAGGATCCAACCTCCAGACAGGGGCTAGGAGCTGGGAGGGACTGAGTTGTGGCTCTCGGGACCCTCTCGTGGGGTGACAAGAGGGTCCTTAGGACCACTTGGCCCCTCTGTGAACAATGAGACTGGAGGACCTCCCAACCGGACCTAACTCTAGTCTACCATGTCTCTTGGCACTGCCAACCTCACAGTGCCAATTTCACAGCAAAGGGCACTGTGGGTGAGCACATGCATGGCAAGAGCTACACTTGACACCGACCTCAGATCCATGCCAGACAACATGCCAAGCTTCTCATAGTACCACTGCCATCACGGTTACGGAGTGGGACACAGGAAACCATTGGGGATTCCAGGGGGACAAACATATGCAACAGATGACAGACCACAGCCTCAAACAAAAATTACATCTGTAACTGGAGTTCCAAGGTTGTAGAGTGCAGTGCCATCCACTCTCCACCGTCCTTGGCTCATGGGAGTATCATCTCCCAGTCTCCACAGAGCCATCCCTGTGTCCAGTCTCCTTCATAACAGCATAGTTGTTTTGGATTTGGCTTGCCTTGGGAACCTCAGTGTACCGGAGTCACTTCTCTAACAGCCCCATTTTCAAACAGAACCATGTTCAGATTTACCAGGTTAGGGCTGAGTCAGGATTTGAGTTTGAGAAATCACTGAGGGGCTGGAGAGATGGCTCAGCAGGTAAGAGCACTGACTGCACTTCCAGAGGTCCCAAGTTCAATTCAACCACATGGTGGCTCAAAATGATCTGTAATGGGATCTGATGAATTCTTCTGGAGTCTGAAGATGTTACAGTGTACTCATAGAGAGAAAGAAAGAAAGAATGAATGAAAGAAAGAAAGGAAGGGAGAGAGGGGGGGAGGAAGGGAGGGAGGGGGGAGGGAAGGAAGGAGGGAGGGAGGGAGGGAGGAAGGAAGGAAGGAAGGAAGGAAGGAAGGAAGGAAGGAAGGAAGGAAGGAAGGAAGGAAATCACTGAGCCCTGATCCCTTACATTGCCTGCCTATTACTCCTGGCTCTGGAAGTCAGGGCTGACCCCAGATAGCCTCCTCAGAGCCAGCTCACCCTAGAGGACAGAGTAGCCAGTCCACTAGGCCTGGAGCCCACATGGCAGGGAGAGTCACAGGGGTAGTTTGTTCAAGGTCATGTATAGCAAGTTACTAACAGGACATGTACCAAGGTGGGACAGAACTGTTTCTGAGACCTGTTATCCAGGGCATGGCTGGACTGCTAGGGCCACTGCTTTCATTCCCCATCTGCCCTCTGGGGGTCCACTAGGAGGGTAGGGGAAGTGGTCTATGGGGAAGGCTGAGCTGGCGTGACCCTGGCTTGAATGGAGCCTGCCTCTCTTCAGAGGTAAGCAGAAGGCAATCTGAATTCAATGACCTGGTTGCTAGCTTCAGGGAGAAGTGGAGGGGGGACAGAATGGGCAGGAAACACACTTGGGGACAGTCTCGAGTCATACCTTGACTGGTGCCAGCACCATCTGTCTCTGTGGTGGCAGCCATTACCTCTTGCTGCCACATCAGCTAACTAATGGGAGGCTGGAGGCTGCAGTAAATGGCCTGTGACAAATTCAACCCTCGGCACTGAAGAAAGGCCTTGGCGGGACGAAGCAGGGCTCCCTCATCTTCTCTTTTGTGTGGCAGTTCTCATGCCACAGAAAAGGCTGGCAAGACTTTAGACCTGCAGGACACATGGCGCCATCAGCTCTACCCAGCTCAAAAGACGCACAGGAAGAGTTCTGCAACCCCTAGAAGTCTGTGGGCAACAGAACCTCCAACCCGCCAGTTCCAGAACCTGTCTGCTCTTGAGAAAGGCTAAGTGGGTTTGCAGAGGAAGCCCCAGACAGGGCCATGGACCCTCAGACAAAGAAGCATCCACCCTGTGGGAGTGGCAAGTCTGGGAGTGGGTAGGAGAGGGGGTGTGCCTCAGGGAATGTCAAGGATGAATGAACAAACAACCCGTCTCCTCTTGCCCCCCCCCCCCAGTGGCTTTAGTGCCTTTGTGAAGGATAATGAGGCTGAGAGAGACAAAGGTCTGGTGGAAATACAGGCCAGGGCTGAGGACACAGGGTAGGAAATGAACTTCAGAGGGTCTGGACGTTTCAGTGACTGACTGTGGAGATGGGGCTCCCCACAGAGGACCTCCATACCTGGGAACCCCAGCAGGGCCATTTGAAACCCATTTTGGACACAAGACTATGTTGGGAGGAGGGGGTTTGCTGAGAGGGCTCCCCCCGGGCTGGAACTATGAAGAAAGTGGCTCCACAGAGTGACTGGGTAGGGTCACTCTTCACAGGTTCCTGGCTGAGCAAGCCCTAGAAGAGCAGCAGGGGACAGTGCCTGTGTGTGCCAAAGCAGGCTGGCAGTACTCTGGGGGACAGTGAGTGGGGCGGGGGTGGGGTGGGACTGGAGCACAGGAAAGGGCCAGGTGTCTGGGTGTTAAACTCACCTCTGGGCAGGGGGACAAGAGAGAGAGGAGAGGAGTGGGAGGAGAGGAGAGGAGAGACAGACAGACAGACAGACAGACAGACAGACAGACTTGCTTGCAATCCCCCTCTCCTCAGGTGCTGGGCAAGCACTCTAGCACTGAACTAAATCCCCTCTGAGAGAATTTCTAACCAAAGAGCATTTTGAAGTAGAATGAAAAATGGTCCCAGGCTAGAGAGATGGCTCAGTGGTTAAGACCACAGGCTGCTCTCTTCCAGAGGTCCCGAGTTCAATTCCCAGCAACCACATGGTGGCTCACAACCATCTGTAATGGGATCTGGTGCCTTCTTCTGGTGTGTCTGAGGACAGCTACAGTGTACTCACATACATAAAACAAACAAACAAATAAATAAATAAATAAATAAAAGCTTTATTTAAAAAAAAAATTCTCTCACCTGCCCTTCCTCCCCAAATCAATAAATTCCCAAATAGACAGCCTCAGGTCATAGCAGAAATACCCCACAAATCCCTTGAGGAGTCCACCCTCAAATGCCTTGCAGGATCCACTTTCGTGAACCTAATTCCATAGAGATTGGGAGGCCACGTGCGTGGCTCACGGACACACACACAGCACTGCAGAAAGCGAGAGGGTGCAGCAGAGCTAAGGAGACCTTGATGGCCGTGTCTACAGAAGAAACAGAGGGTGCTGAAGCAGGCAACCTCCAGAATGAAAATATAATGGCTCCTTAGTGATTCAAATAGCCAAACAGAAAACTCGGCGCCTAAGGAGTAAGCTGGTGAGCTGTGGGTACCACACAGAAAGCCACAGACGCAAGAGGCAAGAGAGGCGGAAGGACCAGGAGACAGAACTGAAAGGTCCACGCTATCTAATGAACATTCTAGAAACGTTTAGACATTACTCTTCATGTTCAGAAGGTGGAGGACCCCCAAGAGGTGAGATGCAATTCAACCTTAGAGGGCCGCAGGACAGCAAGCTGCGGGAGCAATGGCGACTCCAATCACGGAGAAGCTGACCAGCGGCTTCTTGACATCACAGGGGACCAGAGGGTGGAATGTCTACAGACAGTTCTGCCACAGGTCAGTGACTCTCTCCCTGGCTGTATGTGTGCGGCCAGCAGCATCCTTCACAGATGGCAGCACACAGATTCTCCAAGACAAGGAACCCTTATGGTGTTCACCATGAACAGCCTTTACAGACAGGGTGGAAGATGACCACAGAGTGATGGTGAAGGCCAGGCAGAGTTGAATCGTGAACCATACCACGCGTAGTTGGCCATTGCTTTCTATTCTGCTCCATGTTCATTTCTTTGCATATGAGAAAGGAAACTCTTGTTTTTGTTTTGTTTTGTTTTGTTTTGCTTTTTTTGAGACAAGGTTTCTCTGTGTAGCCATGGCTGTCCTGAAACTTGCTCTTGCTCTGTAGACCAGGCTGGCCTCAAACTCAGAGATCCACCACCTGTCTCTACCTCCACCTCCACCTCCACCTCCACCTCCACCTCCACCTCCACCTCCACCTCCACCTCCACCCTCTGCCCTCTGGCCTCTGCCCCTGCCTTGAGTGCTGGGATTAAAAGCATGTGCAACCACCACCCAGAAACTTACCTGTCTGAAGTGTGTCAGATG
>NC_034598.1:41964559-41984666 GCF_900095145.1 Mus pahari
AGAGAGAGAGAGAGAGAGAGAGAGAGAGAGAGAGAGAGAGAGAGAAAGACTTATATCTGGTCAAAGTGCTAAGTATGCGTAACTGTGCATGAAGCACCTGTGTGAAACTAGCCCCATCCAAGGCGGAGAGAGCATGCGTGGCAGAAGAGTGGTCAGAGAGTAAGTGATCACGGGTGAAGACCAGACTTCTCGTGACACAGCTGCTGCACAGTCAACCACAGCAGCTGTGGCTATAGCACAAGACCTGCACAAGATCAAGCCAGTCAAAAAGATGACAGGGATGGGGGAGGGGTGGAGGGGCAGACTTAGCAGTTGACAGTTGTAGAGAAACTCTCTTCTGGAGACGTTTCCCATGCCCCTGTGGCTGAACTCACACCCATGTACATGTGGACAGGACTAACCGGACCCAGGGGATTATTAATATCAATAGCATCAACAAGAACAAATTGGGGACCTAGAATTGGGAGGGTGCTGGGGGCACATGCTAGGAGGAGTTAGAAAGAGGTAATGGTGGATGGATATGATCAAAATATATTGTGCACATGGATGGAACCTTCAAGGAATAAATGAAATATTAAAACAAAAAGATTCTCAGCTGGGCTGTGGTGGTGCACACCTTCAGTCCTAGGACTCAGGGAGGCAGAGGCAGGCAGATCTCTTAAGTTCAAACCCAGCCTGGTCTACAGAATGAGTTCCAGATCATCCAGGGCTACACAGAGAAACCCTGTCTCAAAAAACAGAAAAGAATCTCACCTGGAAGAAGATCACCATAAAGATGCTTATTACACTGTAAAATTTAGGAACGGATTGCAGGTACGATTGTGGAAGGTTCTGGAAAATTACTGCACCTTTTTTTTTTCCCAGACAGACTCATTCTATAGTTCAAGTTAACCTTGAACCTGTGGTAATCCTCCCGTGCTAGGCTCCTAAGCGCTGGAGTTCAAAGCATGCCACACCACAGCCAGCTCTAAGCACTGTACTTCCAATAATGAGACAGTAGGCAGGGTCAGAAAGTATAATAAAAAGTCTAAGCATGGGCTATAAAATGGTAGCTTCTTAACTTTAAAAGATATTTTATTACTAGTTAATGGGGTGTGTGAGGTGTGTATATATACGTGTGTATATGTGTGAGTGTATGTGTGTATGTGTGAAGGTAGTGCCCATAGAGACTAGATGAGGGGATCAGATACCTAGAGGTGGAATTATAGGTTCATGATGTAGGAGCTGGGACTGGGGTCTTCTGCAAGAACGTCGCCAGCCGTGCCTTCCTATTTTTAAGACTTGCAGCCATAAGCATTTTTGTTGAGTAACTCGAACCGTTCTTTAAGTCTTATTCCACCAAATGACCTTGGGTCTGGGCAGAACCAAGAAGTCTTCAATAAAGCAGTAGATCCTGAAGAAAGAGAAACAGTGTCTTGGGACCTAGATTAGAAGCAAGAGGTATAACGTACATCGGCAGAGCAGACCAGAATAAAGAGACTGGAGTGTCTCCATGATTTCCAAAGTGTTCACAGTTTCCTTCTGTGCCCCTGTGTGGAGCAGACACGGCATGGGGCCACAAACAGCCAGTACTATTTATCTCTCAATATCCCAGGGCTTCAAAAGTCTAAACTCTGTCTCACAGAGAGATAGCCTTGACTTGCCTGCTGTCTCCTTGTTGGCCAAACTACAATAAAACCCTCAGCTCTCCTAAAACCCGGGGTCTGAGTACCCGTTTGCACGCGTGCCAGGCAGCAGCCTTGCTGGACATCATCATGAGACATATGGAGAGGTATTTGGCTTGAAGAAGAATCATAGAACTGTGATTCAATACAAGAGAGGTGGAAAGAAGACTTGGCGGGCTTCATGCCTGTCATCTCGGTAGAGACAAGAGGATCGGAGTTCAAGCTTATCCTAAGCTACATAGCAACTTCAAGGCCAGCTTGGGTATGAGATCCTATCGCAACAAACAAACAAACAAACATAACAATAAGGAGCTTGCAGTTTCCTCTGGGAAAGGAAGCTCAAGGAAAGCTTGCCTTGATACATGCTATACGCTTGGCTTATATCAAGGACCTCACTGCTTTCTGGTGAATGCGCTGGGTTTGCCACTGCCCAGGGTGTACGGAGATGCACATAAACCAAGCAACCCTGTCCCTGGACTGGCCACCTTTCCCGTGAAGTCAGAGGACACCGACCCCCCGCAGGGTCACTTACAAGATCACCATGCATAAATGTTCGTGGATGTTAGGCCCTTCTCTCACAAGAGGACAGAATAGGGCTCGGGAGAGGCGAGGCGCCATGTCTCCTTTAAGCAGAACAGAAAGGTGAACTGCTGCCAGCTCCATCATCTCTGAAAGCACCTCAGGGAGAAGGCAGCCCGGCTGCTGCGGGCTGGCTTGTTCACCCCATTACCCTCACTGGCCATTAGTGAGAAGTGGGGCTCGGCTGCACATCCAGGTTTCTGTAAATAATGTGCGTGTTCTCAGCAAGTTCTCCTCCGGGAACCCATGGAGGGTCTGCACCATGCCGCAATCAGCGACTCCCTACCTCAGCACTGAGCTCTGCTGCTGCTGAGGCCTGGATACTGAAATTCACTTCTGTCTCCCGATAGGACATCCTAAAAATGCCTGTTCCCAATGCCTGGTCAGGGGTCAGCTGGTGATACGTTAAGTAGTCTGAGAAATTTCAGGGTCTGCCTGACCTTGCGAGTCACATCTGGAGTTCACAGAGCCCTCCACGGAAGGGGACACATGGATGCCATAGCCTGATGTGATGTTGGATGAGACAAGCTTTTGTAAAGGACTTCTCAGAGCACCAGGCATACAGAAGAATGCAATACGCTCATCATTGTCTCCACCCCACACCCCTCCCCCGTGAGCTCCCAAGCTCGGCGTCCTCCCACTTTATGGAATCAGTCACACACTGGGGTAGCTCTGCCCGAGTCACCTAGAAAGACCCTCGTGAATGTTTACAACAGGGAAGGAGGAAGGTAGAGATGTGTGGAAGGCATCTCAGAACCTCCTATGGAGGCTGAGGTAGAACCTGGGCATCAATCCACAGAGAGAAAAGTTGCTAAGGTGAAGGATTAATGACACTGACTTGGGGACAAACCTGGGCCTGCTGCCTTAACGTGGGCTCCATTGAGTTCTTCCCTGGGAACTCAGTCCTCTCCCTGATACTAAAGCTCTGCATCCCTGTATAAGCTGGCTTTGTTCTGGGATAGAGGATAGTGTGGGCAAGAGTTAGAGAGGATGTAGATAGGGTGGCTCACCCTCATCCAAACCTAACACCTTAACTATCACCCAGGTATCTATAGTGTCTATAACAACACTGACCCCCACCCCAGCAGCAAAGGCCACCTTTCACCCACATCTGCACAAATCTTGCATATCTCCATGGCTCCCTATTCCACCCACATCTGCACAAATCTTGCATACCTCCATGGCTCCCTAGCTTGGCCACGCTGTAGGTTACCAGGCACTTGGCCTGAGGGCATCAGGTGCCTCTCTTGTCTGACCTGGGTACTTGGTGCGGCCAGCCAAAGCCCAAATGCTCTTTTAGCCACCTGAGTACCCAAGTGAGATACAACCCTCCATCAGAGGATGTCAGACCCAGAGCACTGTTGAAGAGCCAGAGGTACGTCTGGGGCAACCAACTCTGTGAGGGGCAAACTTGACAGACTCCTCCTGTCTCTGTCTCTGTCTCTTTCTCTCCCTTTCTCTCCCTTTATCTCTGTCTCTGTCTCTCTCTCTCTCAGACTCCGTGGAGAGCCATTTCTCCTTGTAGCCTGTCCAGAGAGGATAAGGAGAAGGGCTAGTTGGTGACCGTTCTACTAAAACCATTGTCATCTAAGGTCCTCTGAGGAGGGACAATAATGGATTCACATTGAAGGAGGACCCCTTCTCAGTAGCAAACAACATAGCTGTATAACGAGGCCCTAGGAATTAAGATCACTTCATGAACTATCAAACCAGTAAAAGCATTTACTGAGCTATGAAGTGTGATCCCCAGAACCCACATCAAGGTTGAAAGGAAAAAAACTAACCTAACAAAGTTGTCGTCTGAGTCCTGCATGGACAGGCTGTGACATGTGTGTCCAAATACACACAGGCATGCACGGATTCATGCACACACACACACACAACACAATTTGAAAATTAGAAAAATGATTTTGTAGAAAAACTTTACAGGGTTTAGAGACAAAGAGCTTAGGCTTTTCATCCTCCAGGCATGTTTTCGGTGTCTGGCTGTAGAGTCTGTCACAGGATGGTATCCACTGTATCTGGTATACAGGGTTGATATTTACTTAAAGATTTACAGATAAGACTATGTGCTAAGTGCACCTGTGTGCTGAATTCCAAAGAGTTTAAGTATTAAGACATGATTAGAATTTTTAAAAAATCTAATTTTTTCCATATCCTAAGCTTTAAATAGGTAAAAAGAATTAATAGCTGATTTTAAAAAGTGCTAATAGAACAGTTTATGATTTCTAGGATATTTTTTAAAATGTAAGCTTTATTTATTTATTATGTATAGTGTTCTGCCTGCATGTATGCCTGCATGCCAGAAGAAGGCACCAGATTTCATTATAGATGGTTGTGAGCCACCATGTGGTTGCTGGGTATTGAACTCAGGACCTCTGGAAGATCAGCCAGTACTTGTAACCTCTGAGCCATCTGTCCAGCCCAGGGTATTCTATATCATTCTATGGATTATGCTTTTGTTATAAGTAAAGCTATAAAAACAGCTATGAATGTTCTAAATAATTACGTTTATAAGCCATATATATATTATATACATATATATATATATGTTTTAATCTGATTATAACAAAAAAGATACTTATAGGATTTCCTAAGATCAAAATTTAGTGCACAGGTCTTCTCTGTCTTCATGTGTATGCGTACACATTGCCTGCATGTGTGTATGTGCACCGTGTATGAGCCTGGTATGTACAGCAGCCAGAAAACGGTGTCTGAGCCCCTGGAACTGGACCTGGGTCCTTTGCAGGAGCTACAAATGTTCCTGATGGCTGAGCCATCTCTCCAGCTCCTCTACACTCAGATTTGGCAGAAGGGATATTTTTACACTGCCTTTCCTCCCAAGATGGGACCAGACTGGCCAGGGTCACGCCATCCCATTGCCACATAGTAAGTAATCAGAAATGCTGTCAGGAAAAGCACAAGATCTGAACACCCAAATCAAGAACTAGACTAGCAAGGATAGAGGAGGTGCTTGTGCATGTTACTATCTGTCCACTATGTGGCGCTGTTGCTTACCTTTCTGCCTGATTCCCCTCTCTTGGTCTTGGTTGGCACAGGAGGGTGGTTACTTTTCTGAATTCATGCTCCCGGGCTCCACATATCAATCAAATGACAGACAACTAGGAGAGAGTGTCCCAACTCACTGGGCGAGAAATGGATGGGGGAGGTTCTGATGGGGGCCTAGGGTTTAGAATCTCAACAGGAAATTGCACCTTGGGAACGAATATGGTGACCCCGACCCCTGGAAAGATTTGCCTCTGGGTTTGGTAATCTGTTCCCACGGCCTTCTGTGCACATACATGCTTTCTGGCTTCTGTTTCAACTTTTCTGAAGTTGTAACACTGTTGTAGGCACGGCAGAAACAAACTGGGAATTTCTTCCCTGAGTTTTACAAAACTATAGATAAATTCACTTTCATATATGTAAAATGTGGCTCTCTCCCCCTGTGGCCTGCACAACCAAGCCAGGATCAAGGGCTAACGTAACAGTTTGGTGCCCTAAAAACCCCGTGCGCTTCACCTAGTCATCTCTCCTTCCCTCCAGTTCTGGAATCCCAAGGATCTTTCTGCTGTTCCCATAGTTTTTGTGTCGCTGAAGATATCATGTTGATGCAGTGTGCAGCCTTTTGAGATCAGCCTGTCACTTGAGGCTCTTCCTCCCTTTCTCAGGGCTTGAAAGCTTGTGTCTTTCACCACTAATTCATTTCCTTTCGCCTGGATGCACTAACATATACATCTGTTTGTCTACTCTACTGAAGGGCTTGTTGGCCCCTTTAGTTTGGGGCAATTATAAATAAAGCTGCTATTGTTACCAGAATCTACCATTTATACTGCTCGGTAATCTACCCAAAGCCAGGGAGACAGTAACATAACTAAATGAGAGGAAGTAAATTCGAGGCCAATGAAAGGACGAAGGAGAACCTTTTCCCTCTCACATCTCCACCTGAGAGGCACTGCTCAGGTCTCCCCTTCTTCCGTGTGGGTTCCTGAGATCAACTCAGGTCTAAAGTCATCCCAGAACCAGGATCTAGGTTTTCTCCCGTCCCCCGTTCCCCAGGAGTTCAATAGTTTTATGGTTTATGTCTAGATTCTGTTTTATATCCGGGTGTCCGGTTGCTTTGGCACCATTTGTTATTTTGTGTTGGTAACCCTTGTTCCTTCGTCAAAGAGCAGCTGAGGACGATCAGTTAGCAACTGATCTCCACTGATCCAGTTTCTCTTTCGTGATGTCACCATGGCCACCTGTAGTTGCTTTAACAGGTCCCTCCAACTCTCCTCCTATGCAGTGCCCCCATCCTGAGATTCTCAGGCGGTTCCATTCAGAGTGAGAGGCCCCTGCTGTGAGCACCTGGCAGCAAAGGCACACAGCCCTGTTCCTCCAGGCAGGCAGGCAGGCAGGCAGGCAGGCAGGCAGGCACTCTGCGCATCCCTCAGCTCTGTAAACACTGGCTGTCCATCTTTCTCGCTGCTGCTGTTTCTCTGAGGCAGGAGGAGACCACCACAAGTCTACACTGGCCCTTTGACCTGTTATCCAACTAAAAGCATGCATTGGATAGCTTTCTCATCAAACGCCGGATCAGGCTCCAAGGCCAGAATAGTCAGACTAGTCCCTTTCAAGATGCCACACAAGTAAAAAAGCCAACTGAGAGTCGTTACTGCAGAAGGAAAGTAATTAAGCAGGCTTTACCTGCTCATGGCTGACCTCAGATTTTGGAGGCCACGGGGCTGAGCCACGTATTGTGTGCTTCCTAGTAACTCTGAACAGACCCTGACACAGGTTAACAGTTGCTTAGGTACTCTGCAGAAAATTGAAGGCTGTGCAGAAAATTGAAGGCTGCTTTTGAGGGGGTGGGGGAAAGCTGTAGTTATCTGGTAGTGATTAGTATAGAATAAAAGGCATACTGTGTCTGTCCCCTCTGCTGTTCTAACTCGGGCCAGCCGCTACTCAGTTTTTCACATAAACTTATCACTGGAGGAGTGTTTTGATGAAGACTAACATGCAATGAGCTTGGCTGGTTGCCTGTAAAAGCGAATGTTTCTTCTACCCTGCCATATACTCCAAAGCTCTAGCACCCACAGTCCCTCCGCCTTATTCTAAGATTCAGACTTGAAACCAGAGCATTTCTGAAGATAAAGCCAGCTGTAGCTCAACAGCCCCCATTGTATGAGGGCATACAAGGAAAACCTCTTTGGAAACCATGCCCAGGGACAAGTACCAAAACCTAGTCCACTCCAGGTGATCGAATAACTTCTAGCTGATCCCTCTGCTGAGAATGCCCTCTCCTCCCAATATAAAACTCCACCTCACTATTATTTTTTAAATAAAGTTTTTAAAGACTTATTTTTATTTTCTTTATATGAGTGCACTGTTGCTGTCTTCGGATGCACCAGAAGAGGGCATCAGATCCCATTACAGATGGTTGTGAGCCACCATGTGGTTGCTGGGAATTGAACTCAGGACCTCTAGAAGAGCAGTCAGTGCTCTTAACCACTGAGCCACCTTCCCAGGAACCCCTCACCATTATTAACACTGCCTGTCTTATTCATATATATGTTGTGGTCTCATCTCTATAGTTTCCATGTCACAAGGTCCCGTGTGTGTGCTATCAACTTTTCTTCAGTCCAGACCCCACTCAGCCATGAGTACAAGTTCAATCCTGATCCCAGATGACTACATACGAGTTAGCTGCTTGGTTTTTACTCTGTCTTGTAGAGGTCTCACTGAGAGAGGGGAGGAAAGCTTTCAGCTAAGTCCCTTGATTCTTTGACTGAAGCCCTTCCACCGTCAAGCTTCCCTCTGAGAAGCAGACATGGTATAGGGTCCTTTTCATCAGACTGTCTCAATGTGCTAAAGTCCTGTGGCTTCAAGAGTGTCTTAGGTCTTTACTGCTGTGAACAGTCACCATGACCAAGGCAACTCTTTTTTTTTTTTTCTTTGAGACAGGGTTTCTCTGTGTAGCCCTGGCTGTCCTGGAGCTCACTCTGTAGACCAGGCTGGCCTAGAACTCAGAAATCCGCCTGCCTCTGCCTCCTGAGTGCTGGGATTAAAGGCGTGCGCCACCACCCCAACCTAGGAAGAGGATCTTAAAGCCCATGCCCATAGTGACACACTTTCTCCAAGAAGGCCACACCTACTTCAACAAGGTCACACCTCCAAATAGTGTCACCCCCAGGCCAGGCATATTCAAACCACCACAAAGAGCCTCATTATCTTCCTGTGATGTAATGTGTCCTGTGCTATAGCTACACTCCTGGGCAAAGGCCAAGCATGGGCTTCCAGGCCATTTGGATGGCTAGGTGAGAGAGCCTGCTATGGGGCTGGTAGCACACTGTGGTCTCTCATGGTTGTCACCAGATAGTAAGCACAAAGCTGAAACAACAATAACAACTAACAACAACAACAACATCAAAATAGCACAATCCTAATATGGAACTTGGAACATCCGTAGTGGGTCCCTATCCTTGTTGATAGACATCAGCTATGTCCACAGCTTCAGTATAAGCACACAGATGGGTAGTTATAGAGATCCCTTCCCTTCCACAGGAGCAGGTGATGGGAGCTGATCCAAGTATGTAGTACAGCTTTAAACAGGCTGAAAATCTACTCGGAGAGGACGAGGGGCTAAGTGATAGGGTTGACAGTGCCCTGCCTGGCAGGTGACAGTACTCAGCTGACAGCTAAATACCAGGAAGTCTGACATATGCCAGGAAAAGACAGCTCTCAACTATATCCTTTTCATGATGTTCTGAAAAAAAAAAATTACTGCGCAGGCCCTAATTACTTAGGATGAGGCGATGTTTATAGGGAAAGCTCTAGAATGCACAATGAAAGGCAGATCCATGTCTGGAGAGGATTCCGTATCTCTGGGGCATTCCATATCCACATTAAATTGATTAATTCAGGGTGAAAAAGAAAACACAGGTCCACTTCTGACTTCGCTTAAAACTATCCCATCTCCACATGAGCCCTCATCCACATTCTCATGCAACGTCTTGGTTTTGTTTTGATGAGGGGAAAATCCATGTCCTGGAGTTTAAGGAGACTGAGGTGGAAGGGCAGGATGTACTCACAGCAGAGTACATGGCCTTAAAAGGCTCTGGGCCGGCAGCTCAGAAGACACTCACCGATGGCCTTCTGGTTTAGGGGGCACTCTGGGGGTCTTCAGAGCAGCAGCAGCTGCTGGAAATCTACCTGTGGGGTGACCAGTTTGCCAACAGAGTGGTTACTAATCCTATCTCCCCCACCCACACTGGGGAGGACTTGCAGCAGGGATTCTGATGGTCATCATCTCTCTCTCTTTTTTTTTTTTTATAAAGATTTACTTATTTATTATATGTATGTACACTGTAGTTGTCTTCAGACACTCCAGAAGAGGGCGTCAGATCTTGTTATGGATGGTTGTGAGCCACCATGTGGTTGCTGGGATTTGAACTCAGGACCTTCGGAAGAGCTCTTACCCACTGAGCCACCTCACCAGCCCCGCTCATCATCTCTTAACCCTTACATTTCTCCTTTAGAATCTACATTTGTAGCTACTCCAACCCCCCCCAGCCTCTTCCTCCTGTGCAGCCCTACTCGGCTCCAGCTCATGTACTCTGCCTGTACCTCTTGTCCTTCCTGGCACCTCACCCAGGCTTCCAACTTTGGGACCACTTCTCTGGCTCTCAGTGCATTCGGCTCTTGCTTAAGAAACAGTTCCAGAACATCTGTGGAGGGTGAGTGACTGATCTGCCGAGATCTGATTCAGGGGATATGTCTCCCCACTCCACCCACCACTTCTGCCTCCACTTAGCAGGAGAACAAGCTCTCGGCCCTTCAGAAAGCTGTCTTTCTTGAATGGAATCTTCATCTGGATAGAGACGTTGACCCCGTATAATGTTCCTTTTCTTCCCAAAGTTGTGACCCTCCTAATTTCTCTACTATAAAACATCTTACGAATCAAAACTTAAATTTGGTCTGATCAAAGGCTTTGTTAGTAGTATTCTGGAATAATATTATTTTCACACATCACAGTTTTTCTTTTTTCTTTTCATTTTTAAAGATTTATGCATTTTATATATGTAAGTACACTGTAGCTGTCTTCAAACACACCAAAATAGGGTATCAGATCCCATTATAGATGGCTGTGAGCTACCATGTGGTTGTGGAAATTGAACTCAGGACCTTGGAAGAACAGTCGGTGCTCTTAACCGCTCTTAGCCATCTCTCCAGTCCCCATCACAGGCAGTAATGAAATCTCATTGACCTAGTACCTCCTAATGGGTTGATCAAGCTTTTCCAACCTATAGCCAAGAAACACAAAGGCCCTGTTTCACTGTGGCAGAATCTGGCCCCAGGTATATTTTAGCTTTGTCATTGTGGGTGTGTTAAGAAAACCAAATGAGAGATGGCTCAGTGGTTAAGAGCACTGGCTACTCTTCCAGAGGTCCCAAGTTCAATTCCCAACGACCACATGGTGGCTCACAACCATCTATAATGGGATCTGATGTTCTCTTCTGGTGTGTCTGAAGAGAGCAATTGTGTACTAATACATATAAAATAAATAAATTTAAAAAAGAAACTGAATGAATTAAAAAAATCACAGCAATAATCTCAACTGTATTCAGAATTCCTAAGTAATATCCTTCAAATCTGGTACTTTAAAAAATTTTAAAGTTGTGAGAACGGTTTTAATACCTCATCAACTGTCAAATCAATGAGGTTTTCATTCAAGTGTTTAAAAGCAAAGGATTAGAAAGCACTTGGCTTGCTGGAGGATCTGTCATCCTGTCATCCTGACTCACGGTGTTTATGACACCACTTTTCAAGGGGCTGCCACTTACCTGTAATTCTCTGTCACCTAGTTAAGCCTAATATATTCAGAAGGGGTCCAGGACACTGATATGCAAATTTCAGTGTTTCTCCCCCACCCCCCACCAATTTAATAATGATAAGATGCTTTTCCTACATCATCATTTTAAATGTACTTTCGTTGCAACTGTGGGACTGTAGACTTTGCACATGCTATTTATGGCACACGTCCTCCATGTGACCTAATCCCTCTTGTCACACCGGTGAACCAAGTCAGACCTATTTTCTATCAGAAAAAGAAAAACCTGACCTACTTTTCCAACAGAAACAAGAGTGTTAGCAAGCTTTTCTAGGGATATTGGAAAAGAAAACCATGAGAAATGAATTACATACAGTAGACGGCCTGGAAGAGAAGAAATTACGGAGGGCAATGAACTCAGGTTTTCAAACATGTGGGTCTAAAGCTACTTGGCTCATCTCATATTTAAAGAAAATGAGTCTTAATTTGTAACAACCTCATGAAACATGCAGGTGAATGTTCGGGTCATGCACCGAGAAGAATGAGAAGAGACTCTGTCCTCTCGATCATGGCTCCTAGCCTGTGTGTTTGCCCGGGTGTCCCCTCTCTCCTCCCTCCAGTATCTGTGGGACTGAAGATGGAACTCAGGGTGAGGCAAGTGCTCTAACTGTACGGTAGCTTTTGCCTCATTTGTTAGTGTCCTCATCAAATGCTCCTTCGTATTTACAAAACAGGGACAGGTTGCTGATGTGACACAGACCAAGAATGGAGTCCTGTGAGGGGAACTCTGAGTGCTTGTGAGAATATTAAAATAACAAAAAAACCCCAACTGAACAAAAAATAGAGACCAGAGTCTTGTGACCTCAGTTTCTTCAGAACCACAGAACTTTCTTTTGTGTTCCTCGCAGACACAGAGGATAGGCATAAGCTTACTTCAGATGATAAAAAACATGTTTTTGGGCTTGGCCTGGAGAGATGGTTCAGTGGTTAAGAGCACTGACTGCTCTTCCGAAGGTCCTGAGTTCAAATCCCAGCAACCACATGGTGGCTCACAACCATCTGTAATAAGATCTGTCACCCTCTTCTGGTGCATCTGAAGACAGCTATAGTGTACTTAGATATAATAATAAATAAATCTTTAAAACAAAACAAAACAACACAACACGTTTTGCCACGTGCAACTTGCCATGGTGACTATATTCAGCTGGAGCTTATGTGAACTTTGCTCACGTGACCATTCTTTTTTTTTTTTTTTTTAAAGATTTATTTATTTCATGTATGTGAGTACACTTGTAGCTGTCTTCCGACACACCAGAAGAGGGCATCAGATCCTGTTACAGATGGCCGTGAGCCACCATGTGGTTGCCTCTGGAGGAACAGTCAGTGCTCTTAACCACTGAGCCACCTCTCCAGCCCTTTTAGCTCTGATACTTTAAAGAACATTTGGTTCATTCACACAAAATAAAAGACACAAGTAGAGAAGCAAGTTGCCGGAGACCTACCCAAGTGGCCTTCTGACCCTGGAGAGGAGGGCATGAAAGGGGCAGAGGGGTCACACAGGTTAACCGTGGTGTGCCTTCATTTTGGTTTCCCTGTTTTCAGCCTGAGATAAACAACCAAAGGCAAACGTGTCTCATTTAGTAGAGAAAGTCAAACTCTTAGCTGACCTGGTTTTACTCCCTGACCAATTCCAAAACAGAGAAGCAGGTCATGTCTCTGACCGTGCTGTTTTTAAAAGACACATGGCGCACACGACTCTGACTCTTTAAGAACACTTCTATATTTATTTTATATTTAATTACAGAAATATCAACAAAATAGGTGCTTTCAATGGGACACGAAAAGCCATCCCAGGTCCCTCAGCCAAAATCCCTTACTTGCGGATTTACTCACAGGCTCTCTTACAGAAAACACACACACACACACACACACACACACACACACACAGAGACACACACACACAGACAGACACACACATATACACACACAGACACACACATACACACACACGTTACACACATACACACTCTCCAGACCACACAAGAACAATCTTCTAGCCAACCCCCCCAGAAGCATGAATGCCCTTTCTTCTGCAGCACCCTGTGGCAGAGGTGGATAAATGAGCTGAGCACTTGGTGCAGTGTTCAGTGTTCATGACCAGACACAAGACCCACAGCCATCCACACCTTTCAAACCACGACTGAGAGCAATAGACGTGAGGATGATGTGAAAAGGAAAATGTCCATGCGGGTCCTAGTGAAACGTCTTAGTCTTTATTGAGAACATCTCAGTCTTTTGTCTACATGTGACAGCATCTCATGCTCAGTGCCGGCTGGGCTCGGTGTGAGGAAGCTCATGCAGGCTGTAACATGTGGTATATACATAAATATACATACAGAGAACACTGAGGATTGTATCTTAGCAACATGTTTCTTGGCTGAATTACATTCATGTAAAGTGTCCAAACTCTAAAATCAAATTAGAAGTATATAACTCAAAGCCTGGAAAAGCTAACAGCTTTTAGGGGCTTATCCCACTAACATTCCACAAACTGTGCTTTTAACCCACTGTGTTCCATTCAGAAGAATGGCCCATCAGTTCCTTATGCACCATCAGCTCCTGCTGTGGCTACAGTTAAGTGCTTCTGAGGCTGGGCACTTGTCGTTCAAACAGCAAACAGAAAGTACAGGCACTACCACAGAGACGTGAACATTTCCCCAGGAACTGAACGGAAAGTGCGCTGAGGAGCCAGCCATGATTGGTCAGACCATGGGACTAACTCCCTCATGGTCCCCGGTGGGTCAGAGGTTTCCCAATTCCCATAACCTAATGTCTCATGAACCCAGTAGCCCCGGTGTGGAGCCATTAACAGCTGCAGAGTGGATGACCACCCCCTCAGCCTTGGGGAGACTATCACATGATCGATATGCCAGGAGACAAGGACACACACACAAGCTATACACACGGAACGCATACGCCCTGCCCTTCTCACCATGCAGTCTGGGGCTGACGATATCTTCGGAGAGGGTCCCTAATTTTGAGGACCTACAGGTTTGGATTTCAGGTCACTTTCTCTCTCTTTCTGGAGCAAAGTCACTGACTGGGAGAGGTGACATTTCTGGAGTAAAGTATTTTGGAAGTGACAAGCTGCCCCTGCACTATGCATCTACTCTTGGCCTAGGGTGCGGTGCAGCTCACCCCACATTCCTGACCCTCTGGTGGCTGCTGCCCACCTGTGGTGCACCTGTCTGAAAGTAAAGTTTAAAAACCCAGCAGCCCGTTCAGTCTGGAGGCAAGAGGAGCTGGGGGGCAGGGAATAAACAGAGAGCAATGCCTTACGAAACGATGGCCTGCACACTTACAAATGTACGTTTGATTATTTAAAAAAAAAAAAAACAAAAACAGAAACCAAAACTTCAGAATAGTTAGAATGTTGAAAGACTCAGATTCAGATTCAAAGTTGTTCTTTGGTGTCCCTTGCTAGGAGAGGTGCTACTTCCTGATACCATTAAGGGATCAGGGCTACCGGCACGGATACCACACTCACCCTGCCTATTTCTAAGTGGAGAGTCTCTGCTCTGCAGAAATGAGACAGCCCACCCACCACTCCCAGCCACGATGCCTTCCTGTTGTGTAGCTACAGCCCCGCTGACGCTGGGCCCAAATAATCCCGAGGGATACTGCTTTGTGGAATTAATACTTCCATTTTAGCTAAGTACACAGAACAGAGAAGCTCCTGTTCTTCACCTGCTTAAGTACCCAGGACATTTCCATCACAGTCTTCTTGTGTCAAGCTTTCTGCTGAGTTTGTGACATTTAGGCCCTGGGCATGAACTACCGTCATGGGGACCTCTGGGAAGAGGCCAGTATTTGCTTCCTTTTTCTCAGTTCACAGATGGGCAGTCTGAGCTGCCATATCCTGGGTGCAGGGCAAGGTGGCACATGCCCCGTGCTGCCACCTCGACACAGTGCTTCCAGGCTCTCCCCCAGCCCCTGTGGTTTCAGATGTTCTGTGCATGTAACCTTCATTTCCTGGTTGGGTACCCTTGTTATCTGACATGGAAAGCCAGATGTAATGCATGGTTTTTAGTGTTTATGGGATTTTTGCTACACTTTATAACCAAAACGTACTTAAAAACAGCAAACGAAATCTATCTTCCCATCTCCACTGGAAAAAATACGATCTAAAAGCAAGAGTAAGAACACACCAGCATGTGTGTTTTTCTTTCTAGAAAGTGCAGGAGCCTGTGGGTAAGGCATGGTACTGTGATAAAATGAGACCGTTTCTCTAAGGAGCCCCAGTGTATTTCACCCAAGGGTGGCCCTGCCACAGCATGCATGGGCCCCACAATCCTGCCTGGGAGGGCTCCCTTTCAGGGGGACAGGTGGTGATCTGAGGAGATCAGAGATAGCACGTGTCACTAGGGAGTTCTGGTAGGACCTTCATGCCTCGAAGATCAAGCCCCACAGGACGAGAACCATGGGAGACACCCACAAGGACACGACAGAGTTCCAGACATGGAGACACAAGTGGGTCTCACTTAAGCAACGACACACGGCCTCTTGAGGTCCGCTGGGAATCTGGTGGAACCCACAGTGATTACGCTCTTGCCCTGTTTCTTTCTCAATGTGTCAAGGGCGTGGACACCCGGGTGAACAGCTCAGAGCCACATGGCTGTCAGAGCTCTGGATGCAGCCGTGGCGGATGTGTGCTGAGGGATGAGTCTGCGCACTTCTCTGTTCACGGCCCTGAAGCTCTCTCTTCAGAACGACCTGCTGGACCAGGCTGGCACACTGGGATGACAGTCACAGCCCCTCTTCCCCCTCCTCCCTCTACTCCTCCCTAATCCTGAGTGGAAGCGACAAGGCACCTGGGGCAAGTCTGAGCACAGGAGGTCCAGGGGTCCACCCTGTGCAGAGAGGGTGCTGAGCAGCATCTTGGGGGTCAGCCCCAAGATGCCAGGAGCACCCAGGCCTGCCTGTCGAGACACCAATGTCTGGTCTGCAGCGTTCCAGGCTCACACTGTCACACCAGCTTCAACCTGAATGTTTAATTTCTCTGGAAGGATACCTTAGTAACATGCCTTACGTGGCACGCTCCAAGAACGGTACCCGCCTACAACTCTTCCCATCCTCTGAAGCTCTTCTGAGCGGTCAGTTGTTCCCACCCACCAGATCCCAAGGGAAGGGCAGAAGGAAGGCTGTGCTCTGAGTGCGTAGCAGCCCTACTGAGTGCCTCTAGGTCACAAAACCTATATGGTTAGAACCCCCACATGATGGCCAGCCGGGACAGGCTATGGACGGATTTGACCTTCAATGACTTAGAAGCAATTAGGGTTTTCCATGATTTGAGCCTAATCAGGAACATGGAAGATTCTAGAGGCAGCTGACTAGGTCGTGACTCTGTAGGACACAGCACCCCAGATGCAGGGCCAGATGTGTGCCAAGGTCACACCGTATCATGCTGGGGCCACTGCAGGAGAGCTGTTAAAACCTACTGTGAAAACCTAAGTGTGAAGGGCCTACGGAGAGGAGCCACACACAGATGTGCGCGTGGTGGCTCTCTTCTACTTCCTACCTCTATATTCTCGTGCTCTTTCACATAGAAACACTTTTTTTTTTATTTTTGCAATTAAAATAATGTGGCATAAAAGTGACCTGACATAATTACTTCTTATTTTATAAATCTCATTCCTAGCTCTGAATAAATTATTTATTCAAGAATCTCACACAAAGTAATTTCTATTTTCCTATACTTGAGGAAGCCCTACTCAGTAGAACTCAATGTCTAATGTAAACTGAGATATAAAGTGGTCACTGGGTAGCTCAAGAAGGGAAATGTGTGGCGAGGGGTGGTGATGGGCCCCTGTGCCCCCATGCACCCCCACTGTGCACCCGATCCCTACTTAGAAGTGAGGTGCTCAGCACCCTACACATCCCCACGCTGCCCTTTTGGGGTGAGAGCCGCCGGGGATGATGCTTGATGTCCAGTGGTTCCCCCAGACTCCCCATGCCGTCCCCGAGGTGCACACCTGTCCCAATTCAGATGCAAGGCTCTGGGGGACGGTTTGGCATCACAGCCTCGCACTCTGTGCTCGACACCCGCCTGGCTCAGGGAGTGAAGGAGAACTGGTCCTGCTCTGTGGGCTTCTCCACCCAGGCGCCCAGCCCCGCCTTGATGAAGGCAGTGAACAGACGGGCCTTGGCAGCCTGGTACTCCCTCGCTGCCAGCTTGGACTCGTGGTATGTGGTGGGCTTAGTGATCTTGGTGCGCAGCAGGTGGGGGGGAACCTGTGGAAGGATACATGCACATGTAAAGCAACGACTGGAGCAGCAACAGAAGAGAAAGAAACTGGGCATAATGTTCAGAAATGATGCTCGGGGCTGGGCCGGCTTGTGAAAAAGCAAACAGAAGGTTCTCTCCTAGATGGAAGGGTAACCACAGGAGGCCAAGCTCAGTTCAACCTCTAAACAACCAGACAGATGACTACAAGACCTATGTTTCTAGCAGATCCCAGGGGATAGGGTCACCAAGGTAGCATTTGTCTGCCTCCATGAGCATGGGTGTTTCTGTCTGAGCCCTACACTGTTGCTCTGAGCTGGCCTCATAATAAGAAAACACCCTATCCCTGGCTTAGACGACGGACACCCCACCTTACTACCTGGTTTTACTTGGGTAAAGGGCTCTGCAGCTGAGGTTAAGTTTCGGACCCTGGATGAAGGGAACAGAAGCCAGTGCAGCAGTGCTTACTGACTGCCCTTCCTTTTCATGATAGGCAGTCTCCTTCCCCAGGGTAGGGACAGTGGCTAAGGCTGTCGGGGAAGGGAGGACGCTGACATCGAGGCAGCTCTCAGGCCCGTGGAACCAGGGCCGTTTCCTAAGCTAACAACAGTCTGAAGAAATAAGATTCCTTTGACGTGATCATGTTAGGAGGTTGCAATGAAGACGTGATGGTGGAAACCAGGAGGGATGGAAGGGGTGGAGGAGGGCCGACACCCGGTGAGGGCACCTCAGTACCTTGCCGTGTACACGCATCCAGCGACAGTACAGCGCGTGCTTACACAGGCGGGATGGGCGGCCGAGCTCGTCCTTCCCTGTTGTGGCATTGATGACCTCAATGGCAGTGTCGCCCACTGTCCAGTTGACACTGAAGTTGGGTGCCTTCCCTGGCTGCCGTGCCTCTGCATTGCTGATGCCTGAAACCAAGAAGACACAAGAGGTGACGTGAAGCTCTTGCTTCCCACCAGGAAGGGGGAAGAGGGGCCTGGCACAGCACACAGTTCAGAGCTGAGAAAGTATATCATACTAGGACAAGGCAAACAACAGCCACAGGGAGGAGGCTTGGCTCCCAGGATTCAGCTGATTCTTGGTGGCCCAGGAAAGAACGGGGCTAGGAAGTCAGAACTGATACATAAATGTACACTTGTGTGCTTGTCTGTGAGGGCAAGAGTCTGACAGAGCCCTGAATCCACAGGGTTTCCTATCGAGCATGTCTTATCTCTCCCTGGGGACCTACAGAGTTAGGAACCTGGCAAGGGACAGATGGGCAAGCTGCCTTAGCGTCACTCCGGTTCTATAGAGTGGAGCCAATAGGGCTGCTCAAACACAGCATGTAGCTCCGTCACTGAAGTGCCACATATCCAGGACACTCAGTTTTACAGCACAGCACTCCAGGTACACAAGGAGTGTCAGCAAGTAAGCACAGGCACACCCATGGGCTTAAGTGATTTTGTTGTAACTAACCCCTGGCTTGATCGGAGGAGTGAACGGAGTGGAAAGCCATGGCTGAGGAAACTGAGCACACACGTTTAGATCTGTATGCCATGCCTTAGGATGTAGGACATGTGGGTGCTGTACCCCTCTTACACACAGGCAGGCGGAAGTAGCACAGGGACAGAAATGCAGAAGTAATCTGAAGACTGCGGAGTGCATCTCAGAGCACGAGGACTCACCACGGCATGCTTGTTACTTAAGACTAAAGATGTCTGAGAGAGCAAGAGGGAAAGGTAACACACACACACACACACACACACACACACACACACACACACACCAAAGACAAAGCCGTAGAATCAAACTCCTAGAGGGGAACCAGTGTCTGAGAAAAAATATACACAATGGACTGAATCACAGAATGCAAAATGCTGAAGAAAATACCAGAGAACCACTAATACACACACACACACACACACACACACACACACACACACACCACACACACATATACACACACACACACACACACACACACAGGAATGAGGGGGAGTGAGACAACATGAAGATAGGAAATCATTAAGATGTGAGACAAGCACCAAATTGATGTGTAATTAGAATTTCTTAAAGAGATGGAACACAGAAAAAATATATATGAAGAAACATGAACAAAATTTTTCTACAGTCTATGAAACCAACAAACTACAGAACTAAGACATTCAGCAAAGCCCAGGCATAAGAAATACGAAGAGTATTTTCATCAAAGCATGTCACAGTAGAGTGCTCAGCATCAGCACAGAGTGAAAGCTGTAAGCTCTGTCAGAGAAGACATAGGACGGGCTGGACGATGCAGATAAGACGAGCTCTAAAAAAAGCATAAAGCCCTGCCAACCCAGAAAAACATACTAGCTTAGCAAAAATGTATTCTTAAAGATGAAAGCAGGGCTGGAGAGATGGCTTAGCAGGTAAGAGCACTGACTGCTCTTCTGAAGGTCCTGAGTTCCCACCATGAGAGCCCTCTTCTGGTGCATATGACGTCAGCTGCAGTGTACTTAAGTATAATAATAAACTCCCTGGGCCAGAGCAAGCAGGGACTGAGTGAGTAGAGCTGATCAGAGCGAGCGAGCAGAGGTTCTAAAAATTCAGTTCCCAACAACCACATGAAGGTTCACAACCATCTGTACAGCTACAATGTACTCATATACATAAAAATAAATAAATAAATCTTTAAAAAAAAGAGATGAAAGCAAAATACACTTTTAGACATACTGATGCTGAATAATTAATTCATCAAAAGACTCATAAAAGAAGTAAGAGAAGCTGGGCAGTGGTGGCGCA
>NC_034598.1:41984826-42005748 GCF_900095145.1 Mus pahari
AAAAAAAAAAAAAAAAAAAAAAAAAAAAAAAGAGTTCTTCAGTCAGAGGGGAAGATGAGAGCAAGTGGGAATCCTGACCCATAAAAAGGAAAGTGGGGGGTTGGGGGGAGAGGAGAGGAGAGGAGAGGAGAGGAGAGGAGAGAGAGAATGAGCCTTATCATTTAAATACCTTTAAATGTTAAAAGAATTTTGAAATGAAAGTAATTGTGTGGGATTTTTAGTACACAAGAGAATTAAATTGTGATAATACCACAAAGGCTGGGGGAAGAGAAAACGAAGCATCTATTGTAAGAGCCAGGGGGATGTCTCTCTGTGTGAAGTGGGGGTGTATCACTTGAAGGCAAACTATGGTACATGAAGGATGTCTATTATAAACCCTTTAAACTTATTAAATCTATAAAAGTAACAGCTAATAAGTAAAGCAGAGCTAAAATATCACCATTAAACTCTGTATTGTGATAAGAACAATGGAAAGGGCAACATGTGGATCAAATAGAAAAGAAGCAGCAAAATGACAGTTAACATAACCACAATACAAGCAAATGGCTCAAACACCTCAGTGAAGGGAAGAGATTGCTGTGTTTAAAGTAAAAAGACATTACATAGATAGATCAGTAACTGGGAGAAAGCTGCGGTCACAAGGCAGATCTCAGAATGAAGGACTTTCCTAGAGTTAAAGGTTATCTTACAATGATAAAGGAGGCTGCTTATGAAGAGATGGAAACAATCCTGAACTAAAATACACGAAGTAAAGACTTAAATTAGAAGGAGAAATAGACAACCTACGATTCTTGTTAAGAGACAGTCAATATCTTCCTCTCATGTGCTGACAGGTCCTGTAGATCAGTAAGGACATGGCAGGCACGACAAAGTCAGTCAATTGGTGGAGCTGGCAGTATAGATCACTTTACCTAAAAACAACTGATATGCGTTCTCTTCCGGTTCTCACAGCATAGTTATAAGGACAGAGTTAAAAAATGTATTTATGCAGGTAGTGGTGGTACACAGCTTTGATCCCAGCACTCAGGCAGAGGCATTAGGGTATCTGAGCTCAGGGACAGTCTGGACTACAGAACAAGTTCCAGGACAGCCAGGGATATACAGAGAAACCATTTCTTGAAAACATTATATGTGTGTGTGTGTATGTGTATGTGTATGTACACACATGCACATAACAGAGCATACATGTAGTGTTCAGAGGACAGCCTGTGGCAAACAGTTCCTCTCCTTTCACCATGTATACTCAGAAGTTCCAACACAGGTCACCAGGCCGGGCAGCAAATGTCTTTAACCACTGAGCCATCTCACCAGCCCGATACAGAGCATCACTTCATTGCAAAAAAAGTCTTAATAAATGTAAAAGGACCTAAGGTTACAAAATGATAGTCGATTTGAAATTAGTAACATAAACAGTTTTGCAAACCCCTCTAATACTCTAAAGTAAAAAGCACACTCGTGAATAACCTGTAGACAGGGAGTTTTGAAATGAGTGCAAGTGAGAACAGGACATAATGATATTTATAAATATTATAAAAGCAGTAAAAGACAAAGGCCTCTATTAGCGTGGCAAAGGACTAGAGAAAGAGCAAGTACAGTGTGCTCGCAGAGAAATAAAATAATGAAGATGAAACACAAGTAATTAATATGAAAAACAGAAAATAATAGAGAAAAAATCAATGAAAGCAGAAATTATTTTTGGAGATGATTGAAAGAATGGATGCTGCTAGTTAGGCTGACTGGAAAAGGAAGAGGGGAACCACTGTCTCAGGGTTTCTGTGGCTGTGATGAGAACACCGTGACCAAAGCACTTGAGAGGGAAGGGTTTATTGCCTTATTCTCCCACATCGCTGTTCATCACCAAAGGAAGTCAGGACAGGAACTCAAACAGCACCAACCTGGAGCATGAGGCAGAGGCCATGGAGGGTGCTGCTGACGGGCTTGCTCCTCATGGCTTGCTCAGCCCGCTTCCTTATAGAACCCAGGACCTTCAGCCCGGGATGACTCCACCCACAATGGGCTGCACCCTCCCCCATCAACACTAATTAAGAAAATGTACAGCAGGCTTACCTACAGCTCTATTTTATGGAAGCATTTTCTCCATTGAGGTTCCCTCCTCCCTGATGCCCCGGGCTTGTATCAAGTTGACATAAAACTAGCCAGTACTATCACCAATACCAGGATGGGACATAGTGTCACCAGAGATGCCACAGAGATTAAAATGGTAAGAGGAATATCAGGAACACATTTACACCTACATTTCACAAATCAGATGAAATGCACAAATTTCTTGAAGATACAAATCATCAAGCTTACCCAAAGACAAAGATTAAAGAAGTAACAGACAGGCTGGGGAGGTGGCTCAGCGGTTAAGAGCACTGACTACTCTTCCAGAGGTCCTGAGTTCAATTCCCAGCAACCACATGGTGGCTCACAACCATCTGTAATAAGATCTGACACCCTCTTCTGGTGTGTCTGAAGACAGCTACAGTGTACTCATATAAATAAAATAAATAAATCTTTAAAAGAAAAAACAGAAGTAACAGACAATCAGTTTATAATTTCCTGTGGCTGACGAGTTGACTCAGTGGTTGTGAGCACTGCCTGCTCTTTCAAAGGATCTGGGTTCAATTCCCAGCACCCACATGGCAGCTCACAACTGTCTGTTAAGTTCAGTTCCAGGGAATCCAATACCCTCATGCAGGCAAAACACCAATGCACATAAAATAAAAATAAATAAATCATTAATTTGTAATTTCCTCATAATGAAACCTCCATCAAATAGCTTCACTGTGAATTCAACCAAACATTGAAGAAAATGTATCAACCTGAAGCAAACTCTTCCAAAACAGATGGGAAAGAGCTGAACCTTTTTTTTTTTTTTTGGTTTTTCGAGACAGGGTTTCTCTGTATAGCCCTGGCTGTCCTGGAACCCACTTTGTAGACCAGGCTGGCCTTGAACTCAGAAATCAGCTTGCTTCTGCCTCCTGAGTGCTGGGATTAAAGGTGTGTGCCACCACGCCCGGCGGGAAAGAGCTGAATCTTAACCCATTTTATGTCTGACAAAGATACTAACTACAGTAGCCTTGCAGCCCAGTGTGGAAGACCAGTAATCCCAACACTCAGGAGGCTGAGGCAGGAGGATTGAGGCAAGAGTTCCAGGTCAACCTGGGCTACACAGTAAGGCCTGTTAAGAAAGTAACAGGAGGAGGAGTGAGAGGGAGAGGAAAAGGAGAGAAAAGAACCCTTACACACTCTCTAGAACTTTTCAAAGCACAGTTCTGGTCCCAGATATGACTACCTATAAAGAAAAAAAGGTGATGTCAGACATTAGAAGAACTGGCACTGCTCTAAAGGAAAGTCCCACTGCTGTGTGCAGCACGTACAACTGGCCCAGTGTTGCCCAGCAGCTGTCAGCACGGCTGTAGTAAATACGGCTCGGGCAGGGTTCTTGTCAAGAAGTATGCATGCTGAGTGTACCCGGCTCCTAACAGCCAAGACGGCTTCCTGACGTGTGCGCAGGAAAATGATCTCTTTCAAGGTTGCAGCTCTGCTGGGCAACTCGGCCTCTTGGCCTACTTACTGAATCACATCATTTCCTCTGAGAACAACACCCTTGCCAGTTTCTCACACGGATCCTTGCTTCTGATTCACCTCAGGATCTGCAACTGCCTCTTCCTGGGTTTGTTGTTGAGCTACCCAACTGCTGAATGGAAGATATGAAGACAGTTCCTTTTCTGAGGGAGGAGGTATGAATCAATGTCCACTTAGCTGCAATGCGTGGGAATCCTCTGACCACAATGAAATTGGATTGTGTGTATACAAATGGCTATTTGTATCGTGTCATCTTCCCTTCCAATTGTATTACTTCTGTGTGATAAGACTAGAATGAAGGACCATTGTTGTGTGAATCCTGCATACTAGGCCTGCAAGATTCTACATTAAAGACAAACAAATGGTCAATTAACTAAGAAGTAAAACCCTAAAAGTGCAGGCTCTTCCCCCTTATATTTTAAGCTAAGTAAATTGCCATCTTTAACAAAAAACAGAACAGATAAGGCAAAAAGAAGCCGGCTAGCCCGAGGTTCCAATCTAACCATATGCTTTATCTGAGCAGAAGGCTAGAAACGGTCACGCGAGAGCATTTCCAGTCTCCAGGGCTGACACACATTGTGAGGGCGGACACCCATGAGCAACTTATCTCTCTGGGGCTGCTAAGTGAGAAGTAGGGTAATGAGCTGATCATAGGCCACTGTGCAGAGACAAATAAAAGCAGGAATGACTTGGCGGGTAATGAGAGTCCCCAGTTGTTGTAAATTAAGTGTGCTAAATGAGAACTTTTAACACAAAACTGCAGAGAAACTCTGAAGTGGCCTCATAATGGAGTCAACTAAAAAAATCGGGAGAGCTGTACTGACGGCTTTCTTATTTTCACTTCGAAGGCATACTCACCTGACTGATAATAGATTCTATATGCAACGACCAATACAGATATTTATGATTACCATGAGTTTGTGTTTTAGAAATTATTATTAGTCCTTATTAGTAGATTAAGGGAAACTCACTAGTCTTTATTCTGCAAATAAACTGAATCTTTCACCCTTTCCTTCCAGGGGACCTGAACCAAGGGAGCTCACATGGAAGACAAGTGCTCTATCACTGAGCTACATCCTTAGCCCTAAGGCATTAACTTTAAGGAGGCCATGCACACGGTGGGTACCTGCCCATGGTAGTCCAGAGAGCCTCCAGACATGGGAGGGAGTGGCCAGACACGAGAAGCTGTATCCACTGATAACCAATTCCTTAAGGCAGGAGCAGAGTAGCCGGGATGGTCACTTACTTTCTTTACAGAAGTGTCTTGGTTGCTGCTTGCGAACCTGTCAGAATGAGCAACCACTGTTCTCCTGCAGGGAGGATTAGAGCTTCCCCAAGGCCTGGCCATCCTACTCTCCCCAGAGCTCCCTCACACACAGGCTGTGCTCTTAGGAATCGTATGCCCATGCCCCCTTGTTTGCCCACTCTTGTGACCATGCTGCCCTGAAAACTAGCACTCAGGGAGCCCAGTCCACCCCAGCATCATCCTAGCGACCTGTCTGTCACCCAGGCTCTAGAGCCCTCCTCATGTGGGGGCAGTCCTCACCATTGGACTGTCCTCTTGTATCTCAATGAGCCTTGGATAATGGTCTTGGTCAGCGGAGGATCAAAGTCGGGAACCTACTGGACAGGAGCTGACCCCAGGCAGCCCTGGAACATGCAGGTGCTGGATATGCAGCTAATAGGAAAGAGCTGCCAAGAAAGCCGGAGATGGTCCTGTTTCCAGCCACTAGAAACGAAGCCAGGGAGATGGCTTGGGAGGTGAAGTGCTGGTCCCACATGCGTGAGGATAAGGACCCGAGTTCAGATCCTCAGTGTTCAGGTGAAAAGCTGAATGTGGCAGCACATGCCTGTGATACAAACCACCTCTGGCCTGCAAAGCCAAAGCTCAAGAGTGCATCAGAAAGTTCTCAACAATCTGCTTTCACGGGGCAATAAAAACTATTTCAAATGTGACTGCACGTAAGACAAGCAAAAGAAAACAAAAGCAGCAGCCCGGTGCTGGATTTCCTATCATGATTGTCAACTTTTAGGTCACCTTGTCTTAGTGAGTTTAGTTATCCTGTGTCTTGTGTGTATGTGTGTGTATGTGTGTGTGTGTGTGTGTGTGTGTGTGTGTGTGTGTTGATTCATGTTCCTCCCCGAAGCCTGATAATCCACATGATACACTTTTATTCCACAGATAAAAGGGGAGGAGGCAGGGTCTCTCACAGACAACACCAACCGTAAGGGGCTGAGCTTCACACCACATCTGCTCATCTCAGCAAGCAGCTGACAGAAATCGACTCATGTCCCAATGGTGCCTTTGTTCGAGGCACTTGTTAGACCTAAGACAACATCTTAGAGAACTGCAAAGCTGTGCTGTGAGGGAGACTAACTAAGACTGTGATCTCATATATGAAGGAAGACATGAACGTCTCTAATTGCTTCTGGTTTTGTGACACCCACTGTGGTATATTTCCATCTTCTTGACGGCTACAGGCTGTGGGTGCAGGCGTATCTGCCTGCCCTCCACTCCATCCCTCAGCCATGTGACTTTCTGCTGGGCCAACCCTTGCCAGCCTCTCAGGCTTCCTAGTCCATGTTCCTCACTGAAGCCAAACAGCAGCAACGCATTGCACTGTCGTTTCCAGGAGACTATCTCAGGCAGCTTGCACCTTGCAGTGACTCTGGGGCTGTCTGGTGACTAGGTCGGGTCATGCATACTTCCTTACTTACCTTCCAGGGGATCAGTAGCTGGTCCACCCCAGTAACTGAGGCACACAAGCTACAGGAGCTACGCTACCAACAAGGCAGTCAACAGAGGGGTGTGGCCCTGCCACCTGCACAGTCAACTGTGTTGGCTGCATTGCGGGTGTGGTCTCTGGGATGGCAGATAGGCCAAGGGCAGGGACTGCAAAAATGAAGGGTTATGAGAGTTATGAGAGTTATGAGAGTTATGCCTTAAGTACAGATGACACGAAGGGACAAGGTGAACACTTTCTTTTACATACTTTAGTGACTTTATATTCTATCCTGCAGGTATTTGTCATTATATTTTTACATATATATGAATTTCATATATATAAAACATGGTCAAACACATCTGAGTTTTATGAATGAAGTCCATTTCAGATTTCACTTATTGAGAGAATATGGTTTACACATTCTATTCAGCTATTTTTGGGGCATCTGTGGTCCCATATCCTACATTCACATAAACGTGAATATAAGGCAGTGACAGCCTGAGCTGAGCGCTCACGGTCTTCTGGATCTGGGTGGACTGTGCTCTCTAAAGGCCAGACAGATGCAGCGGCTCGCACTTACTGAGCTGGGGACAAAACTGAGGCCCAGGGGAGGTTAGGTCATTGGGCACATACACTCATATGGGATCCGTGTTTTCACAAAGCCCTGGTTAGGTCCTGGAGAGCAAGTTCTTATAAACAGGGATCCTTATATGAGTACACTGTAGCTTTGTCCAGACACACCAGAAGAGGGCATCAGATCCCTTTACAGATGGCTGTGAGCCATCATGTGGTTGCTGGGAACTGAATTCAGGAACTCTGGAAGAGCAGTCAGTGCTCTTAACTGCTGAGCCATCTTTCCAGCCCCACCATGGGCTCTGCATGCATTCCTCTCTCTGTTGTGATGCCTTCCATGAGTTAGATGCTGAAGGGATGAGGCCCCTGATCTTAGACTTTCAGTCTCCAAAGCTGTGAGCTAAACACATATCTCTTTATAAAGCGTCTACCCTCAAACACCTTGTTATTGCAACAGCTAATAAAGCACTCTTCTTCCAAACATACCACACTGAAAGTTTTCCCAACTCATGGGAGATTAATGTCCTAACAATACTGCAAAGTTCAACCTAACCATCAGGTCTTCTGAGTAAACACGAAATGTTTAGGGAGTAGGGAGCTGCAATACTTGATCCTAGATACCTCTCATCTTTCCCCTTCCCTGCGGACTTCCAATGCTCTGACAGACATGCTGTCAAACAAAGTCCACACCGCTTTCTTGTGGTTAAAGACATGCTAGCAGCAAGGCCTGAGGCAGAGTGCACATGCACGCCCCCAGAAAAGCATTTTTTTAGTTTAGGATATGATTTTAGTTTTGAGCTTACAGAAGTAAGTAAAATGTTATTTTTTAAACGAGTAAAAATACCTTAGCTGTGTCCTTTTAAATAAGGGTGAGCTTAGAAGTCAGGACCTTTGAATTCCAAAGCTCCTGTTCACCTTACTGTTAGCCACTGACACTCTAAAGAAGAAAAGAAACCAGGAATAAAGGTGTAAAGGGCAGGAGAGGCACCAAGGAAAGAGAGGTAAGTGGTCAGCGCGGCTGCCACATCTGTCACAGTGCGGAGGGGGCTGGGCGGCAGAGGCCGGCAGCAACTGGGATAACACCTGAGTGAGATGGATAGTCGCCAAGCCCCAGCCCAGCCAGTCTGGGAAGAATGCCTAAGTCTTTGCCACTGGGGCAGGACTGAATACAAGGTATGTGAGAAAGCACAGAGGGTCAGGCTCCTGCAACTTCTGTAGCACATAGCAAGGTTCACAGCCGTGGAGAGGCATTTATCTTGTAGAAGGACTGCCTTAAAAGGCCCTGGAGACCAGGCCAAGTGGCTCAGAGACAAGGTCTTGTTCCCCTCTTAATGGCTTTGCTGCCTGGCAGCCGCATGCTGGCTCCTGGTGGGGGTGTTTCAATGTGTAGGACTCAGACACTGTGAGCTCGGGGCACAGGGATAGGAGGTCACAGCCAAGAAGGTACTTGCCACTTAGCAGGGGCTTGTTGAGGGTGTAGAGTGGTGGCAGGTCCTCTATGTTGGAGATCCGCTGGTACATGGCCCTGGAGAGGTGATCCCCATGGTACAGGCTACCCAAGATGATGCTGGAGAAGTAGATGGGTTCCACGAAAATGCTGAGCAGGGACCCCTGGATGCCCACTACGTTCCAGCTGCAGGGAGAAGCAAGCACATCTTAGGAGATACAGGTATGGCACCCCATGCAGACAGCACAGAAACTCATGGCAAATGCTGGGTGGGTGGGGGTCTGTAAAAGGTGGGGGTCTGTAAAAGGCGAAGACCAGGGCAGTGAAAACGGCTGACTCAGCAGCTCAAGTCTTAAACAAAAGTCTATTTAAAAATTACCTTGTACTGTGAGATAATTTTGGGTCATAATCTTAGGGTTTCTATTGCTGTGATAAAAGGTCGAAACTAAAAGCAACTTGGAGAGGAAAGGGTTTATTTCAACTTAAAACTCTGGGAAGCCACACTCCGGGACTAAGGGAAGTTGGAGCTGGAACTCAAGGCACGAACTGAAGCAGAGGCCATGGAGAAGTGCTGGCTGCTGGTATGCTCTCCACATTGCTCACCTGCTTCCTTACATCGGCTACGTCTACCTGCCTAGACAAGCAACTGCCTTCTTCAGTAAGGCTAGGCCCTCCCATGGCAACCATTAATCAAAAAGATGCCCTATGACTTGCCTACAGGCCAGTCTTATGGTGACATTTTCTCAAATAAGATTTCCTCTTTCCAGCTATGTCTGGGTTTGTGTAAAGTTAACAGAGACTAACTAGCAGACACACACCTTGTCTGCTTCTAATAAAATGGTTGCTCAGTCAGGGAATGAGTGTCCTGATCCAGGGCTACAGTCTATTGTGTGTGTGTGAGAGTATGTATGTGTGTATGTGTGTGTGTATGTGTGTGGTACATGCACTAGAGACAGTGATGGTGACGAGCTGGCAGTCACCACACCACTGTCTGACGTCTGCAGGGCAACACTCTGACACACTGCTGGCCTACTGTGTGTCTGCTCTCTTCACCCCAGACACAAGAGAGAAGCTGGATAACCTGAAAACCACTGCATACCAAGCAACTTTTGTGTGTGTCACATGTGATGGGAGAGGACAGGAACCACACCAGGGGCAAATGATGCCACTCTTGCCCTTCCCATTTGTGCCTTCTGAAGGAAGCCGGGGGTCTGGCCCTTGGTCTCTCTCAGGCATAGCCCTGGGAAGACACTGGCTGGTCTAGTCCACTCCCTCCCAGGAACCACCAAACGGTCCTCAGAAAACTGCCCATGTCCAGCAGGCCAACTTTCTCTTGCCAGCTCTCCTCAAGCTTCAGCCCTGGGCTCCAGGTTGGTTGGTCTCCCTGCTTCGGCCTACAGGACTGGGCACACGGGTGCCACCCACTGAGCTCCCTCACAAGCCTTTTACATAACTTATACTTCTAGTTTCTATGACCCCCCCTCAGCCCCCCACAAAAAAGATCAACATGCTGAATGGACAACCTGTAATCCCTAGGGTGTATTCTTTCTACCCTCCAAAAAAAGACATTGAACAGCCATCCCCACCCTTAGAGAACATCTGAAATGACTCAGCTCTGGAGGCCCAAGGGCTCCTTTCCGATGCAGATGAGAAACCTGCTGATTTAGAAACTTAAGCAGAACTCAGTCCCCTGGGCAGGAATGCAGAATCTTGCAGAAACCAGCATCTGTCAGGAGTCATTAATTCTGAGCACACACTTCCTAGAGGATCCCAGGAGCTTCTAGAGCTCTGAGGCACCCGGTAGAAAACAGAGCCCTCAGCCAGCTCCACTGAAAGACAGGTTCATGTCAATCAGCCTTACAGAGAATAATGGTTACTCTCACTTTCCCAGACCACAGACCACTGGGCAAGGAAGGACATCACAGATACAGCCAGATTCCATGGTGCAAAGCATTCACCAAGTAACACACACACACACACACACACACACACACACACACACACACACACACACACACCCCTAGAAACGCCTGCCCAGTTTTCATGCCCACCTGGGCCAGGGCATTGGGTGAGGGGCTTCCCTGCTCGGGCCCCAGGAAGGGGACTCATCTGTCACTGGAAGACAATAGGTCCTCTGACCGCCGGGCTTTCAGTCTGTCATGCTGGGTTCGGGACTGGTCAGTGGCTTTTCTGTTTCATTTTCCTTAGGTTATTGTTTGAAGAGGGACTGCACAGTACTGTCAGCTGAATCTACTGCAGAGCCTAACCTGGCCCTGAGCACCCAAGGACACTGACTGGAAGACAAACAAGAAGGCAAACACTTGTCTGTGCACGACATCTTTCCACAGCTCAGACAAGCAGCCGGGGCAGGGCGACAGTTTGCTCGGTGACTCTCCTTTCTCTCGGCATCCATGTCACAAATAACCTTCAGAGAAAGGCATCTGTAATCTTCAAAATAACCCTGATGCACTGCGACTCTTCCAGCAGCTTCCCACACCTCTGTAGAAGTCCCCTTCCCCATTTGAGAAGCAGCCCTTGCCTACTTACCACCCGTCCTGAGCAAGCCAATGTGTCAAACAAGCCTGTCCTTGGATCTGTCTTTCCCTGTATCCTCCAGTGGCAGAGGCCACAGACTAAGGTCTCTTCTAGGGCCTCTCATTGTCCCACGGGCAACCCTTCTGAGGCCGCCTTTGACACCTGGCTAGCTGGACGCTATGGTCATCTCTATTGCATCCCCCCCCATCCTCAGCCTAGACCAGCCCTCATTGCTCTTTTACAAGAGGAGCAAGTGGCCTTTGCCCAGCCTTCTACACATTCAGATCTATACACTGGCCTCTTTGGAGGCCTCACATCCAACCGACATCATTCTGGCCCCTATGCTGTTCTTGGACATGACTTCCTTAGCCTTGGTGGCTTTTCTGGAAACATCTGTCATTCCAATTTCTATCAGTCTGCTTGTGCTTTTCTTCAAAGCAGTGTTTCTTAAATATGAAATAAAGGACACAGAGCTTTAAAATTCTGACTCTGGCAATTGTTTGTGTGGCCTCCCCTTTAGCTAAAGGCAGAGACCCCCCCTCCCCCCCAGCACACCCTTCAAATCCATGCCTATGTGCTGCAGAGCATCAAGGTTGTTCCTACTCTAGACTCTGTCTCAATGCTGACTGAGGGTCTGAGCTCTCTCTTACTACACGTCTTTTGTTGTCACCGGTGTGGGACTTCCATGAATATTAGTAAGTTAGAAATCATATTTAAGCTGGGCATGGTGGCTCATGCCTTTAATCCCAGCACTCGGGAGGCAGAGGCAGGTGAATTTCTGAGTTCGAGGGCAGCCTGGTCTACAAAGTGAGTTCCAGGACAGCCAGGGCTATACAGAGAAACCCTGTCTGGGGGGGGGGGGGAAGAAATCGTATTTAACTGAGAATCTACAGGATTCAGACCTCTGTAAAACTGAGCAGAGACAGCCATGAAGGGCCAGGACAGCCAGTTTTATCGGGCATGACTTTAGTGACCCCTGCCTACAAGGGAAGTGTAGTGCCATAACCCCAGTTCCAGGGGATCTGACACCCTCACATAGACATACATCCAGGCAGAACACCAATGTATATAAAATTTAAAAAAAAATAACATAAATATGGCTAATTAGCTAAAAGAGCACAGGCACACAACTCTATGAAAAGACTGCATAAAGAAAATGAGATTGTCAACACAGGGGGAACCTTAATACATGAGAGATTCTGAACAAGAAGAAAACAACTCAACTGAAAAGCTTGGCTGTGGAACCAATGGGAGAAAAAGTCAGTGAAGCTGAAGGTTGGCCATCAACACCGTCATAGAGTAGATTAGAAGAATACAAAGACTGCAAATGAAGACGGGCTATGGGGCTTAGGGATACCAGTGAGCAGAACAACATGCAAGTCCTGGGAATTCCGAGAGAAAGAAAATGGGAATGGAAGTTTATTTGGAGAAATACCTGAATCCCCAAGGCAAGAAAGAGATCACACAGATTCAAGGGCAAAGAACCAAAAATGAAGGTAAATAGGAAAACAGCACTGAGCGCATTACAGCTAAACCAAGTCCAGACAGTCTTAAACAGCAGTGGTAAGTCAATGCTCGTATAAAGAGAGCTTATCAGTTTCCTAGTAAAAACCTATGACCCAGAAAGCAGTGGGAAGATGTCCTCAAGTATCCCTCATAAATGACGAGGACTTGGGACTTTCTTGAGGCTCACCAGCGGGCAGAGTTGCATCACTTCTAGACCTAAGAAGAAACAGAGTGGGGAGTCCTTCAGGCTGAAGCATCAGAACGGTAGACAGCAACAGAAGCTGGATAAAAATGTGAGGAGGCTCTCCTGCAAAGGTAAACACACAGACATCCACGGTAACTTCAGGGCTGGAGAGACAGTTCGGTGGTTGAGAGCTCAGTGGCCTGGAGCTCAGGTCTCAGATCCACGTAAGTGTTCACAACCTCTTGTAACTCTAGCTGCAAGGGATCCAGCACCCTTTTCTGGCCTCAGAATCACCCTCACATTTACAGTATTCATTCATACAGATATACACACATACCCATAAGTGAAAATAAATACTAAAAATTAACTATCATGCTGGGCGGTGGTGGCACATGCCTTTAATCCAAGCACTTGGGAGGCAGAGGCAGGCGGATTTCGAGGCCAGCCTGGTCTACAAAGTGAGTTCCAGGACAGCCAGGGCTATACAGAGAAATCCTGTCTCAAAAAACCAACCAAAAAAAAAATTAACTATCATATACAATAAATATAGGTTTAAAAAATATTTATAATAAATATTATAAATAAAATAGTATATTTATTTATTTGGTTATTATTTATTTACTTATTTATCTTTAGATAGGGTCTCACTATATAATTCAGCTTTGAAGAAAGGATTCTCCTACTTCAGCCTTCTGTGAGCTGGGATTGAATATACACCACCATACCTGGCTTATAATTTTGATTAACCAAATTTAAATAAATTTGACTATAGATCTATGTAAGTGGGTATAAAATATACAGAGACATAATCTGTGCTATTGACAAATTATGGGGGAGTGGAGCTAGAAAGGAAGAGTTTCCATACATATTTGAAGTTAAATCATTACCAGTTTAAAACAGAAAGCTATGATATTAAGATGTTTTATGTAGTCAGAATCCTAACTACAGGGGTGGAGAGAAGACTCAGGGTTTAAGAGGACGTATTGCTGTTCTAGAGAACCTGGGTATGCTTCCCAGCATCTACATCTGGGGGCTCACAACTGCCTGGAACTCCAGCTCCAGTTGTATTCAACACCTCTGGCCTTCACACACACACACACACACACACACACACACACACACACACACACACGTACATATTTAAAAAAAAAAAACTTAAAAGCCACAAAGGAAGTTCTGTCAAAAATACAAACAAACAGAAATGATATTCCTATGAGGTTATTTTAAAAGAAAGACAATGCGAGAACAAATCAGTAAACCAATGAAGGGAGAAATAAAACTACACATCACACAGAAATAACAAGATGAGCCTTCCCTACCCAGAATATTTTCAATGTTAATGAACTAAACTTTCCAGCCAGATGACAAGATTGACAAATGGATTAATAACATAAAGGGGTGAATTATATCTTAGGAGATTTATTTCAGCTGTAAGGACACAGGTATTGCTGAAAGTGGATGGATGAAGAGATAATTCCTGCAAGATAAGGAGATGAGCAAGAATAATTAGGTAACAGAGATTTTTAAATTACACAAACTTTCAGAAGAGACAAACGATAATATATGATGATAAAGGGCTCAATTTACCAGCAAGATAACACATCGATGGTCCAGCAAAGTGGCTCAATGGGTAAGGGCACTAGCAACTTGAGTTAGACCCCCAGGACCCACAAAGCAGGAGAGAACCAATCTCCGCAAGTCCTCTGACTTCCACACACACCACCTGCCAGACAGACACACAAGGGTGTGAAACAGCAACAATGACAAATCCTGAGCAGCAGACAGCGGCCACAGGGAGGAATGGACAGCAGCATAATAAGTTTAGGTAACGCCAACACCCACTCAGCTACGCATGAATCAGAAGGAAGAGAAAAATGGAAGCTTTTCCGTTGATTTAGAATAGAATACTGTCGACCATCTGGATCTAACACAAACAGAACACTCCACCGTAATAACAGCAGACCACACATGCTTCCCAAGTGTGCTGAGAACACTCTCCAAGGCAGACCACACATCAGCCTCAAAACAAAGAAAAATTAAATTGTACGAGTATCTCTTTATAGGGGAAAGCTATAAATTAGCATAAAAGTGCAAATTGAGAAATTAAATATATGAAAACGAAATGCCATGCTGTGAAGATATCAACAAATCAAAGTCTCAGGGGAACTTACACGTATGAAAATAAAAACAAACATACAAAAGCAAATTCCTATGAAATCTCTAGGAAGCCTAGAAAGCCAAACAATTTAGGAATAAAAAATGAAGAAGAAGGAGGAGGAGGAGGAAGAGGAGGAGGGGAGGAAGAAGAGGAAGGAGGAAGAAGGAGGAAGAGGAAGAAGAAGAAGAAGAGGGGGAGGAGGAGAAGAAGAAGAGGAGGAGGAGGGCCTGGAGAGCCTGGAGAGCCTGGAGAGCCTGGAGAGATGGTTCAGCAGTTAAGAGCACTGGCTGCTCTTCCAGAGGTCCTGAGTTTAATTCCTAGCAACAACATGGTGGCTCACAACCATCTGTAATGGGATCTGATGCCCTCTTCTGGTGTGTCTGAAGACAGTGACAGTATACTCACACATATAAAATAAATAATAAATTAAAAAGAATAAGGTGTAAGGGTCCTATTGGCTGATTTCAAAATAGTATAAAATCGACAGTAATCAAAACACTGTGATCCTGGCATACAAACATATAGCACAACACAATAGAAGGGACTGCCTATGGGCAAGCCATCATATTTGGTTGGTCGGTCACCATCTTCAGCACAACACACACACACACACACACACACACACACACACACACACACACATACACACACACACGTGAATACAGAAAGGCATCTGGACAACAGACTGAGAGACACATAACAAGTAAACATGCCACAGTAGGCACAGGCAGCATTCCACCAAAGCCTGGCAGTTTGAAGCACGTAAGCTTTGGGTTTTCAGTTACGTAGCTCAATTGGTAGAGTCCACACGGATATTTCAAAATTGCAAAAACCTCTAAAATCTGAAACACTCCTGGTCCTGACTTTTTCTGCTCTTTAGCTAGGTGTTTCCCAACCTGCAGCAGTGCTGGTGAAGACCGGTCCAAGGCATAGGTATGGTGAGCCCAGCTCCCTACGAAATCTGCTTTAGAGAAAAATCAATGGAAAGTGCTCATGACCGCTGAAAGGATGAATGGTACACAAGGGATGACTAGGTTTCAAACCACACTGTGAGTTGTGCCACCCTGAGCTTGTTAGGAAATATCAGGTGACCCATCTGATGTGAAGGAGATAAAAGGCACACGTGCGCTTTGTCTATGTCAATTCCAAACCTTCTGGGTGGCCAGTCAATCCAGAACTGCTTACCCTGGTGCCACAGGGTCGTGTTCTGTAGGGAGAGGTTTGCTTTTATATACACTGACATATGTTAGCTGAAACAGAAAGAGAAGAGCCGCTGGAACTTGGGAGTGCATCTGAAGACAGAGATGTCTACAATCTGACCTGGATCTAAGCTCCCAGAGAAGCTGCTTCCCGGGCACGTGGTAACTAGAGCAGTGTGTTCACGGAGCTCTCTCCTTGGCCTGGGATGCCTCATCTTGTTCTGGCTGGTAAAGATCAATTACCACAGTGTTAACTGATGGGCACGGCAAGGGCGGACAGTGTTCCCTGACAAGGAATGCTTGTATGTTTTCCTCAGGGAGCAAATTGTCACCGATGTTGAGAAAGACATAATAAAAGGCAAGATGAATGTCTGGAAGCAAGTGTCGTGGGAATACTGGTGTGTCCTGTGCCATGGTCTCCCTTGTCCCTCCAGGTAACCCCAGAAGCACCTGTGTAGAACCTTAGTCCTCAGAGAACTAACTCTTGGACTACCCGAGCAGGGAATAGGGTTCGAATACAAATGGATCTGAAGTGGAGATAGGAAAGGGCTGGTACTCATTGCACATGCATGGTGAGGGCAGGGCCCTGTGGCCTTACCGTGCTATCTTGTCACTGCAGGACATGGTGAGTAGTCGTTCCCCCTGCAGCACTCCATCCCAGGTCTGGATGCTGGCATTTGAGCGCACAGGGATTGTCCCCTCACCAGACTCTATTTTCGTACGTAGCTGTCCCCTTGCTTTGCGATTTGGATGTCTATCTGCTGGTTCTAGAAGAAAGAGGGTTCAAAACCCACAGGTGATAAAACAGCTACCATCCTGAAAAGCACATCTAACATCCCAAAATTTAAAAGTATAATTTATAGATATGTATGCAAACATTTATTTGAGTCATACGAAATATACATCCCAGTAAAAATATAAAAACACATAATACAAAACACACTATGAACATGGAAAACGGTGGTTTACATTTTGGCTGAGATGATTTCCATCACTAATGAGTGGAAACACACGGAGAAAAATGCTAAGATTTGCTAATTCCGGGCAACAGATACTTGATTGCTTGTTATCTATTAACCTTTGTATTTTCATCATGTCAAAAAATAAAAGCAGAAATCAATCCATTGGGAATATGTGACGATACTCCCAGTGATTAGCAGTGAGTTATATGAATATGGGTGACTTTAATTTATTATTATTATTATTATTATTATTATTATTATTATTATTTGAATAGTAATTATTTATAGTGAGTATCACTGTTTTCATAATCCTGGAAAGCCATTTGGAATACACGATGCTTGGGTATGAGAGTAGGGACTTACAAACTGTCATAAAGCCCAGTGCTAGGCTGGCCTCAGAGGGGCCTCGCCCACCTGTGTCCACCTCCTAATGTGGAGCGGCCTCACCGTGCGTTCACACATTCACCAGTCAGAATCACTGCAAATACAGGGAGGGATCACTCAGCACTTTCCTCTTAGAACTAGCATTTTTCTTTTTTTTCTTTTTTCTTTTGTTTTTTCGAGACAGTGTTTCTCTGTGTAGCACTGGCTGTCCTGGAACTCACTCTGTAGATCAGAATGGCCTCGAACTCAGAAATCCTCCTGCCTCTGCCTCCCTAGTGCTGGGATTAAAGGCGTGCGCCACCACACCTGGCAGAACTAGCATTTTTCATTCATTAACATTTTCTTTTTCTTTTTTTAAAGATTTATTTATTATGTATCTAGTGTCCTGCCTGCATGTATGCCTGCAGGCCAGAAGAGGGCACCAGATCCCATTACAGATGGTTATGAGCCACCATGTAGTTGCTGGGAATTGAACTCAGGACCTTTGGAAGAGCAGCCAGTGCTCTTAACCACTGAGCCATCTCTCCAGCCCTCATTAACATTTTCTAACTAAATTGGGAAGAAAGAATCCGTATTTTTACAGGGACCATACCTAAGGCTGAAATTTTAAAAAACAAAATGAAATTAAAAACAAAAAACTGAAGAAGCACACGGATGTGGATGCATTCTAACACTACATTATATTATGTTTTCTTAGAAACCTGTCAGCTGGTGAGAGTCTGGCGTCATACCCTCTAGCACGGGCTCATGGGGAGAGAATATTCTGGCGTCTCCGCAGGGCGAGGTGCTGATGTACAGGTGGAACTGCACGGTATCCTTCAGCCGGAACCCACCCCGCTCTGACTTCTGAAATATGGACTTTTTCTGGTCTTCTTTGTTACTGCAAGGGAAAGTCACAGTAGTGCCAGTTAAAGGTGTGCCTCAACGTGGGGTCTACGGGATCAGACTGACCTCAGAGGCCAGTGCTTTCAGTAGGGAGAGGTAGGTTTCTGGAGATAGTGTCTTGCTATATACACCAGGACGGCCTCGAACCTGGGATTCTGCTGCCTCAGCTCCCTCTTTCTGCTAGGATTTACAGTTGTACACCACCTCGTCTGGCTTGAACTGGAATCACTGTTACCCATGCTTACAGTAATAGTTCAGGTCCATTCAGTGATCGATATGTCATCAACTGGGAGTGACCATTCCTTCTCAGGCATGATTCCAGGGTAGAAAGATAACATGGAAGATACGGCCTTGCCAAGAAAAGCTGACAGGTGCAAGATCAGTTCTGACCATGCCCAGGGATCAAAACGAACAGGATATTCTTTACCAGAAGTTTGGAAAGACATGTTTTCTTTTTGTTTTGTTTGACTTGTGTTTTGTTTTGTTTTTGCTTTTCAAGACAGGGTTTCCCTGTGTAGCCCTGGCTGTCCTGGAACTAGCTCTGTAGACCAGTCTGGCTTCGAACTTACAGAGATCCACCGACCATGCCTCCCAAGTGCTGGGGTTAAAGGTGTGCACCACCACCTGGGAAGACAAGTTTGTATTGTCCGTGCATGAGACAAAAGGCACCATCTGAAATATGGACTTGAAATTTATGATTATGCTACATTTCTATGTAAGTATTCATGCGCACGCGCATGCGCGCGCGCGCGCGCGCGCGTGTGTGTGTGTGTGTGTGTGTGTGTGTGTGTGTGTGTGTGAGAGTTAGTTCACTCTAGCTCATAACTGGGCATCCTGGGAGAGTGTGTGTGTGTGTGTGTGAGTGAGTTAGTTCACTCTAGCTCATAACTGGGCATCCTGGGAGAGTGGGTCCTGCTCACACAGCATCACAGGACAGCAAGGCTGGGTCCCAGTATTCCCCACACAGTTAGTCCTGAGGATTCCTCTGTGCTTACATAAACAAGCAAAGGCTAGGCAATGCCTCCTGATAGATAAAATAGCTCCCTTTGTGTGTTCACTCCTAAACTTACTTTAAATAAAGCTCGAGCTGTGCATAAAGAAACCTGAGCAGGGACCTTCGGGAGATTATCTCTGCGTGGCAGTCATTGAGCGCGAGGCCACGGTCACTCATGTATTCACCGTTGATGCACTTTGTCCCTGTCGAAACACTTATCACCTTGGCATCTTTGACATCTGTACCTGAAAGACAGGAGAATGACTGGCGACCCATGATCCGTCCTGTTTGACACGTGCTCTCGGCACCTGGACCACACAGGTCAGCTGGACACTGGAGCTTATTTTCCTGTGTCTTCATGTCTCTGGATCCCTACCTGAGAAACTTGAACAAAGAGCCTCTCCCTGAGGCTCTGTTACGTACCAATTCCAGGAAGCTGCCTTCCTCATTCTGTAGCCTACACCCTGAACTTAATGTGGTTGTTTCCATTGGCATGTATGGGTGCTTGAACATTCACCCTTGACTACAGGTAAGAAGCACTATACATAAATACTACCTGGCCTGGAATTAGTCCTAAAGTAAAATATTAAAGAGGCTAGGAGGAATGACTTACAGGTTCAAGAGAACCAGAAAACAGAACCGGCTTCCACGGTTTCATTAGTAATCTTTCCCACTTTCCCACACCAAGAGTGAAATATACACAATTTGACCTTCCAGAGAGGGAGCATCATGATTAAATCCCATGAAACCAACCACTGACCCAGACATGCTACTATGACCTGAATATGGAAGGGATTGTGTCTCAGTGGTAGAACATACTCTCCTCATGTGGGTGGCCCTGGGATATATCCCTAAGATGATGACAACAACAAAAACAACATCAACATCCAACAGTATCAACAAACCAATTCTGAATATGGCCTCAGAGCAGACTCACAATGACAGAAATATGCGTGCTACGTGTTGTGAGGGTTACTGTTCACTGTCACTCTGGCACTCTAGACTCACCTAGGCCTAGGAGATAAATCTCTGGGCACATCTGTAAGGGGTTATCTAGCCCAGGCTGGCCTTTGGGAATGCCTATGAGAGATTTTCTTTCTTCCTTTTTTTAAATAGTTATTTATTATTATATGTAAGTACACTGTAGCTGTCTTCAGACACACCAGAAGAGGGCGTCAGATCTCATTACAGATGTTTGTGAGTCACCATGTGGTTGCTGGGATTTGAACTCAGGACCTTCAGAAGAGCAGTTAGTGCTCTTAACCATTGAGCCATCTCTCCAGCCCTGAGAGATTTTCTTGGTTAGCTTAGCTAAATGGGAAGACCTGCCCACTGTGGGCAGCACCATTGCCTGAGTGGGGACCCCAGACTGCATAAAAGAGACAAAAGGGAGCTGAACAAAACAGTCTTCTCTATTTTTTTGACTACGGATGTGATGTGGTCAGCTGCCTCAAGCTCTTGCCAGGTGACTTCCCTACCATGATGGGCTACTTCAATTATGAGCTGAAATAGCTCCACCTGAGCTGTTTTTATCAGGGTATTTGATTAGAGCAACAGGAAAGGGAACTCAGACACAGGCTATGTGGGAGGCGCCCTGGCAGGAGGGCTAGCAAAGCTTCCTCACCACTTGTCCTCACAGTGCCCTCTGAGGGCTTTTGTTTCCATTAGAAGAAAGGAACTGCAGCTCCCAGGGATTGATCAGCTGCCTGAGGCCACTCGACCATTGAGAGCACTGGACCCGTGCACCCAGCTCCATCTCACTGGCTTTAGACACCCAG
>NC_034598.1:42006008-42056377 GCF_900095145.1 Mus pahari
CTATGAGTGAATGGTCAGAAAAAGATACAAAAAATGCTAGCAAGTCTTTTCTGTTTTCTGAAACAGAATTCCTGGGAGGACAGTTTAAAGGCGGAGTATTTTATTTTGACTCTCCATTAGAGGTTTTAGTCCATCATGGCAAGTGGGACAGAACAGCTTAACTCGAGGTGGCTGGAGGCAGAGGGGATGCCTGCGCTCATGGCCTCTCTCCCCTTTCCTTTTTTATTTCCCCCTGGGCCCATCACCTACAGCGTGGTCCACATTCAGGCTGCCCCTCTCCACCTAGACCCCCTGGAAAAGCCCTCACAGACACACCTAGGCATTTCTCAAATCAATCAAGATTAGCCACCCTAAGTCCACTGGGAGTCAGCCCAACAACCAAACACATCCTAAAACAACTTTCATCCTGGGTCTCCAAAAGAATATTAATGAAAAAATGCATGTAGTTTACCTCTAAGTGTGTCGTAACCTTAATAGTCCTGACACTGTTCAAAGCCACAGTCTCCTGAGACGCAAGGCAAAAGCTTAGCTGTGAGCCCTGCAACAATCCAAGTGCATTTTACACATCCCTGACACACAGTGGCAGTAAACCTCCCATTCCAAGTGGAAAGAACAGGGCGAGTGGCCAACTGCAGATGAGCTTTCTGACACAGTGTAACCCAAATTCCCAGGACACTCTGGGTCCCATCTGGAACCTTCCCTGCATCCTTATTTTTAGTCACCCTGGTCTTCTGAGCTCCAAGGAATCACTAAGATGAGCTTACACACTCTAGGGTCTCTCTGGCCCACATCTCCAAACATTTCTAAAATTCCTCCCACAAGCCACTTCCAAAAAGGCTTTTCTGAACCACACAGTCTATCAGTCACAGCAACAATCCTGCTGGTATCACAGATGGCACCAAGTTTCTGTCATATTTGTCACTGGTATGACAAATTCATGAGAAAACTGAGGGATTTTTTTTTTTTTTTTTTAACTTTGGCTGTCTTTCTGTTTTCAGTCCGTTGTTGGGGGGGAGGGTGTGGCAGAACAGGTCAGATATGATGGTGACCAGAAAAGGGGTGTATCTATGAGTGTGCGTGAGGGTGGTATATGGGGGTAAGGGAAAGGAGAGAAAAAGAGACAGAGAGACCGAGAATGAATATGCTTAGATTAACGGGCTTCCCCGTTCTCTGAACCACTGGCCATGGGATGCTCCCAGACACATTAGGCAGGTCTTCTGCCCTGTCACTCTCTGGAAATGCCCTCACAGGCACATCTCTGAAGTGTGCTTAACCGAATTTCCAGAGTTTCTGATTTTACAAGAGTTCTTCCTGCTCTCCATAGAAATCACTGCTGTGGTGATAGTGACACATATAAAGCAGAAAAGGTCTAAGTGTCAACAGAGTAAAGAAGTCAGAGGTTGTGATGTGTGGTTACACCAGGTCACAGTGGTGTCACGTGGTAATACCGTATGCTTTCTCCAAAGGAAAAGGACATGTTGAAAAGCTGAATGTTTAGGGGACTAAAGAGATGGCTCAGCAGGTAAGAGCACATGGTGCTCTTACAAAGGATTCGGGTTTAGTCCCCAGCACCCCCATGGCAGCTGACAACCATCTATAACCCCAGTTCCAAGGGAAATCTGATGCCTTCATCTGGCCTCTGAGGGCACAGTATATATCATACATGTAGACAAAGCATGCACACTTGAGTGCACGCAACACACGTGCACAAACACACCCTTCACACGCGCACACACACATCCTTTTTTTGAAACTGAATATTTTGAAGGAAGAGTTTTGTTTTGTGTAAGTTTTTGTTTTGGGGGTGGGGGGAGCTGGGGATTGACCTCAGGAACCTCACCGGCTAAACGTGAGCTTTCCCTGCTGAACTGTGTTCCCAGCTCTAAGGAGGAAAGAATGGCTTCTGAGGACAACTCCTATATTTGTATATGACAGATGCGTAAACATAGAAATAGAAAAGGGACCTTTCTGTTGGTGTCACAAGACCGAGGGCATTCATGCATTTCAAACCAGAAAGCAGACAGGGTGAACCGTAAACACAGAAATAAAAAAGGGACCTTTCTGTTGGTGTCACAAGACCGAGGGCATTCATGCATTTCAGACCAGAAAGCAGACAGGGTGAACAACGTGAACAACGTGCAGGTGCTTACCTGTGGTCATCACTACTCCAGAGAGCACTTTCCTTCGTGCATGAGGGGAGGAAAAGTTGTCTGTCAGGTCACTGAACTTACCCAGGACCAGGCGGGAGACAGCATCTGCCAATACCTGGGAGGAGAGCAGAGGCCAAGTTTAGAGCCAGGGATACCTGTGGTAGAACCAGACTCTCAGTGCCAACACATGCTGTCTAATACAAAGACTCTTACAGTCTCACTTCTACTCTAGAAAACCCACACAGGCACATCCAGAAAGTAAGAATGAGTGTGTGTGTGTGTGTGTGTGTGTGTGCGCGTGCGCGTGCATGCGCGCCCACAAGTGCACTCACATGCATGATGGTGGGTGTGTGCAATGCGTGCAGAGACAAAAGTCATCAGTGGGTATATCTAGCCATGGACCCGGTGCCTGAAGACCCGGGAACACTAATGCAATTGTGGCATGAATAGTATGGGTGTAATCAACCACTTTAAAATTCAATTGGAGGCCTACTCCACAGAAGGAAATTCATGTCTGGCACTATAAACTTGTTCTAGCCCAGGGCTAGAAAGCTCATGGCCATCTGAGAGGACGCCATTGCTGATGTTTTGCTAAAGGCATGCTGTCAAACTGCTCTATAAATAAATATTTGTTTATACTTAAGAACCAGTGCTGCACTTCTCAGAGAAGCATGTCTTTTTGCAGCCTGCATCGCTGAGTGTACAGTGATGACAGGTAGAGGTGACAGGAATGAGCAACTGTTGAATGCTGAGCCCCAAACAGAACATATCTTCCCCTGAAAGACTAAGGGAACACTGGAAAAGGGACAGAAAACTGTAGGAAATGGAGGGGTGATAAGGGCCAAGTAACACCATGTTCTAGCCGTGACTTGGTGGCTGTACCCACTACCCTAACCCTTGCCTTAGGACGATCACTAGTGGTTACCTGCCCAAGGCTTGGAAGCAAGGCTGTGTTCTATCAACATTCTATCATGGACAGGTGTATTGTCTTTTCTTATTGTTGTGATAAAATACCCTAGCAAAGGCAGCTTTAAGGGAGAAAGGGTTTATTTAGCTCACAGAGAAGGCACAGCAGCAGGAGCTTGAGAGAACTGGTCACATCATATCCACAGGCAAGAGCAGAGAGTAAAGGATTAATGCATATATTCCAGTGCTCCATTTGCTTTTTCTATTCTTAGACAATCTAGGGCTCCTTGCTAGGGGAAGGGTCTTCTCCCCTCATTAATTAACATAATCAAGATACTCCCCACCCAGAGACATGCCCCAGACCAACCTACATATAGACAGCCTTTCAATAAGACTGCCTTCCCAGGTGACTCAACATTGTGACCACAGCATTGAGGGAGTGCAAGGCTTTGAGGCTCCTCCCCTCTCTAAAGAACCACAGGAAGTTGACAGTGGCTAGGGAAGAGGGAATCATTTTCCTCGGTGCTGTAGCTACTGGTAAATACCCTTGCTCAAGGAAAGAACCCCTTACACATGCTTGTGCAAGCAACCCCAGTTAGACATAGCGGGCCACACACAAGAAGAAAAAGCCATGAAGGCAGGAGGGGGGCTTGTTGGTAAGAAGGCCTTCAGTGGGAGTGGGAAGATGTAAGAGAGGATACTGGGAAGGAGGAAATGATTAAATAAATACATATATATGTATATACATATAATATATAACATGTATATATAACATGTAATATATAATATACAATTATATATATATATATACATATAATATATATGTATATATATATATATATATATATGAAATCATGAAATAATTGATTTTTTTTTGTTGTTGTTTTTTTCGAGACAGGGTTTCTCTGTGTAGCCCTGGCTGTCCTGGAACTCACTCTGTAGACCAGGCTGGCCTCGAACTCAGAAATCCGCCTGCCTCAGCCTCCCAAGTGCTGGGATTAAAGGCGTGCGCCACCACGCCCGGCGAAATAATTGATTTTTAAAATATAAGTTTTAAAAGTTTTTATTTCATATAAGGGTATGTTCCAAATGATTTTCCTGCACAAGCCTGAGTCTGTGAATCCTGAGCCAGGTACCTATGGAATATATACCATGAGACACCAGCAACTGAAGAACACAAGTAGCCTGTGCCTTTAATTCCAACATTTGGGAGGCAGACAGGCAGATGGATCTTTGTGAGTTCATATTCAATCTGGTCTATATTGTAAGTTCCATGGCAGCCAGAGCTACACAGGGACACCCTGTCTCAAATAAGTAAATAAGTAAACAGACAAACAAACAATAAAATAAAATATCGTACATCCCAACCACTTACCTTCAACGATGTGAACAAGGGTGAGGACCTGCTTTATATTGATGCTTGGCTGCACTACCCTGGCATGTCTGCTAGAGCAGAGTATCACAGCTGGGGTATGGCCAACACTTTCTGAGTTAGCCCTACCCCACCCTTGAATCTTCAGGAAGGCAGATAGCTCTCAGGCCACGGATGCTTGGCCCAAGCCCTTTAAGAAATATTTCAGGGAAAAAGCAAGAATTTACATCCTTCCTGGAATATAGGACATGATCCTCCCACCTCTACCTCTGCCATATAGCCACTGGGATTGGTCCTGGAAGTCCCCTCAGAGAAGAGCTTACTGGTTTCATCCTCTGTGGTTCATAAATTTCTGAGCTACCCTGTGGCTCTAAAAGGGGCAATGTGGGTTGTACCTCAGTGGAGGTGTGAGGATACCGTTCCCAGACAAGTGGCTCCAAACTAGAGATCTGACAGAAACTGATGTTTGACATCTCAGGACCCAGAGATAAGCAGCATAAAGAGGCAGAGAGGCGCCCAGCCTACCTCACCACAACTAGATTCTGACAAATGGCACCTGCCTCCTCCCCTGGTCAGGAGCTCAGCCCTTCCATACAAAGCCACTGAGGTGGCCACTCAAGAAGGCAGGGCTAGCTGGGTGTGGTGGCTTTAATCTCAGTACTGCCTGAGGGAGCAGATCTTGTAAGTTTCAGGTCAGCCTGCTCTACATAGAGTTCCAGTACCATTAGGGCTTCACAGTGACACTATCCTATCTCAAAACCAACCAACAAAACAAAACAAAACAACAAAACAGAAAGCACTCTGAGGTCACCTGACTCAGCTCATCTGTCCACTATCCCTCTTTGGGATCTGCGGCATCTGAAATAGTTTGAGTGATCTGGCAATCATTGTTACCATTAAGAGAAGACGAGTCACATCAGACAGTATGTTGAACTCAGGTCAAAAGATTTTAGCAAATCTACACCTGGAAATCAAGTCACTTGGGATTTAGTACCATCGACTTGTAAGGAGAGATGTTAATTAACAAGGGACTCATTGGAGACAAGTACTTGCTTGCTTGCAATCAGTAAAACACCAAGTCCTTTACACTGAGCTGTACTTGACTGCTTTAGGCAAAGCAGAACAAGCCTTTTCAAACCAAGATTTGGATTTAATCCCAGCACTCGGGAGGTAGAGGCAGATGGAGCTCTGTGAGTTCAAGTCCAGCCTGGTCTACATAACAAGTTTCAGGCCAGACAGGCTTTATAATGAGACCTTGCCTTAAAAAGAAAACAGTAAATTAAAACCAAGAACTATGGTCATCCCAACTCTAGCTGTAACACAGGCCAGGGAGAAAGGGTCCCACCTGAGACCCAGGAGAATGGCCTTCCAATCCATCACATTTTCTAACCTGTTAATTCACTAGTTCTGGTCAACTGCTTCCACACTAAAGAACATGTTGACAGAAAAGGCTTAAGACAGAAAAGTAAAAAGCAAATTTGAGAAATCAGGATTCCAAGAACCAAGACACAGCCAATGATCTGGGACCTGGCTTTTCTTCCTTCTTCATCTTTCAGAGATCCATCCTGACCTACCTTAAATTTCCTTTTCTTTACTGTGAGTTTTCTGTAAGGGGCACAAACTTGAGTGGCTGTGCACATCCACCTGAAGTGGGGAGAAGCCCACAGAGGTGCCACATGGGAAATTTGGCATATGGAGATGCCTAGCAACTGGCAGGTTCTAAAGTGTTTCTGAAAGAACTCCTTCCTGCCACACCCCCTGCCCTGCCAGCAGCTCCCTACTGCTCTAGGGGTAGTGCTTTATCATCTGACCTTAACAGGGGCCTTCAGCAGTGGACTGGCCAGCTGAGGCATGAGTTCTCTGTGCAATGATGTCCCACTGAACAGAGGACAAAACTCCAGCATTTGGGCCCCCTGCCCTTTCCCAATAAAGGCTTGCTGTGGAATGAGGGTCTCTGGGGTATGTATACATAATTCAATGGAAAGGGGATTGTAGCTGTCCTGGTGAGGGCTCTGAGGTATCCCTGCTCTGTGTTATCATGACCCTAGCCAGCATCAGGAGACTAAATCAGATTCTCAGTGACCAAGTGACCATGGAAACGGAGGCAAAGTTACTCCACAGCCAGACTTAGCCGCAACTGCTCCTGCTGAGGGCTCAGTAACATAAGGAGTCAAAAGCAATAGTGAAGACTAAAGGCTGCTTAGAAATGTTATCAAGGGTAGTGGCCACTCATCTGCAAGCACACATTTTTCCTCACCTGTGGCAAATGCAACTGAAGGCCCTCACTGAGGACAGGCTGACGAGATGGTGTTTGGTCCAAGTGCAAATTGAAGACAGTAGCCAGGGCAGACTGTGCAGCCCGGGCCTTGGCAAGCTTCTTGTTTCTTCCTGAGCCCTCAAAGAACTGGCCATCTACCACCACGGACATGACGAAGCTCTTGGCGTGGCTCTCCCCACTCTCAGAGAGGAAGTCATACTTCAGCCCTGGGCGTAGCTCATTCAAGATCATCACGGGATTCTTCCCACTTGGGGGTGGGAATGGCGGTGGGATGGGTAGAGGAGGCTGGGTGAGGCTGGCAGGCACTGGGGAGGCTGACAGGCTGACATCTCCACTCGAGCTGAACGAGTCGTCCCCGTTGGAGCCTACGTAGAAGGGCGGCTCTGACTTGTCTGGAGTCTCGAAGCCGTTGAAGAGTGTGTCTGGGAAATCAGCCTGGTCGGACGTGAAGTCCGTGTTCACAGAGAGGGTCCTTCCCATGGCCAGGTGGGCCTCGGAGGCATTGGGGAACTGGACAAAAGACCGCAGGGCCTTCTCAGCAGCATGGAGCTTCGCCTTTTTCTTTGTAGGGCCAGAGCCCTCAAAGACCTGCCCATTCACCTCCACAGACATGACAAACAGAGGCGCATGCACGGGTCCTGTCTGGGACAGCAGCATGTACTGTAGGCCGGGTTTGATCTCGTTCAGCTGCATCAGGGCGTTCTTGGGCAGAACAGGCCCTGGTGTTTTCCTTCGCTTCTTCAGGCGGTACTTGGAGTGGCCATTGCTGCCCTCCTCCAGGGGCCGCTTCCTGCTGGTGCTACCACCACCCCCGTTGGAGAGCGGAATACCCTCGCCAGGCCCGGGTGTGCTGCTGTCCTTTGGGGGCATGTTGTCCAGATTGCGGTTTTCTTTAACATCAGTGCTGCTGGAACCTGTGGTGTCCAGAAAGAGTAACTTACAACGCCTTCGTTGCAGGATCTTGTAAATGCAAAATTTATAGATTCCTTTATCTCTTTGTAGCTGGGTAAGTGATGTGTGTGTGTGTGCATTTCTCTCCTCGATGCAAATGTGAGGAACTATACATTGACCAAGGATGTAACTGCTTGGGGCTGGAATGTACTTTAATGAATTTTTTTTTAAACTAACGGACCCATTGCCTCTTCTACTTAGTTTATCAATTTCTTCTATACTACAAGATAGACATTTTAAACTATTTTTTTCTGCCATAGACTTCCTAAATCCTTCTAGCTTATCATGATGTTACATGTTAAGCTAATCCACAAGACTCACACTAAGTCTGATGAAGTGGCTCCTGAGTCCACCAGCACACAGGCATTTCCTTCACAAGGTTACTGATCTTAATAGACAGCAGTTTTTAAACTAAAGCACTTCTCAGGAGAGGAGGTGCCATTTAGAAATGTGTATTCGCAACTGAGGGTCCAAACATCTGATCAACATGTGATTATTTGGTTTAGTTTATGAATCGATCATAGAAAACTGCTTACATAGTAAGGTAAAGTATTATATGACTTTATGGAATTTGTTTTTGAAGAATAATGTATCCATTGAAGATTTTTTTATTATATTTTTGCACTACTTGCTTTAAAATCTTTGCTAAATTTTATGCTAAAAAAAAAAAAAAAAAAAAAAAAAAAAAAAGGAACAGGACTCTGTTGTAGCAGGAAAGTTGAAATCCCAAGTCTCACAACAGGCCAGCAAACCTGTCTCCCTAAAAACAGCTGGTAGGCTTCCAGAACAATTTAGTGACCATGCCTTTTAAATGTACTTNTTTTTGCACTACTTGCTTTAAAATCTTTGCTAAATTATACCTAAACAAAAAAAAAAAAAAAAAAAAAAAAAGTAAGAACAGGACACAGCTGGAGCAGGCAAGCTGTGGTCCCAAGTCTCACAACAGGCCAGCAAACCTGTCTCCCTAAAAACAGCTGGTAGGCTTCCAGAACAATTTAGTGACCATGCCTTTTAAATGTACTTTACATGGCAAAATAAAAGATGATTTTGATATTTAAGGGAAATAACTGTCAGGCATGGTGGTGCACTCCTGTTCTTTTACCACTCAGTGGGGTTGAGAGTTAGAGAATTAACTATGCTACCAGAGCCATGGCCTTGTTGCAACCTCCTGCCAAGCAAAAGACTGTGCTTTCTAGGTGGGGCAGGTTCGGTTCTTCCTAGTTTCTTAAGCCTTCTGAAAAAAAGAATAATTTCCCTTTATCCTTCAGTTTTATAGTCCTGTGCACTGGGCCTGTGCAGTGTTTGGATTTATCCAAAGTAAATCTTAACTGACGAAAATATTCCTAAATTGGGTGGCTTCGGGGTCTGTTTCTACTAAGCAGCGCACCAGTGGACTTTCTATGTCAAGTCATCTGAAAACGCTGCCAATGCTCCTCAGTGAGCCTGCGGGCGGGGTTAATGTGATGGACATCTTGGTCGTTGTTGCCAGTCTGATTAAGCTGACACAGCAAAGACTACCAAGACAAACTCAGTCCATGGAAAAATCTCGTGTGTGAGGTGGGGAGGGGTCTCTCAGTAGACGCCCCTTCCCAGAAGACTCCTGACACACACACCACTTCTCCCAGCTGACAAAGCTAATGGAATGGGCACTAAATTTTCATTTATAACATCCTCCAGCAAAAGACCGGTAGGTTACTCCTTTCGGTACTCAGGGAACAAAAGGTGAGAAGGTAGAGCAGAGATGGACAGAGGTTAATAACGGGGAGAACATCACACACTACATCTGCTCACAGGTCAAGTTTCTTAGTAAACAGAGTTATCAGCATAGAAATGCACAGTATCAACGTGGTACTCTGACACACATTTAGCCAAACATTAGTGATGCCAAACAGCCAAATGCCCTCAGAACTAAGTTAACAGTCAAGATTACGGGAAAAATACACTTTCTGTGAATGCAGAAATCATTCTCAACTCTTCAGAAATAAAGGTACTGATCACGTGCTATTAAAAAAAAAGCTCCTGGGGAAACAAAATTAAAATACTCCAATTAGAGACAGAGCCCATGGTCAGCTGAAGCGGAAGCTCTCTCCGTGTACCTCATGGCTGCATTCAGAATGGGAAGTGAATCACAGTGCAACTTTAACTGCTTTTAAAACCACAAGAGATGCGCAGAGCTGACATTTTTAAGTTTGCACTAGACCCCAACGTTTATTGTTACAGGAATATTCTTTGGAAGAACACTTCCTTAGTTAAATTACCCAAGGCTCAATGGTGATAGCCACAGCTGGAGACAAAACCCACAGTCCCCGGCCAGCGAGTAGTTGTAGGGACACCTCCACACACTCCCCAGGGGCTGTACTGGCTTGGCACAGCACTGGCAATACTATTTGAAATGCAGATTTAAAACCTGGCAAAACTGAGAGTGACGGGCGGATCTGCCAGCAAAACTCCACAGCTTAAAACATCTCAAGAGCAGAACTGAGGAGAAGCAACCAGTGAGCTCTGAGCAGTGCCCACATTAGCAGAGGCAAAAGCATGCCAGCTACACTACTGAACATGGCACTGGACTGCTGGCCATTCTCAGAGTGGATATCTGTTGTATAGCCTACCCCAGATCCAGCATGGCAGTGGGGCACAGACTGGCCTCACGCAGTGCTGTTAGGCTCTGGGTGCCCAGGAACTGCAGAGCGACAGCCCCTGCCACTGGGCTGAGTCACAGAAAGTGTGCGGAGCCTGGGTCTCACCACCATCCCACCCCCAGGAAAATGCGGTTCTGCTGTGCAGCTGCACGGTCTTCCTTCAGACAGAGTACCTGAGCTGGAAAAGTGCCTGCTTCCAGACAACTTCCCATTTAGACCTGCTCCTTTCTGGGACTGAGGGTGGGCAGTAGTGACTGGGGACTCACAGAGAACAATGCCAAGGGAAGAGACATTGGCCCCATCCCCGCAGTCCCATGGAAGACGCTGGAGAGCAGAAAGGGCCCCAGTGAGTGTTTGGTTCACACTAGCACCAATCACAGTCCAGTCTTCAGAGACTAAGATCATACGGACTCCCTTCTCTCCAAGGCAGGAGCAGCGACTGTGTCTGAAGGGAGCTTTATGAACTGTTATCCCAGAGACCAGGCATGTGAGTCAATCAAAAAAGGTTTTCTTGAGGTTATACTGGCACATGTTCAGAGCTTTATTCCAAGAACCACAACTTCACATGAAGCCACACAGCATTATGAGACAGGTACCTAGAGGCATATTTCTGGAATAAAAATGATGGTCCCGTGATGATAATGAGGGATGAAAACTCTAGATAGGTGGCTGTAAGGAAAATATCCACAGTGACTATTGAAGCCTAGTATACAGAAACCCACCACTGCAAACAGTCCACATCTCAGGAAATATCAAACCGCTCTCATCAACAAGTTTACAAAAGCACTAAAATTTTAATTGGATGTGAACTATCTGACACTATGTGATAGGCCTAGATCTTACTCATATTCTCTTCATCTTCTATATCCATGGTAAAATGCTTTTGAGGGCTTCTTGACTGGCGGAGACCTCTTTTGTCTGAAAGACAGCAAGAAACAATGTTTAGTGTGTGATCCTAGCAAAATGAGGTACAGCGTCTTTCTGTACTCACCACCACGTCACTGCAATCAAAACAACAAAAACTGTAAGGAGCCTGCTGTCTGAGAAGGAATATTCCCAGTCTCTTTCACCTTCTCTCAGCATGTTCTGGGCCACCTGATATAGCTGTCTGATGTGGAGGGACACTGGAAGTAAGAAAGGGGTCACCACAACGGAAGCCTAGGGTAGTGTTTAGGAACCTCATGCTCTACCCTGGGGAGTAATCGCCACTAAGGGTTCTGGGCCAGGACAAGGTAGTAATTCTACCCAATAAGGGCCTGCTGTCAATAGCCATGTCCTAGCCACTCAGAGAACATGTGCCATCTAGCCTCTGTCCTAACACAACTATGAATGGGTGACAAAGTGAACAACATTGAATGGGTGTCAAAGTGACCTCACACAACAAGACCCCCAAGTGCTTCATCTACACTTCTGTGCATCCCCACAGCACACCACAGGAGAGCAAAATGTGTGTAGTAGCTTAAATCTAATACAATTCAATCTAACACAATTCCGTCGACACACACAACTCCCATTTCATTGCCCAATCACTAAAAAACTCAAGGTTTTCATTTTCCAGATTATTTTTGATAAGTTGCAGTTAAGAGGAAAAACATTTGCAAATTTTGAAACAAATACTACTTCATCAACAAAATTTGCCCTATCAATATCAATAAAGTAAATTCCTTGTTTTTAGGAAAGTGGTGATTATGCTAAGAAGTATATAGATCTCATAAAACACTTGAATAAAATACATACAGATTTGATGACACTTGTTAGTAATTTTATTCTCATTCCCCACCCCACCCCCACCCCCACCCCCAGTAAATGCAGTGTTAAACACTGATGGAGTTTCTACATAGAATCCTTTATTCAGTGATTATAAGTACTGGCTGATCTTCAGAGGACCCAGGTTTGAGTCCCATCACCCACATGGAGGCTCAAAACTGTCTGGAACTCCAGTCCCAGGGGATATGATACCCTCTGTGGCCTCCATGGGTACTACATGAACATGGTGCATATACATACATACATACATACATTACATACATACACACACATACATACATACATGCTGGCAAAACACCCACACATATAAAAATAAAAAAAAAAACTTAAATGTGAAAGTTTTCCAAGGAGCTATAAAGGCATTATCACTTTGTATTAGTTCATTATCTTAAGATATACTTTCAGAGCATCTATTATGTTGAAAGCAGAGCTGTGCACCATAAGAACTTAAAATGAATCAGATAGATTTTGCAACTGAGGACTCCAAATGTTCAGACAGCTGGCTATGCTAAGGAACTTTTGCTAACAGTTATGGGTGTAGAAACAGTAGCTATTTGTTAGAGATACATACGGAAGTATGTATAGATGAAATAATAGTATCTGGGCACACACTTTATACAGCTCTGCATTGTACAACACAGTGTTCTCACTGTGGAACATTTTAGTTTTTAGTGTGTGTGTGTGTGGGGGGGGGGTGGGTGTCAGAAGATAATTTTACAGAGCTGGCTCTCTCCGTCCACCTTTATGGGGACTCCAGAAATAAACTGAGGTCGTCAGGCTTGTGCAGCAAGCACCTTTCTGCACCGAGCCATCTCACCAGCCCAAACCACCACGGAAAGTTTTTGGAGAAAGTGGGGGTTTGGTAAAGTATCAAGTGTGGGAACTCTGTAGGGGGCAGGCACCCTTAGCAACGAAGGGGTAATCTCAGGAAACAGGGATGTAGTTGTTCATTCAGACAAGTTATGGCTAGAGGCTGGGCCATAACTGCAGAGACAGTAAATAAGTGGAGGTAAGTTAAGAGGATAGGGAACAGACACCTCTGAGAACCCCAGCCCCTGTGGTGAGATGGAAACTTCACAGAACGCTCTTGTTTGCTCAACGGAGACTTGAGGCAGGAGAGGACACAGAGGCTTCTTTTTGCAATGATTGGTGGTAACTGCAAGAGATCCATAACTGTTCCAAGTACCAAGAGTAAATAACGACTGCTTAGTCATAGATGGAACATCTCTATCACTCCCAACACACACATACACACACACACACCACTCATATAGACACACACAGACACACATACCCCACATATACACACACCACACATACCACACACACACACACACACACACACACAGACACACACACCAGACACACACCACACATATATACACATATACCACATACACACACACACACACACATACACACACACACACCACTCATATAGACACACACAGACACACATACCCCACATATACACACACCACACATACCACACACACACACACACACACACACACAGACACACACACCAGACACACACCACACATATATACACATATACCACATACACACACACACAGGAACATATACCACACACACACACACACACACACATACACACATGCACAGATACACACCATACATACACACATACACACACCACACACACAGGAACATATACACATACTACACATATACACACCCATCCACCACACATACACACCACATGCACACATACATACCATACATATACACATATACACACACACACCACACACACAGCAATATACACCCACACCACACACACACACACACATACTCATACACATCACACACCACATATACACACATACCACACACACCACACACACACACACACACACACATACCACACACACCCACATTCACATCACACATACACACCACACACACCTACACTCATACCACATATACACACACCACACATATACACATATCACACATACATACACACACATATACACCACACTCATACACACACACATACACACCACACACCCACACACCACATGTACACACATACCACACACACCACACACACACATACACACACACAGACACCACACACACATACACACACACACCACACATACATACATACACACACACACACACACACACACACACACAGCTCAAGGAACATCACTGAGAAGAGGGTAAGAGCTGGAGTCAGGTAGGGAACAGAATAGAAAGCTGGCTTCCAGGCATGACACAGTTGTTGTATCTTAACCTCACAGTGGCTGTGATCACAAGCCCAAGACAGGACCCATCAACCCCCGTCATGAAATGGGAGGGCCTCATGGGGAGCTCCCCCACCTAAACATTTACAGGCAGCTAACTGTAGGCAGTGGAGGGAGAGGTGTTTTCTTCAGTGGTATAGCCATTGGTAAGGAACTCATGTTCCTGTAAACAAACTCATTTCTGTTCCTGTAAACAATCCTAATGAAATTCTTTGGGTCACATACACCAAAAAGGTAGTAGGAGCAGAGCTAGCTGGGAAGGGATGGGCATCAGGGGGAGAGGGAGGGGACAAGGAAGGAGAATAGGACCAGAAGATGACCAAAATGCAATGTGCAGAGAAGGAGGAAACATACTTCACCTTCTCTTTCTGTTCTGTGATGTACAACCGAGGGCCCCAGATTTCGGAATAAGAGAAATAGAGCAATCAGATCAGGAAGGGCATGCTGTGCCCTAGAAGCCAGGGTGGTGCCCGGAGGCTCTGAAATTTCCTTAAGCCTCATTAACCTGACTCAGGGTGGAAGAAACTGGAAATCGCCTAAACCAAAGGGCACAGATGAAAACAAAACAAAAATCAAACAGACGAGAAACCAAATCCGGACAAAAGCAGTTCTCTCTACTGAGAAGGAAAACTCACAGACACTGTCTACACCAGCAGAGCCCAGCCTGACCCCATCCATGATGGGCTCTTAAGAGGAGTCCAGAGGCAGGGATGGAATGAGCCACACCCGAGGGGGAGTCACAAGGTTCACTCCCACCAGACTGAGACAACTGTTACCCACTGGGGAGCAATCTAACACTGCCACTGGAGCCCCTAAAAGGGACAGGAAGAGGCCTTCTGTGATGGCCAGTTTTATGCCAACTTGACACAAGCTAGAGTCATCAGAGAGGAAAAACCCTCAATTAAGAAAATGCCTCCCTAAATTCAGGCTGTAAGCAAGCCTGCAGGGCATTTTTTAAAATTAGTGACTGGTGGGGTGGGGCATCACCCCTGGGCTTGTGGTCCTGGGTTCTACCAGAAAGCTGGCTGAGTAAGCCAAGGGGCAAGTGAGTGAGCAGCATCCCTCTGTGGCCTCTGCGTCAGCTCCTGCCTCCAGGGTCCTGCCCTCGCTGCTTTTGATGATGGACTGCTCTATGGAACAGTGATCAACCCCTTCCTCCCCAAGTTGCTTTTGGTCATGGTGTTATCACAGCAATGGTAATCCTAACTAAGCTAACTCCTTGGTGGGAAGCAGCAGAGAGGCCCAGCGAGGTGCTGGACTTGCCCCGACTTGCCATAAGGCACTGTCCTCCTTCCTCTTATAGAGTGTGGTTAGCAGGACTGGACAAGACCCTGGGTCTCATGAAAATCACATGAGCAAGATCCAATTACAAAACAAAACACCTATCAGCCAGAGAATCGGGAGGACTCCTACAGCGGGACAGCCAGTCTACAGGGATGACAGGCTGGTAGAGTGGCCAGGAAGTGACATTAACACAGACTTCACTCCTGGGATAAGGGGAGGGGAGGAAGGCAAAAGCAGCACTCTGGGGTAGAGGGCAGCTAGGGCAGAGTCAGCAAGGGGCAGACAGTGGAACACAGGACTGAGCAGAGCTCAGAACAGACCCTCACAGTGAGCCTGGCAGCCTGGGTGGACAATGGTGCAGCAGTGGCCAGCGGGAGGACAGCCTTCCACACGGAGGGGAGCCAGGAGAGGGGGAGAGCCTTGGCACAGCCCCTACCCCCAAGTGTGATCTCTAAATGAGTCGGGGGCTTAAATGCAAAACACAGAACCATGAAGCTTGTGGGAAAACCTTAAGAGGAATTGCTGGGGCCCCACAGCAGAACTGTCAGACCCGACAGTCCACAAGGGAAAGCTGATAACTGGACTTGAGAAATAAACCTGTTCTTGTAGGCCCTGCTTAAAAAGTGTGTATCGGGAGAAAGCAGCTGAAAACCACATAGCCAGCACGGGCCAGGGTGGATAAGAAGGTAAAACACATATCCAATAAGAAAATGGGTGTGAGTGAAAAAAGAAACCATGTGCCACAAGAGACACACGGGCGGGAATCAAGCACATGAAAACATGCCCACCATCCAAGGACTAAACAGGGCACTGCCACACAACCTAGCAGCTGCACTATGGGACTTCTATCATCGAGAAACAAAGACTTTGGTCCTCGTGAGAACCAATGGATTCTCATGCTGCACAGGGATCTACATACACCATCTCCGAGTGGGGCAGAAGGCACAATTACTCCAACTTCACTCTTTATAGGACTGATCAGTTGGTGTGGGTGGGAGCTGGCTTTCTGCAGATGTCTCCTGCAGTGATGGATCCTGGGGCTCCAGCAGAAGGCGGCCTGGTGAGGTCACCTGGCTTGCCCAGTTTGCTTTAGTGTACTGCTCTCACTGAAATTCCGTAAAGGACACAGAAAATGTCTCACAGTAGAAAATAACTGTACTGAGCCTGGTGGTGGGTGGGGGACCCGTGTGGCAAGAACCGGAGCTAGAGATCCCTGCAGAGCAGAAGCCAGTGTCTACAAATGCCAACCCTTGTCCCAAAGGTTATAAAACAAAGCAGACTGAGACACGCAGTGCTTTATAGAATTTCACGTGGCTGTTTCTTACAGCCTGAAAAGAAGGTCTTATAGCTTCAACTATGAACAAGAATTAAAACCCCATCAAAAATCCCAACGGAGGAGAATTCCAGGAATGGGCTTTATTTGATAGCAACATTCAAAATAATTGCCTCATTTTTCAAGATGCCTCGGGGTCAGGGAGAGGCAAGCTAAAGCTGGGAGGCAGCAGTGTGGAAACCTTTTGACTCCGTCAGCATCAGAAAAGCAGAGACCTGCATTTAACTTGTGACTGGAGCCCCAGCTACCATTCTGACTGCTGCTTTGGCAGCACCAGTCAAGGTGCTTCTAACGGCAGTGCGAGAAAAAGGCAACTTAAGAATAACCTGAACTAATGCGGTAACCTGTGGGGAGCATTCCAGGTGAGACTCCAGAGCCCAGCACCTCACAGGAATGAATGCCCAAGAGAGAATGAAAGCCCAGCATTAGAACACAACACACGTAAGGACAATGCTTGGCAAAGATGGTGCTAAAACCAGAGACACCCAAGTGAGCTTTCCCTTGACACATGGCCTCTCATTTGTGCCGTCCTTACCACCTAACAAACACTACTGTGATTAAATTGGCAATGCTTTGTTTTTAGATTAGCTGGAAGTCAATGATTCTTGGTATGTATCTTTTTAAAAAGATTTATTTATTTATTTTATGTATGTGAGTACAATGTTGCTGTCTTCGGACATACCAGAAGAGGGCGTCAGATCTCATTACAGATGGTTGTGAGCCACCATGTGGTTGCAGGGAATTGAACTCAGGACCTCTGGAAGAGCAGCCAGTGCTCTTAACAGCTGGACCAGCTTTCCAGCTCTGTTATGAACCTTTTTATAGACCCTTATGTTGCAAAACAAAAGCATAAAAACTTGTATTAACATCTCTATTAACCTCTGAGGCAGGCCTTATCTTCCCATGGTGGTGAGGTGGTGTTAAAGGGAGGCCCCTCTCCCTTTAGCAAACAGATAATCTAGGATAAAAGAGAAAAAAAAAAAACCATGCCTAAATGACTTGTTTATATCAAAGACTTACAGAACCTGAATCTTTCCTCCTGGGCTAGTGAAAATGTTATCCCTAAGTATCCTAGAGCAATTACAGATAAAGATGACTGGCAAACGTGAGGGTAAAGAACACACTCTGAAGCACACAGCCCCACATTTGGTTCCCCAGCACTCACAAAAAGCTGGAAGCAGTGCTAGAGAGTGGTTAAGAGCACTGAGTGTTCTTCGGAAGATCTTGAGTTCAAATCCCAGCAACCACATGGTGGCTCACAACCATCTCATAATGAGATCTGATGCCCTCTTCTGGGGTGTCTGAAGACAGCTACAGGGTACTTACATATAATAAATAAATAAATAAATAAATAAATAAATAAATAAATAAATAAATCTTAAAAAAAAAAAAAAGCTGGCTGCAGCAGTTCCTGCCCTCAGTGCTGGAAGAGTGGGGATGGGCAGATCCCTGGAGCTCACTGGCCGGCTGGCCTAAGTAAATGGGTGAGTTCCAGGTTCCCTGAGTAACCCTGTCTCAAAAAAAAAAAAAATACAGTGGAGCGTAATAAAGGAAGACACTCGCCAAGGATCCTGCCTCAGATTTTGAGAAAACCTTTACGTGTTCTCTGTGATTAGTGTTGGTGTTGTTTTTATATGAATCAAAAACTTTAAACCAGAGTTTTGAAATACTATTTGTGTTGAGTCTTCACATATACAAGCAGTAAGCTCAACTCGAGGATAGTATTATAGCCACAGCAACAAAACAAAACACCTAAATGACGAATTGATTATTTAAAAGGGTTCCTGAAATACAAACCTCTCACACCGCCTAAAGGAAAACAAACGGAAATTCAACAGGTTTAACCAAGCGTGTCAGAAAATGAAAAGCCCTTCGTGGATGGTATTTTGCTTTCGCTATCACCTAGCAAAATAACACCACTAAGGTTTCCAAAAATAGTCGATTTTCTAGAAATCCACCCAGTACCCTGATGCTCAGCTAACTCCGCAGAGTCCGTATGTACTGAGGAGGTGGGGCAGGCTGTGTCAGCCAGTAAGAGCTGGGCACAGCATCTGAGCAAGTGTGTCTTTACAGCAGTGCAAGTGGAGACATTACAGCCAGGGTAGCTAGGCAGAACATTCATCACGCTAAGTGGAATGTCATAGGTGTATCCCATGGGGCAGGGGAAAAAAGAGCCAAAGGTGGCTCGCTGTCAGCTCAGGAGGACCCGGCGCAGGTTATGGCATCTGGTAAGGGTGGGGACAAACAGTAAAGGTAATAGAAAACGTGGGGAGGAGAGAAGCAACACAGTAGGGTGCGGGTCTCCCTCCCTCCATAAAAACCAGGTATCATGCAAAACTCACACCCAGGAAGCAGGCAAGTCACTGGTGGTCACTCACATGCCAACTGCATGGACAGGCTCAGCTACTAGTGGACAAAGCCTGACGGGGGCAAGTGCAGAGGAGGACACCGAGAAAGGATCCTGCAAGGGCTGGCCTCTCCAAGGGACCTCAAGCAAAGTGCTCACTTAGGTAGAGACTGTACCAACACAAACGCGTATAAACCTGTGTCATCTCGAGGGTCCCACCTCTCACGCTAAGACCAGAAATACCCGGAAGCACCAGCCCCCCAGGCTCACACGTCCCGGTGCATCATGGCCCGCCTGAGCCTCTCCTCATGGGCTGTTGGTTGTGCTGCTGTCCCAGGCTGGAGGCACTCAGCCTGACTTAATGTACTCATCTTGAGTGACAACTGCTATGAAGCCTCTGAGCCACGCTGACCTATTTGCTGTATCGTCTCCTCCTCTCGGTCAGTACCAGGAATGTGCTGGCGCCTTTGACTTTAGCTGGATACAAACACAGGTTCACCCCAGCAGGAATGAAAGCCGTTTGGATGAACACTGAACAAGCATCCTCATTCTGCCTCAAGAAGTGGGGATGTGCTATTCTTCCTGCTGCCCTGACCAGTCTCTGATAAACCACATCGCCTGACATCCCGGTTCTACCTTTCTTTGGTCTCTAAGCACCTCCCATCAATGACTTCTGGTTCTTTTTCACTGAGTTAATACCAGGTTCCCTTAGAAGCCTAGAAGTGATTTCTCCAAGTGTGTGTGTGTGTGTAGGGGGGGGGACCTGCAATACTTTCCCCCAAATTACTGCAGGGCTCCCTCCTCCTCTCAGAACAAGCCCAGATCAAGCACCTACTCAGAGAGACATCCATCATCATCCCATCCAGGCACTGTTCCTGTTTCACACACAGTGGGTCTACTGTCGGTCTCCCTCCTTGCCTGGGTTGAAGCCCACATGGGTGGAGCAGGGTTAGTCTCTGTAACTGTCTTCTAGTACCTGCCCATGCCTGACAGCCCAGTGAGGATGGGCTGAGCAAGGGCTGTGCTCTGCCATTCTCAGCTCTATTGCTCTATTCAACTTGCAATGTGCGTGCTAGATACAGAGGTGCCTCTCTAGTCTGCACAGTCACAGTCATGTTCCCCAGCTCCCCCATTGTCATGTGACTGCTACAGTTGTTTCCTCAAGGAAAATTGAGTGCCAGGAGGACCAAGGAACTCCTGGGGTGCTGAGCTATGTTTTGGATAGTGTCTGCTGTTTCTACATGCTCATCATTAAAATAGCCACACACTATTCTTTACCAAAAGAGAAAACACGGGTTTCATCAATTATTTCCATTTTGAAATATTTACTGAAATGTGCCAGCTAGAAGCAATTTGCCCAAAGGCCAACTGGCCATGCTAACTAAGTAAACACTCCACCACTGTGCCTGGACACACTCAGCTGGGGCTGCAAGACTCAGCGTGGCCAAGCACCAGCTCAGTTTATCAAGAATGTCAGGTAGCAGCAGGGTCAATAGCGCCATATAGAAAGGGCAAGTATGCAGCAACCATAGTGAGAACCAGAGTCCCAGTGCCCCACCAGCTCCGCTTTATTCAGCATGCCATCTATACCCATGGCTTCCCTCCCCAGGAAGTACCACACACGCTTATTGTCAAGATGGAACTGCAGGTACTAATGGCCTCAAAAGCTCAGAGCCAGAATCTCCTCTGGGTGTCCCAGATCCTCACGCATCTGCAGCACCTGCCCTGCTGGCAGCCGACAAACCTATGAAGAGCTCAGAGCTTTTGGTCTCTGTCTGTGGTATACACTCTGGTACTTCCCAGGGTACACAGAGGTGGGTATGTAATCAGGGCACCCCATTCCTGATCACATTTGTGCTCACTGGACCGAAGTGTCTTGCCTTGAGAGACTACATCAGCCATACCTGCTTCCTTGTGCCAAGTCTATGCTTGTCAGTATATGGCTGCAAACTGAGGTCCTGAACCTGGAAAGGGTTATCAGTGGAAAGGATCAAAGGGAAAGGCAGTGTTTGACACAGTCAAGATTAAACAGTGTGCTGTAGGTACTTTCCCTTTATCTTTGCTGAAGGACATGAATTCTCTGCTATTCAGGGTCCTCTCCAGCACTGAGAGCCTGAGGTATACAGAGTGGTGGCTGGTGGGGGCGCTGGAGTCTGCTGGCCCTCTGACCTGGCTTGGGCAGTGGCATGCCTTCCTTATGGAGAGCGTGTGCATGGGGCGGGTGTGGAGGGTGTTTTGGGTCACACTGAGTGGGTCCTTGTGATTTAGTGCCCATATGGCCTGCATACAGTGAGTGCTCCTGTCAATTTAAATATATTTTAGCGAGAGGCCAGGCCAGCACAGGGCCTTCAGTCATGCTTTTTCATGCCCATGGCCTGTGACTATTCTTGGTGAGTTAGGAAACTGATGGTGATAGAACCCTGGACAGCGCTGACCACAGTCAGCAGACACAGGCTGGCTGTACCTGTGCATGACCTGAAGATCCCTGAGCTCTGGCTATCTATCTCAGGAAAATTAAAACAATCCCTAAACAAATACATTCACGCCACAGCTCAACTTGTTTTCGGTTATCTTCCAGATACACATGTAAATGGAGCTTAAATTTAAGAACGTAATGACCCAGAATGAGGTAATAAGCCCAAGTTCCACCTATGAAGTAGTTGGAAAAAAAAAAAACAAGTCCAGACCATTCTCTTTAGGAAGAACATTTACCATAACCAAATGATGAAACAGAATATAAAATACTTTGTATGTAATTTAAAACCTCACAATAAGCTAAAGCAATATTCAGAAAAAAATTAACAAGTATGAATATTAGACACATAAAATCTAGAATATTCTGCTTATATTTAATTAGCTCTCCTTCCCATGGGACAACTAAAGAGAGCAAAGCCACTAAAAATGTTTCTAAAACTGTATTTTTATACCAGCATTTACACTGGGAGTTGGCATCACTGAGATTTATTCTGGATCCAATTTCTGTAAGATTTTGAGTGTGACTCAGTACTTCAGCTGCTAACCTGGAATGTGCTGCTACCACGGATGCTCCCTCTGAGAGGAGCTCCTGACCTGCCATCCAGGTCCTCACATGTGCCTTGAATCCATCAGCACAAATGTAATGAGACATATACCGTATCTGTCACAGCACATTCTAGAAAATCTGAGCTATCTACCCACAAGTGCGGCTCTTCCGTGTGTGTGTGTGTGTGTGTGTGTGTGTGTGTGTGTGGCAACTTTTTACACTTGAGGATCTCTCATAGCTGACATCACAGATTAAGTGTCTTCCATTCTCCCAGAGTCTAAGGAAATGTCCTACCTGCATCAACAACATAGCAGCCACACATCACAGGAGCCACCTCCCTGGTCACATGAGATGAGATTTCATATGGTCCATTCTAGAGCAAACCTTGAGCCTGACAAAACCTTGAGCCTGACAGTCAAGAGCAATCCTGTGAAATCCTGTGTCTACACCTGTGCTGTGAATGTCCAAATCTCTGATGCCAGCAGAAGTTCCTTGTGGGCACGCGTTAGATAGGTGGGCAGGTATACAGATGGTTAATGCCACTCTATCTATCCTACATTCTTACCCTTGTCCTTCATCTCTCAAAAAGATCCCCTCTGTCCAGACTCGAGCTGAGACTAAGGGAAAGACTTCATGATAGCAGCTCGGGATCACAATGAGCAGGAACTGCTCTGAGTCTCAGGGTTACTTTCCATCAGCACTCAGAGTAACTGTTGGTACTGTTGTAGCCTCTGCTGAGCTAGAGCCACATCTACAACGTGCCCAACCCCACTCATTTCTCCACCTGGAAACCAGGCAGAGGAGGCTGGCCTTAGATCAAGGCTCCTGACAAGGGCCTTTGAATATGTGCAGAAGAACTGGGAACAGACTAAAGATGCGCCCACATTTGGGACAAACAAAAGACTCAGAGAGAAAAAGGGACAGGACACAGACATGGGACCTTACACATATAATGTGATGGTGACCATGGGGAATACAGCAAAGGAGCCATCTCTGAATTTCAGCTCACCTCACCCATCACCTACATGGTGGCTGGCAACTGACCCCTGATCAGACTCTAATGTGCCTCACAGTCTGACCATGCTAAAGGCTTCTCTTAGGCCTTGACCAGAAGCATTTTCCTGGCCAGCACCAGGACTAAACAGCTTTCCTTCCCATAGGACTTCTGCTGTGTTGGTGGCTCCTCCTGAGCTGCACATGAGCCAATCAATGTTTGTTGGGGGGTGGGCGGGTGAGGGGAGTAAAGCAGCCACATGGAAAATGAAGGGGTGAGGGAGAAAAATCATTGAAAATGTATTGTCACAGTTCAACAAGCAGCTTGTCATTACAGTTTCACTACAGAACAATAATTTTAAAAGCATGCATTATTCCAGTCTTAGACAAAACACAATTCATGACACTTGATCTTAAAATATTTCAAAAGCTCACACTTCCAATCTTAAATAACTTTGGTGTAACTACATGTCCAGTCTTCACAGCCTCCATTGTTTTGAAGGTGTTTCTATTAGCTTCAGAGACATATTATAAACCACCAAGAGTAGGTGCCACTACACACGGTCACGCTGCTCAGTAACTAAGTTTATTTAGAAGTCCGGTCAGGAGCAAAGTCCCATCCTATACAGGCCTAGCTGCAACAGTGTGATACTCTATTCCTTAGGATGCTGGTTCAAAGAAGGCAGGCTTGCAGCAGAGCTTTTCCTGCAGCAGACACAGCTCCAGCGTACTTGAGGAAGCTTCCCTGAGCTGGAACTGCAGGGAGTCCAAGCATGTGCCCAGCATTAGGCTTGGATGTCCCAGCTCTCTCCCAACTAAGTGGCTCGTGCTGAGGGTCTGCAGAACAAGTGGCATTTCTAAATTGGGCTAATGGATCAGGACTTCCCGTAGTTTTGCTTCTGTGCTCTTGACTGGCATTGAAGATACGAAGGCTAGCAGGACTGGACTCTTCTAAGATGAGGGCAAGTGGGTATTAAATTGGCTTTTTTGAGCTTCTCTTTGTTCTATCTATATAGTAGTAAAATCAGCACATGCACTTTGCCCACAAGGATGTAGGGACCGTGATATCCTTCTAACATACCCCTGACATTCTGTTAAGCACTCCAGTTTTACCCTGAACAAACTACAAAGTCTGCTGGCTCTAAAATCAATTTCTTCTTCATCCTTAAAAAATAAAATGAAACTATAGCTCATTTTATTTCCTGAGGCATTACCATCGCTGGCTACAGAGCTTGCCATGGTGATGGGTCATGTCCTAATGCTATGGGGCGGTAGCACTGAGGCAGTGTCTAGGAAGGTGGAGGCAGGGCAGTGAGCTGCTCAGCACAGCTGGCTGTTCCCAGCTAAGAGCAGTTGCTCACTGGGATACTTTTTAATATTTCCAGTTATATGGAGACAGTAGCTGTTGGTAGCTTATATGCACTGTTTTCCCTCTACAAGCTAATGGTTTGCAGTTTTTATAGTAGTGGATACTGTCTGTGCCCTTGAAGGCACGTGATGTTTTTACTACTATAAAAACTTTTGAATCTTGTTTAAAAACAAAACAAAACAAAACTATGGATTTTAATGTCTTAAAACACAGAGTAGAATTAAGTACTGAAATAAGTCGGATGCTGACTGTGAAGGACTTATCCCTGCTTCTGCAGAGGGAAAGTATTTCCACGGTAACAGCTATGGTCTTGCCCTCCCAGTATACTAAGCAAATTTAGGGCAAAAGAGGCACGGCTGAAGAGCAGCGGCAAGAGCAATCGTTACGAATCATCTCTCTATACAGAGAAGCCTTGTAGTGCTCACGCTTCAAACTTCCACAGCTTCACAAACACCCCTCCAAAAGCACCCTGCAGACGGAAGCTAAAAGGACCTCCGCTCACACTTACAAACGCATCTTCAAAGCTTCCTTTGTCGGCGTGCCCTATCGAATTCCATAAAGTATCAGCAAGAGAGAGGCATTCAAATCAACAGTGAAACAGAGAAGCAGCAAGGCTGAGCCGCAGGCAGCCCACCCCAGAAGACACTGTGGTGTGGCTTGCAAACTCCACCTACGTGTCCAAGTAATTACCTTTCCTTTCAGAGCGCTTCTTGCGCCTCCTTTTATACCGACGCCCCACGAAGCTGAAGAAGGCACCCACGGTCAAAGTCCCCAAGCCCAGCGATGCCATATGGACCGATGAGTGGCTGACAGCCCCTGCTAGTCCCAAGCTTGTTCCGCGTCCCTTGGTCACTCAGCAATAACACGGAGGATTATTTCAATGTGCAAAGCTGAAGCTGAGGCGACAGCCACCCCTGCCGGCAGGATTCAAGCAACTGACTGCTCCTCCGTCTGGGGCTCATTCATCAAGCCTCAGAATTAGGCAGAATTGGGTTGAATGGGACCCAAACACAATGATTTCCTCGCACATCACCCAGAAAGTGACATGTGATAGTTAACCCTCAAAGCACAGGGTGGGGAAGGAGAGAAGCGCAGCAACTGCAAACCTTTCTAAAAAACAGTCTCCTACGACAAAAATCAAAGTCCCGTCTCAACAAAAACTCCTACATTGGGAATAGAAGCACCAGTTAAAGAGTAGTTTGTGGAATAAGAGCTGGAGGAAAAAACAAAAACAAAAATGGGTAGCCACAAAGCATGATGCAGACAGGTGAACAAGAGCAATGAGAGAAGTCACGAGCACGCCAGTGAACGGTGAGCTCAGCTGGCCCAGGAGAGTCCCAGGACAAGTCCACCGTCAAACGCAGTCTCTCAGGTGCCTCCTCCTTTCAGTCATGTGCTTGAGACTGGTGCTGACCTGGTTCCTTCAAGAGTGTGGATCATGGTCATTGATGAAGGGTGCTCAAGGACTGGGGAACACACTAGCTCCTCTGTGTTTTCCGTCATGCCCTGGGGACTAACATACAGAATCAACCTAACCTAGGACAGCACTCTGACCAGCAGGCCCATATCCCACAGACATGTATACACAAACACATGCACATACATATACATACACATCTATAGGGCTGGTGACACACATCTATAGGGCTGGTGAGATGGCTCAGTGGGTAAGAGCACCTGACTGCTCTTCCAAAGGTCCGGAGTTCAAATCCCAGCAACCACATGGTGGCTCATAACCATCCATAACAAGATCTGATGCCCTCTTCTGGAGTGTACTTATATATAATAAATAAATAAATCTAAAAAAAAAAAGACACACATCTATAACTTGCATGTGTAAGCCTGTACAAGCATACACAGATGTACAGGTACACACATACATGAGTATACATGCACATCACACAGCACATGGCACCTCTGTTGCTCAGGAACCAACAGTAATGCTGTGCAGCAATCCCCACAGCCCTAAAACTGACAGACACATGCTGTCAGACTCCAGGGAGACTTCGCACTGCCTCTCAGCCCTGAGTCCCTGCGTGGAATGCTTTATAGTAGAACTGTCAGGAGAACTAACAACATGGAGGATGTCAGAAGAGAAAACACACGTGTCTTTTCTCTCCTGATACTATGCATGGTATAAAAGAAACCTTCACCCACAGTGCTCAGCATCTGTTCATAACTGGTCACTCTCAAGGTCCTTGAGTTAGTGTAATGCCGGCAGCCACATGGGAATCTTCTGAATGAATGTGCGTGACATGCTCCATGCAAGCCACACCTTCTACTCCACATTGGCAACTAGGTGAACATTGGATAACAGAGTCACCAAAAGCTTTTATCTTTGCAGAACCGTTAATATGACCTAACGGATCTAAATTATTTAAGTAATTTTGACATGTTGACAGCTAATTTTTATAACCTTTGACAATTAAAAATATTTTTTAAAAATGTGAAAAAAACCTTACTTTGCTTAAACATACAGCACTCTGGAGAAATATCTATAAACTTTGTATACCTTCAGTTACATATTTTATTTTTTAATCCTTTAGATCAAGACCCTGCTAACTTTTGTAAAGGGTCAGACAGGCTGTAAGGCTATTATCTCTGCTGCACTTTTCTGTCTTGTTTTTATCTTTAAAAACTCTCTTAAGATGGATAAAAATATGCTGTGGCCTATCTGCCAACACTCCTTTAGGTACTGCTACCAACAAAAACATCATGTCTTGATCCACTATTCGTTCCAACATGAGTAAGGTTTCCACAGAATGCCCAAATGTGTGGCTGCAACTGATTCAGGCGTCTCTGCTAGTTCGCCAACTTTCAGTCATAAAAGCCCATCTTTCCACATGTTCTTTCCATTTTTGAATGCACACTTGTCAGTGAGCAGATCCACTGTGTCTGTAGTACTTTAAAACTCTAAGCAGGGTTTGTTGGCATCAGATCCTCTTATCTCAAGCCTCGACCCTGCTACAACAGGTCCACGCTATGGAGGGGTGCTGCAGACAGCAGATCCATGGAGGCAGCAGCTGTCCTGGAGATGTCCCCTGCTGCTGGAGAATGACAATGGCTCATGTACACGTGTGGTGAAGTCTCAGCTTATGCATGATGCAAGCTCTGAACATACCAGGCAGGAGTGCTCCCCCTCCGAAGGCACTTCCAAGACTGGGGGACACTGGAAGTATCTGCTAAGAAACCCAAGAACCAAGAGCCCTTTGGAAAGGTGAGGCTAAACCTGTGGCAGCCTGTGGTGTGAGTTAGTGTCTTGGGTGGCAAGCAGGGCATGATTTGAAAGGGCTCTTTCCAGTTGAAGCAATGTTTAGAACTTTTCCTGAAAGCCATGAAGAATCCACTTTTATATCCTACAATAGAACAGCAGGCAGGTGGGATGTGAAGAGACAGGGTTGGTGGCCATCACAGCTGTAAAGCCAGGCGAAGGAATGATGGAAGACTGGGAGAGAAGACAGGATGCAGAGAGGTCAGGCCTGAGGTGGGCAGCAGGAGAGGAAAGCATGTGTCCCCAGGGAAGGTCAGACACCAGAGGACTCAGAGCTCCACTTCTGAGAGGGAGCTGTTGTAATCAGCTGATGCAGCCAGAAGCCACCAGCACTGTTCCCACTCCCTGGACTGCTAGGGACTAGAACAACAGGGCTTAGCACCACTCTCCTAAGCCCAGGTAGGAAGATGGTGGCCACCTTGTCACACTTCTCTCTCCTGATTAGGTCCTGCACATACCACCTTAGCACCTTCCAGTGTTAGCGAGAGGAGAACCCAGCCTGGAACCCATTCACCTGGTCTCTGGCATTAGCATGGCCTCTTCCCACCCATGAAGCTCCCACCTCCCAGGACTCTAACCCATCATTCTAGGGCTACTGTATCTCAGTATCTTCTGGGGACTGAGCCAACATACCAGCCCCCATACTGGAATCTATGGATGCTCAGATCCCTGCATTAAGCGGCACAGCTATCTGGATGACCTGTGCTCACCTCTCCCTGCAGACTTTAAATCACAAGTATTCTTCATACCCAGTATAACACAAGTGCTGTATGAACACTGTACTATATGCATACATTTCTCAACATTATAGCATTCAGAAGTGACAAGGAAAGGCCCGTACATGCTTAGCCCAGATACAATTTTCCCCAAACATTTTCAGTTCATGACTGGAAGTAGATGCCCCACAGATCCGGATGAGGATTAGAGCAGGCAAGAGCAGTCAGAGGCAAGCCCAATACCTACAAGTAATTATTCAGCCTTAATGCCTATTACACTGTGTTATGCTCCCCAAGGCTGTGGGGGACCTTGGGCACTTGGGAAGAGAGGACAGTACAAACAGTACCCCTAAGGACAGACTGGGAAAGCACCTTTAAGGTTGTCCTGTGTCTGGGAAGCAGTAGAACCCTTTCACAGCAATAGTTTTGATAGCAACACTGGCATGACTCCAGTGTTAGTTCGAGAGGGTTGTGTGTCAAGCTGCCACCCCACTAGGTCTCCTGCCAGGCAGTCAGCACAGGTGGGAGAGGCTGCCAAGAAGACAGCAGAGCCACCTAGAGGGAGTATAGAGGGGTCAGGTGACAGTTTCATAGGCCTGGACACCAGCAACAGGGTGATCTAGACCTCTCCCATAGCTCTAATGAGCCTGTGGAAATAAGGCTGTGGAGACTGCCCATCACTGTTCCGGGGTGCCTGAGCTGCAGCTGAGGGATTCCTTTTCTGCTGTGTCTGTGTTTTTACTGTGTCCCCAGGATGCCCAGCCTTGGGAGCAGATGACTTGTTCTGAAAAACATCTGGTCACGACATCTCCAACCTAGGTGGCAGGTTTTATAGTTCCTTGTAACAAGTCACTGTGGACAATAATCCTGGCTGTGGTCATGTGCCCATGCTTGGCTATCCACTGACTCCAACACTGTGGTATCCCACAATGAAGATCAGGTGTACGAGGTATGGCTGCCATCATGGAGTCAAAGGCAAATACAGGAATGAGCACCAAACCACAGAGAAGACAATCGTTTAAAAGGAAAGTGAGTGACTCTCAGTCAGTGTAATAAGGAACTGGGAAGGCTCTTTGGCCCTCTCAGTTACATGGAGCCACTTGCCATACTTAGGCCACAGTGAGTGAACTGGTGCGGTGTGCACTTGTCTTCTCAGCAGCAGTCGTGGATCTCAGGTTGACAGTCCCTCTCCCTGGCCCATGGCTGGTGTACTTTTGTCTTCTAGAGTATTCACTTAGGATGGAAGTCTTTTAAAATATTTTCTGCAAGATCTGAACAGTGACATAATCAGTTGATATGCCAACATGGACAGGGGACATCTTACTTGGCCCCACCCCTAGATGAAGAGCTGTACATAATTAAGGACTGTTGAGAGGGGGAGGGGCTAACTTCCTCAGGGATAAGCCCCACACTCAGTTACCCAATCTCAAGTGGTCAACCCAAGAAGCATACACGTACAGCAATACTAAGTGTACTCAACAGGCTGTAGTTATGTGTGCGCTTTTGTGTGTGTGTGTGTGTGTGTGTGTGTGTGTGACAATAACAATAAAGGAAAAGGGGCTGTGAACTTGAGAGAAAGTAGGAGTAGAGGGTCTGCACGAATAGTTGGAGGGAGGGGCAATAATGCAAATACAGTACTCACAAAATTCTCAAAAATTAACTTATTAATAGCCTTTGTTTGCTTGCTGTGTTGACAGGGTCTCACTATGCAGCCCTGGCTGGCCTGAAAGTTGCTATGTAGATCAGGCTGGCCTCAGCTCACAGAGACCTTATGTCTCTGTCTCCCAAGTGTTAGGAATAAAGGCATGTGCCACCATGGCCAGAAGTTAATACTATTTTTTAAAAGTATTTTCTGTGGTTGGCTGTTCTTCCTGGACTTGGGTTTGATGCACAGCAACCACGTGGTGGCTCACAAACATCTGTAACTCCAGTTCTAGAAGTCCCAATGCGTTCTGTCCTCCACTGGCACCAGGCATGCACATGGTGCACACAGAGTCAGAACATCCATACACATAAAATCATTCAAAACATTTGAATTTTATTGCCTTATTGCCTAGGGTGAGTGAGGGGCTTTGGGAATTGTCTGCTTATAAAGAGGTGGATCAGGACTGTTCTTTTCCAAAGCTGGGTTTGGTGGTTGCTTATTTGATGGATCCCCAAGTGGGGCAGTCTCTGGATGGTTGTTCCTTCAGTTTCTGCTCCGAACTTTGTCTCTGTAACTCCTCCTGACTGCCTTTGATGATGAACTGTGATATGGAAATTTAAGTGAAATAAGTCCCCCACATACACACACAAAATAGTCTACTCTTTTAAGAGTTTGAGTTATAAACTCTGAGTCAGTTATTCATTGGGTATTTATATAAAAATCTACATGTGAGAAAATGTAGCATTCCTCAATATAATATTTTAAAAAATGTTTAAATTTGGTTATGTATATGTGTGTGCCCGGTGCCCTGGGAGGGCAAAGGGAGATATTAAATACTCTGGATCTGGATGGTTGTGAGTTACCCAGTGGGTGCTGGGAACAAGTGGGTCCTCTAACCACTCAGTCATCTCTTCAAAGAATATTAAAACACCTCACTGGATTTCCACTACACACAGCACATCCTCAGTGCTTGAGAGACATCAGAAAACCTACTTCCAAACAAATCAAGAAGGATGCACAGGAAATGTCAGACAACTAAATGACAGCATGCCCTGTGGATGGTAGAAAGATACCTGGAGTGGTCAGAATGGGGTAAGGCTTCTCCAAGCTGGTAAGACAGTGAGGCAGTGGGCCTCAAGCTGTTTAGGGAGCTGGCCTCCAGCACCAAGCATGCATATCCTGCAGGAGTGTCTAGGGGCAGCTGGGTACCTGCCTAACTGCCAAGCAGTTAAGCAGAGATGAAAGAAGGGGTCCGTGGGCTCAGCATGTGGGATTTCCTAGGGAAAATAGCAGCCACTCAACAGAGAGGACTGAAGCAGGACTGTTACCAGGAGTTTTCATCTGCTTCTGACCTAGTTTTAAGAATGCTGGAGGCTGGCAGGGAACAGTCAGGGGTAAGGCTTAATGCAGGAACACAAGTCAGGACTTGGGTTTGGCAGTGCAAAAATTAGGAAGCAAGCGTCCCACGGTGCTTAGAAGTTTGGCCAGGAGCTTCCTGGATAGGAATGTAGAATCCAAAAAGAGCGTAAAGGAGAACAGAAGGGAGAGTGCAGGGTGTCTGCAGGTCCACAGGAGGATGCAGCTAGGCAGGGTCTGAGTCTGAAATCAAGAAAAGCCTATACTTGAGACCTGTGGTTGGAATTCACCTGCAGAGGTACACTGGATTATGAGCACAGACTGGCCTAGATGAAGTAGGGGGATAGCAGAAAGGACCCCAGGGAACATACTATTGTGAGTGCTTCAGGGTCCTCACCCACACTACCAATCCCTACACATGTACCAGCTCACTTAAATCTCACCAAACATCAATAAGGAAGCTTTGAGTGGCTGTATGAAGGGGAACAGACACCCATTGATTGCTTTACAGTGATTCATGCCATGCTTGTTTAAAATGGAGTTATACAGTCCACCATGGGCATAGTCCATACATTTCCATGGCATCCATCAAAAGCCTCTCCACCTCCAATGGACCAGGCTTGTACATAAGTGCCCACTCTCTTACTTCCCCAAATCTTCATCTGTCAGTCACACGAGGTAGCCCTGGGACAAATCCTGGGCTCACCGGGGCGTGCAGATCTGCTTAGCACTGGCAGGTATGTCTCAGTTTTGTTGGTTCTCAAGCTGTCAGGACTGATGCTGCACTAAAGGGCTTGGCTGAGGTGAAGAGCCATGCCAGCATGCCAACCTTGAGACTCTGTGTCTACGTACAACAACACTGTCCAACTGTGGCGAAATCACTGAGTTTACTCTTTAATACACCATAAAAAATAAGTGGTAACAACACATGCACCCTTCTTGGGGGTAGCAGGCCCATACTTTCCATGTTAAACAGGAGGGACTGTAACTCAGTCTACTTGCTATGTCCCCTGCATCCACTCAGCAGCTTTGCTCATCTTGCTGCCTGCCTGCTCTCTCTGGAGTGGTCCTATAGCACCACCTGCTGTCCAGAAGAGGCCACTCAGCAGAGCTGCTTTAGGTTCAGGGCAGAGGATAGCCAGGTGGAGCTGATGCTTGGTACCTGAGCTGCACAGCAGATATGAACATTTCCTTCAGACAGGGCATGCTGAGGATGTTGACTGCAGAGGGCAAGAGGTAGTAGTGTGATGGTAACTGCATATTTTTTGGAATAGGTCAAATCTTTCTAAGTCTCTCCTTAGACTTGTGCCCTACCTGGGGCACTTGCACAGGCTCTCCCAGCTCCACTCTGTGGCTTCTAGGTCGCTGGTTCCCTTCTGTTTCACTCTACTCCTGCCTAGGTGTCCACACAGATCTGATAAATTACCTATTGTGACTCCTGCACTGGGTTCCACTTCATGTTGCCAACGTTCTCTGATGGCTCACGTCTCTGCTTAAGACCACTAGTGGGTACACATACTTGAGAGAAGGTGCCTGGCCTTGACTTTGTCCTTTGTACAGTCACCCTTTCTCTGGGTGGTCAATGGGCCTTGATTGTCTCTGGTCATAAAAGCCTGACAACTCTAGGGAATCACAGATAGACCACATAAAGTTTGCTTCAGGCCAGAGACTAAGGAAGGGGTCAACTGCCATGGTGGATAGTTCCCTGGGCGAAGCTTTTGTGGGTTTAGGAGATACCCAGGGCCTGCAGTATTCTAAGCTCTGCCCACTGTTTCCCATGGGACCTTGCTGGAACCAATCCATACATTCAGACTCTCCCATATCTCCAGGCCCCCTTTCAATCATGAAAAACTTAAGAGACCTAACAGACAAACTGGGAAGGCAACCACTTAGAACCTCAAACTTGATGTACTTTAAAACAAGTTTTACTCAGACAAGTTAAAAACTTTAAAAATGAAAATAATCTTAGATCACTAACTTAAGCAGCTGCATCCCTTTCCTCTTCAACACAGACTAGCCTTGCCACCTACCAAAGGGTCACAAGGACTGGATCCTGGCTAGAACTGGCTCTTAACCAGAGGCTACACTATGGTCTCAGCGCTCCTTGCACAACAGGCAGTCTGTGGTGTCTCAGGGCTCTCTGCTCCAAGGCTGGTCCCGTGGTCCTACCCAACTCTCCTTGCAGTTGGGCCCATCCACAGGACAGGCACATTTTCTGGGTAAAAGAACGAATGCATAGAGTGTAAAAAGTACTCTTTAGAATGGTCCCCCTTAGAGCAACAGCTACCCAAAGCCCACAGGACATGTGAAAGTAGCGACTCAGTTTCTTCCCCAAATCCAGGGAGTTCGCCATTTTCTCAGCTCAGGCCCTCTAAGAAGAGAGTGTTCAGGACAAACCTATTTCAAACAGAGGATCCATGTCCATCTGTCCCCCCCACGTCCCCATTTTAGATTACAGTCAGAGACGACAGAGTCTGTCTATGTATCACCAGGGGATGCATCATGATAGAAAGCAGAGCCAGGCCACTGGGACCATGGCAGTATCTTTATAGAACAGGCTGGCAAGGCTGTTCACCAGTCCATCTATAGACAGGACAAAGAGGGTAGCCTTGGCTTCTTCTCAACACAGAGTGGGTAGACTGTACCCCTCCTGGCTCCATCCAGCCTTATACACAAGGGTCTCCATGGGACTTGCCATGGGTCAGCAAATGCCCTGCTTCCATGCTATAATGAGGTTGGAGAGTTGTGGGCGTTAGGCCCTTAGGGCAGTGTTCAGCGTCACTCTAGCTATAACCAAGTAACCAAGTACCAAGCTGAGAATACGGGGCAGCAGTTTCCATGAGGGCCTACAGAGCTCCAGAGCACACCTACCACTGGCTTCCATCTGACTAGCACACCTACTACCTTTTCCAACGTGTCTAAAAAAACTCTTAACTGTGGCCAGCAATTCCTCAGCTCCAGGAGGCCTTTCTGGTCCCCTGCCTTCCTCTCCTGGAGCCTCCCACTATCTGGTGGCTGCAGTGAGCCTGCCTCCCCCAGTCTTGCTCATTAGAAACTACCTGCTCCAGGTTCCTCAGTTTGATTTTTCCTTGGATGTCCCTGGGTTCCCAAGATGATTTTTCTTCCCCTCTGCCTGCAATGGCCATTGTTTTTATTTAGTTGCTGAGTCTTGTGAGATGACCTGCCCTTGTCTCTGCCTTCAATGCATGGTGCCCCATGGTTCTCACAGTCCACAGTGGGTCCGAGGAGCAACAGGCACAGGTAACTGATGAACACAGGAAGGCTAAGGAGAAGTTTCATCCAGGGAAGCCTGGTATGGATATGTTTCTTAGGTTTAGCTATTAGTTACAGATAAAATGGCAAGTAAATGATCCTAAAACTCTAGGGCGACAGGGAATGCTGAGAAAGCTACTCTAGCTCTCTGTAAAGCAGCAGTGCAGACAGCAGTGAACTATCTGTCTTCCGCAGCCCTTCTGATCTCCTGTGGTACATGAAAGTCTTCTGTAAATGAGGGCGAGTTAATAGGACTAGAAGAAAATGCACTGCTCTTTTGTGGGACTCGCACAACGGTTCGTTTTTGTGCCCCCATAGGACGGTTTCTTTCCACTAGTAAGCAAGAAACCATCTCTTGAGCAGCCCATGCCTCTGATCCAGTGCAGTCCTGAGACGGTCCATGTGAGGTGTGTCAGTTCCAATACCCAGAGCCTCAAGCCCAGGCCTCTGGAGCTTCTGACTGGCCAGTTCCAAGTCAGAGTTCTCATAACTCATCCTCAGAGAGCTCCCAGGACTCAGAGAAACACTTTACTCACACTTAGAGTTTCTTCGTTATTTTTAGTTTATATGTCAGGGTATTTTGCGTACATGAATGTCCATGTACCATGTACAAGCCTGGTGCCTACTGAGGCTAGAGGATGACAGTGGATGCCCTGGAAGTGGACTTATAGTTATGAGCCACCATGTGTATGCTGGAATTGAACTCAGGTCCTCTAAAAGATCAACCAATGCTCTTTACCACTAAGCTATCACTTCAGTGTACAGTTTCTTTAAAACAAATTACAATTATTTATTTATTTGTTTATTTGTGTGTGTGTGTGTGTGTGTGTATGCAGGTTCGTGCATGTACACATGCACATGTGAGCGCACACACACACACATACACACACGCCCCAGAGGGACTATTTGTATGAGGTTAGTTAGATCACATCTGCCATGTGTATCCCAGTGATCAAACTCAGGTTTCCAGGCTGGGTAACAAGCACTTTTACCTACTGAGAAACCTTACCAGCCTTCCATTCCCTATAATGAATATTTTGAAGGAAATAATCAAACAGCCCATGTTTAGGGCAAGACCGGGAAGGGTCCTATGCATAGGAGCTCTGTTTCTTAGGGCTCTGGGGTGCACTTGTCCCAGGTCATGGATGAGTTTTCATTCACCCTCCAGACTACTGCCCCGGCAGGCCCTGTATTAGCCCCGGAGTCCTCAGAGAACCAGTCCCTGGAGCTGTTCCTGATCTTGGCTGGGTCCTCATGAGACTATGGATCATGCACCATGCAGGCAGACAGTTGGACTGGGAGAGCAAGCAGCTGAGCACACCTGTGAGGGATTTTCTTGATTGGCTCATGTGGCATGGGAAGACCCACTTCAGTCTGGGCCACACCTCCTGGTGGCAGCCCACATGAAAGGTCCCGGAAGGAGGACACTTCTGCTTTTGCCTTCACCCTCGCTGTTCATCTATCCTGTCGCTGAGGCATTCCTTTGCTGGTATTAGAGCCCACTTTTTCAGGATTCTTTAGGACAGACGGAAGACCAGCAGCTCTCTAGGAATCCTCTGAGATATCTGACATCATGGACTGAACAACTACCAGATTCTTGACCTTTCTGTTAGGAGACAGCCACTGTCTGACAAGCAAGGTGACAGCCTGAAAACTACTTGAAGAAATCCCTTTTCACATACAGATGTTCATTCTATCTGTCCTTGTTCCTCTAGAGAACCCTGACTAGTACATGCATCAAAAGCCATCTATGTGAGCTATGCCAAGGCCTACTGGTGTTTTACACACAAGCACAATGATGTTTACATATCTTTAGCGTGTGTTTTTCAGCAATGCAACCATTGTGGAAAGAACACAGGATTGCACCATCTCAACAGGGAACCCCAGTACTTGACACCTCTGTCAGAAGTAATCCCTGAGCTCAGGGACCAAGTCAAGGCAGCACAACCACCCTGCTGGCACTAGATGCAAAGTCCCCAGGACTGTGCCCCACACCAGGACCTGTTATGAAGTAGTAGATGTGGTAACCGAGAGAAGGAGGACTAGTGTAGCCCAAAGCTTACATGTTTATTTTACTTCAAACCAGATGAAGAAAAAAAAAATCAAAACACCAAACTGTTGACAAAACTAGCTCGCTTCACCTGAGGTAAAATACACTGTGTCTACACTGCTGCTAGTGTTGATTCACAGAGCCAGTAGGAGGAGACAACACTCAGAGTTTAGCACACTGGCCTTTAGTTTTGATTTCTGGGCACATGCTTCACACGGCTCCTTGTGGCCTGACTTTGCTGTATTTCTTTAAGAATAACTGTGCAAAAGGATATAAATAGCTCATTCTGCTGCTTCACATACATGACTGAATCAATGCCATGCTTTACCTATGAGGCATGTTAAAAGCAGGTGGTCATTAGCGGAGCTCAAAGTGGTGGCATGAACCCTTCCTTAGTCTCCAGACTCACTTCAGCTCTGGGATCTTCGATGTTTCTCAGAAAACTCTGGTTACAGAGAAACTGATTTCATATTTCAATGGAGCTCAAAGATGGGCTATCCGTGAAAATAAAACTCTGCCTGCCGGCACACCAGTGATGAAGGGGACTGTGGTTTTGTTCTTCCTGCCTCCTGCCTGTCCGTGCAGATGAAACCGAATCGCTTTTAAAGCTCCCGGTTTCTTTCTGGGACATTTGTGGGCACAGGTGGAGTCTTTCTTAGCATGAATTCAAAACCCAATGGTCAGAAGTGAGCCCACTGCTGCTCCTCAAACACAATGATGTTCAGGAGCTGTTCTGCAGTGCCCACATGTACATCCTTGGAACTGCACCTACTGCCTTGACTCTGACTGCTACCCAAGGCTCTCTAGTTGGCAGTGCAGGCTGGCCCTTGATGTTCAGTGGATCGCTCACACTGGAGCTGCCACACAGGGGTGCCCCTCAACTTCAGCCTGTAAGTGAGGAAGCAGCAAAGCCAGGAACATGCTAGGACTACATGCGCTGAGCACCCTCAGACTGCCACAGTCCTCCCAGCCTCCCTCACCTCACACCGAGAAGAAACTCCTTTCATATTCTACAATATGGCCATAACTGAGTTACCTTCATACTAGCGCTTTAACAAGAACAGATGCTACCCTGAGTGACAGCCATAAAGACTAAACACCAAAGAAATTCAAAGAAAAAAGTGGTAAGTGGTGAAAGGCTCTCATGAGGCACGCCCAGTACCAGGTATCAAGCACTGGCTTTATCAACAGTGATGAAGTCGAGGCAGCCCCGAGCACAGCTGGAGGGATGGGAGGTCTAAAGATGCTCTGTGGCCACAGGAAGACGTGTGTGAACTAGTTCAGGGTAACCATCTGTGCTGGGATTATTCAGGGAAACGCATTTCAATGGCAAGCCAAAGGACTTAAACTTTTTTTTTTTAAAGACAGGGCTTTGCTATGCATCTCAGGCTGACCTTGAACTCTTAATCCTCCTGCCTCAGCCTCCTGAGGGCTTGGAACTCAGGCCTCTGCCACCACACCTGGCACAAGTCACCTTTGGTCAGATTTTATGAGATTCTAAAAGGGTTTTACTTACTTTGAAATCTATTTAGTTTTTATTTTGGCTCAAATCCTGAGGCAAAACTCCTTCAGGGAAAGCAAAGTGAGCTCATTGCTCCGCAGCACGAAAATAGCAAGTGTGATGCACTGGGCTGACTGCTTCCTTTAGCCACACCTTGGGCTCTCCATGTCCAGCCTGACACACTTCACTCTGTAATAAAAGATTCAGTTACTTGGCACTTATTTACCTGAAGGTTAAAGGCTTTTCATCAGCTCAGGAAAGAACTCTAACAATATTCTTGTTTGTAGACTGGCCTTCCTGAGGTCTTCCTGCATCCACCTCCCCAGAGCTGAGATTACAGGCATGTGCAACTGAACTCAATACTCTGAGTTTTAATTCCTCTATATAAGCTTATACCATGTTAAACATGTTCTTATGAGTTTTTAAAAGGGGAGTCAGGCTTTGGCTCACTTACCCACCACAAGTCAATGCACATATTACACCCGCATTTAAATCTTGCTGGCCAAACAGAATGCCCTAACAGAACACCAGGGTTAGAAAAGAAAGAGGCCTCAGAAAAAAAAAAAAAAACTGTTCTCTTTAAAATAAAATGCATGCATCCATTATACATGCAAATACACGTGTGTGAGGATACAGACACAGACACCCATGTTCCCAGACCTCACTCGACCCTGGTGGCTACCCTGATTCTGGAAGCTGAGGGCTGTGAAGCTATCTGCAGCCCATTTCTCCTCAGAGAACTGTCAACTGGTAAACCTGTAAGGTTATTTCTTTACCACAATAAACTCAGGGCCCTTTTTTTACAGAGTTCCCACCAGGTGTTTGGGGAGCCATACTCAGAGGTGACTAGTAGATCTTCTGAGTAGATCCTTGCTAGGAGCAAAAATAAAGTGTGTCAGCTCAGTTTCTAACTCTTGAGAGCACTCCCTGCTGTCAGGACACTGTTGTAGGTCCTCTGAGGGGCAGGGTGAGGAAAGTCTACCTGCAAGTCTCCCTGCTGTGCCACCCAAAGCCTTACACTCATGCCACCAAAGTCAACAGCTTCCTCACAGATGACTTACAGACTTGGGACTGTGGGTTGCAGAGCCATCCAGCCCAGCACAAAGGCATCTGGGCCAAGTAACCAGAACGGCTCCTTCATCACCTCACCATGCCTGGGAGACAGGCATACAGAGAGCCTTCTCCCAGAGCCGCCTCACTTTGTCACAACCCAGCTCCACCAAGATCTGGAGAGCAGACCATGGGGGTAAGCCTCGCCATGCTTCTCCAATGACACCCAGACACATCACAGAACCACAGGAAATAAAATACCATGCTCCTACCACTCTGAGTGAAGAGACCTTTGCCCCCTGTGAGTCCCACAGGCCAGGTGATCACTCTGTCCATCAAATTACTCTGTGGGCAGGGTAGTGCCTAGCACCAGGCCTGTGCCTCAAAGAAGCAGTGGGTCCCCACTTCCCACTTCTGCTGGATTGTTTCTGGGGATGTCAGTCTCTGGAAAGAGGTCTAAGCTAGCTATGTGTTGAGATCATGTGAAAAGATGGTCACAAGTCTCCTAGGGCAGGACACTGAGCCAATGACCCTGGTGAACAACAGAAACCTAACCTCTAACCATACACTGTCTCCAAACAGAAGTGCCCCCCCCTCCGAGGTACCAGTTGTACTGGGCATGAGATCCTAGTCATGATGATCATGAACACGGAATTGTTTTGTGTGCCATATGTTTTCAGATACATTGTCAGGCACCAAGGGCTAGCCAAAATAAAATTACTGCTTCAAATTATGGCAACACTAAACATACAATATGCATTTCACTTCCAAACTTTTTAAAGTAAAATTAACAAATCCCAAGAATATTACAGACGTATAAAGATAATAGAAGGAACAGAATATCTGACTAAACCACATAGGTAAAGGCATTAGAAAACAAAATTTACCCTACAACAAAGTCTCCACACCTAGACGGCTGCTCTAAAACATTTAACATATTTGTCAAAATAATGAGGTGAGCGAATTTAACCCAACAAGGTGGGTGTGTGGGGTGGTTCTGAAGCTCTGGGAATCTTCATGGGAATGCTGAAGGTCCTGTTCCCCAATTGGTTCTAGATCGATCAATAAAGACGTTATCAGCCGATGGCTGGTTGGGAGAGGCAGGACTTCCAGGTTTCTGTTGGCAGGCGAGGAGATGCAGAGGAGGAAAGGTATTTCACCTTGCTCTGGAGGAAGAAAGGGCTGCCAGTCATGTGAGATCTTGGGTGTACTAGCCATTGGCTTCCCCAACTGGGCCTGGGATAGCAGGCGGGAGATTAGAAACTCAACTGAGCTGAAGGCGGATTTAAAGTGCTGAGCAAGCAGAAGGTGACTGGGCAATTTAGAGGTGTCGAGCTAGGACTAAGGGTAACTGAGCAACTAAGCTGAGGGTAGATTGAGAGGTGCTGAGCTGGGAGTGAAGATAAGAACATGTTACCTGAGGGAGTCTTAGAAGAGCCTGGCCATTGTGCTAAAAGCAAATTAAAAATAAGCTAATGTGTATGTGTGTCTTTCATCCTCGGATCCAAGGGAACCTGGGGGGTTAGGGGGATGGTAGCACGGTCTGTCTGGAGCTTAAAGCGGGGTAGTAGAAACTACATGCTACAGGTAGGCTAAGCTGTGGATACAGATGAGTGTGTAAAAGTCTGATCTACCAAGTTAACCACATAGGAGAAACATGAGAGATTCATGTTGACACCACCCACCACCTAAAGTTTCCTCTCAAACAAGTCAAATCATAAGCTTGTGGGTGCTTGCATACACGGAAAACTGAGGGTAAAAGCTAAGACAGAATTTCAAAGTGTAGCGTAGAAAGTATCTACCAGTGTGTGCGGAAGGGTGCCATCAAAGAGCACTGTGGAGTGGACTCAGTGCCAAGGTCCATCTAGTTTAAGCTGGTGATGGGTGCATGGCGGTTAAAATTATTACTTTATACTAGTTTCTTCTGATCAGAAAACACATAATATACATATATTAGAAAAAAATCAGCACTGGAAAAATATCTCCAATGACAGCTGGTTTACAGAGCATTATATGCAGCTGCTACAAGACTAGCTAATGGCCACTTGTTGGACACTGCCACCAGATGACCACCTGTAGCACAAAACAGAATAGAGAAACCTATGTGCAGGTCAGGGATGAGGCAACTGGAAACTCTCCATTCCTCAGAAAGGAGAAGAGACGATGAGGTGGGAAGCGAGAATTAAGGGAGGAGGGTCAGATGGACAAGCACACACACACTTATTAGGCAGAGTTGTGACTCTCACACCTGTGCAGGTACATACGTGACTTCGAGAACAGGCAACCCACTGGATAGAGGAAGAGGCAACTGCACTGACTAATACTCCAGGAGCTGGCACCCCCTCCACTTCTGGTGGCTATTCTAAGTCTCAGAAGCCCCTTCTCTGATAAGTGCCTCCAGGCTCGACAAGCTGAGAGTCAACTTCAACAGCTCATCCACTGATGCCAGGGAAGGCTGGTACCTGTGCAGTACAAATTGTATTACTGTGAATTTATCACTCTAGCACTTGATAGATTTGCTGTGCCAGTAATAATCAGATTGATTAAATGGAACAATTACATTTCCTCTTAAAGTGATATTTATTATTATAATTTAATCAAACTATGGGAATAAGGACTTTGCTCTGCCAAACACTAAATACTCTCATTTTCTACCTTGAAAAGCCATGAAACCAACACCATTACATGAGTGTGGGTTTAAACGGTAAGCTCACTTCCAGACTGCTGTAATCCCAGGGCTATATAGGCATAACAAGCTCAGCTGATAAGCAACAAAGATAAGAACATCAGGACCAAGAAACAACCTTTCTATCACAAGAGAATAGTCTCATGCAGAATGCTAATGTGGTTCTGAGAGCTAGCAGCCATCAGAGGAGGACTGAGGTTCACAGCCCCAGAGAAGAGGGGATGTCACCCAGGGAGACAGAGATTGTGAGCACCTAACAGTGGCAGAGGCCCTCCTCAGGGAGCCTGAGCCCCAAGCCTTTTGACTGAGCTTGGGTATATCTGGCCCAGGGGCGGACAGTTCTCCCAAGAGGATGGACTTGAAGAGAAAGGTGCCAGCCAACACCTCTCACTCACCACCTCCACTCTGTTCCTCAGCATGAGGCCAGCACCCACGCTGGCTTGCTGGTTTGCTCCTTGGGCTCTTGTTTCTTGTTCCTTGGGCTCTGCCTCTATGTTTCTCTGTATATCTCTCTCCATGTCTGCCTTTCTTCTCACCCTAGCTCCAGAAATACAGAGCTCATTCATGGTATTGGGATCATTAGATTCCAACTCTCAAATTGAGAATAAAACAGTCAGAGTGAGCCGGGCGTGGTGGCGCACACCTTTAACCCCAGCACTTGGGAGGCAGAGCTAGGGAATCCCCAGCCAGCCTCCCTGGTCACACCTATCAATCTCTCGATTTAGCTTGCTCACGTTCTCTTGCATGACACAGAAAGACGAAGAGACACAGATTCAGTGAATTAAAAACAGAAGCAAAGATACACCCCACTGATATGCCAGCAGACACAACTTTGTTGCACGGATCTGTCAACTTAGTCTTTCCCCCAAGGAAACTTGAAATGGATTGTTTACAAGAACAAATAAAGTCCAGTGAGACGGCAGACAGGAGTTTGATCTCTGGAACCCACAAAAAGATAAATGAAGAGAATGGACTCTACACAGTTGCCTTCTGACCTCCGCATGCATGCCCACAGCGCGCGCGTGCGCACACACACACACACACACACACACACACACAGTGGTGGTGGTGGTGATGATAGTGGTGGTGGTGATAGTAGTGGTTATACGATGGCTTAGAACTTCTATGAAGAAACTCCATAGACATACAAAAGAAGGGGCGTGAAAAAGGAAAATTCATCAAGTACAACTGCAAATTTACCGAGTTTTCTATAACAGAAAAATTAAATTAAATTAAATATGAGACTCTGTCCTAAGTCAAGTAGGTCAGAAATTCCTATGGCAGCCAGAAGAGCCAATACAGTAGTCTTGGGATGATGGGTACCAAAACAAAAAATAAATGTAAGGTCTAAAGGATGAACTTAAGGACAGTGATAAGAACAGCCACCACCTTCACTTCTACATCATGTCACTTACATATATATCACCACCTCCACACACCCGCCTACTTCACCTCACCAACTCTGCTCCCACACACCCAGAGCATCCCTTCATCTGCACCCCAGCCTCACCTCTGCTTGTCCACAAGTTCTACTCCAAATACTTACAACTTCATCTCCATACTCCCTCACCAGCTTCACCCCCACAAAACACAACCTCACCCCACAAACTACAACTTCCTGCCTACATATTCACAACTTGCCCTCCAAATACCCTGAGATTCCCAATCCTGAGGTTCCACCAATTTCTCTAACAAGATTCAGGCCTACCAACTAAGTCTCTTTATTAAAGTCCTAAGAACGTGATCTGCTTATAGAAGTAATGTTATACCTCTAAGTATTTGGCAAGTCAATATAACAAATATCATTTTACATGTGCAACACTGTATCTGACAGCTCAACATGGAGGTCAGCTGACTATCCAGAAAAGCCCTATCATTACTTCTGAAAGGAATTCATAGAGCTGCATCCTGCTCCTACTGATGCACTACATTAAAGTCTTTAACCATGTGCCAGACACAGCAGAGGGTGACAGAAAAAAGCTGAGAGGCCAAGGCAGGAATGAGTGTTCTACAGTCCCCTCTCCTCTGAACTAAAGTTGTGGCTATAAGACTCTACCTCCTAAAGGCTCTACCACCTTCCAATAGCACATTCCTGGGAACCAAAACTCCAGCACAGGATCCCTCTTTGGGATCAAATTCTAGAAGGCAGGGAAAAAAACAAAACAAAACAAAACAAAAAAACACAAGCAACAACCAACCTGGACCAAGAACAGAGAAATGAGACAGAACCGTAAAAGCTACAAAGACATATGGAGGGGGGAGTGCAAGATTCTAAATTTGTGCAGCCACACAACCTGTTCACAATGAGGACAAATAAAGGTGCTTCAGACAGAACGCTTCTGGGACATTTGCTACCACAGGAAGTCTTGGAGAAGACATTTCAGAAGGAATGTGGTCCAGGAGAGAGAATACATACTATAGAAGACTGAAAAAGAAAGAAGCCATGTGTGGAGACACCAACAAATGAGGGCTGGGGGGAAAGAAGGAACAAAAACAAACAAATGAACAAACAAAACCCCAAGTCTTATATAAGCCCTTCCAGCATAACCCAGCTCCAGACACCACAGATCAGTAGCCAATGTCTCTTAGGAAGATAAACATGAGAGTCACCAGAATGTGTAGCGGACAGGCCATCACAGCAGGCTGGATGCATGCCCAGTAGGAACACACAGTGGGCTTTAACATCCAGAAACCAATTAAGGAGGTGTGCTGGCGTTACACTTCTATTCAAGGATTCTTCAAGAGAGTTGTTAAAAATTCAAATTGGTGTTGACATAACTTTCTATCATACAATAAATCTGACAATTTTCAAAGAGAAGAAAGATAGAGAGGGAAGAAGAAGGAAGGAGAAAAGTATGGGGCAGAAATAGCGAAGCTGGTATCACTAAGACAATACTTCTGTTAATAATAAAAATGAAGCTTAAGTATACACACGTCTCCCCATATCCCTCCCCTGGGGGAGGACAACAAAGTCAAAAGGGGCAGCAGAGCACCTGGGGACTGTCCTAGGAGACATTAAGTCATTACAAACAGAGCTGAGGGGAGGCAGGGCCAAGATATCAGACTTTGGTGCCTGGGAGACCTCAGGACTCCTGTATCTTATTCAAATAAGAACAGGCACTCTTGATTAACGGGTAGTTCGTCAATGAGCTTCTGAAGTGAAAGTGGTCTTAAAGCGGTGCACTGTGTGCCCAAGTGTGCTTAGCTAGTAAAAATGAACCTGCCTTAAAGGGTCGGAACACAGTTCAGTGACAGCACTGCCTAGCATTCACAAGGCCTTGAGTATCTTCTCCAGTGTATGGGGGGGGGGGAGGGAGAGAAAAGAAAGAAAATGAAGAAAAAATGTCCATACACCAAAGCTCTATGACCTGTTCTGACATGTACTGTAGTACAGAGTAAGGCATCGAACATAACCCAAACCCAGACTCTCAGTGAAGCAAACAATGAAACTTAGCCTCTCTCTTAGCACAACTAAAGTTAGTCAAGGGTAACCTATGAAGTGACTTTATATGAGTCTAATTCATTACAAGAAGCATGGCTCTCGTGCAAGGCTGTGAAGCCCATGCAAAGCATGCTTATCAAGGACCAGTTTAACATTTCTCAGACATTCACTATTATACCTAGCTTTTAATCATAGACTTGCTTCTGTACAATCATTGCATATGAGGTCTGCATACGTTGTTTTACAGTGCTTCTGAACCATAACTTTTCTGTAACTTCTCCATCAGGAAGACTTCCAATTTTCCCCTATAAAACAGATGTCTATAATTTCCCCATTTTGCTAAGGTTGTGACATCTTATCTGCTGGGAATCGTGCTGACTAAGATAATGGAGAATTCTTCTTGTGTCGAGTATCACACTGTTGTATTGAGACAAGTACGACAAAACCACCCAGCCATTTTCCAGTTTATGGAGTGCACTCACACAATGAAAAAAGACGCGTGTAAAAGGCACGTGTCTTACACATAAGCCGCTGATAAGCCCAATAGAACTGGCTCCATCCAGTTTCTTCCCAATCCCTCATCTACACTGAGAAGTTTCCACGGAGAGCAAGAACAACCCCTGTGGAAGGGGCTGAGGTTCGGAGCCTCGTGGCTTTTGATTCAGGCAGCCACGAGGTTTCCATTTCCTTGCTGTTTGGTCCACCTGATGGTGGCAGTGTCAGAAAGGGTCTTTTACAGCATTAAGGGAACCACAGAACCTCAGTGACAATAAGAAAGCTTGCTGAAGGACTGAAAGCAGGAGCAGGTGGAAGCGGGGTTACCTGTGGAAAGAAACCACTGAAGGAAAGGCGTCTTTACAAGTAGTCAGTCAGCCATGAGGCAGCGCTCCCAGGCCTCCATGGAAACTAAGAATTAGTAAGTCTGAGGATTCCCAGGGCGGATTTAACCACTGACACCAGGGCGTAAAGAAGAAGACTGGCTGGGTGACTGACTAGAAGAGATCAAACCGTCAGTGTGCAAGGAGGGGAAGAAGTTTCTTTGCAAAAGAAAGAACTGATATCCACTCTCATCTGCAGCATCAGGCGCTGGTTCGGAGGGAAACTGCCACAAAGCCTGAATCCCAGACCCAGTCAGAGGATCGATCGATCGACTGTTAGAACACAATAATTACATGTTTGAACACTGGGTGAGAACTCAAGAAGCCTGTCAGTCATGATTCCACAAAGCAGCAAAACAGAAAATAGAACCCAGGAAACAGACATCATAAGATAGAGAAGCCATGGCAACGGAAGCTGCCCAAAGCAGCCTGGAAACCTACAAGATAGTTTCCATGTGAACCTTCTCTGATTGGCAGGGGGTTAGTGCTTCAGAATTACACTTCTTTCTGTTCGGTTCTACAGCACAATATATTTACGTTACAATAATGCTACAAATGCTGCTTCTATTATAGTAAAATTTTTAGATAGAAAAATCTGCAGACAAAAGTACTGAGTCTAAATATAGATGAGAAACAGACTAACAGTGTTTCAGACTTTGTCAATAGAAATCTAAAGCCATAACTCGTAACAACAGAGAGCCGAGAGATTGGCAACTGCCCACAGGATCCAACCACAGAAGACACTAACCACAGTGACCATAATAAGAACTTAAAAGAGAAAAAACACAGACCACACTGTGCAGCACTGGGCATGGGAAGGGTGGAAGGAGGAAACTTCTTATGTGTGTGAATGTGGGGGAGGGGCACATGCATACAGAGGCCAGAGGTCAACCTTGGGTGTTATTCCTCAGAAACCATCCACCTTGTTTTTTGAGATAGGATCTCTCTCTGACCTGGAACTCATTGATTAGGCTAGGCTGGCTGGCCAGAGAGCCCAGGGTTTCTGCCCGTATCTGTGTCACATTGATTTTTTTTTAAATGTAGTTTTGGGGATCAAACCTTCTTTAGTAAGAAAAAAAATGTTTAGATTTATTTATTTTATGTGCATGAGTGTTTTGCCTGCATGCATGCATGTATGTATGTACGCATGTATGTATGTACGTATGTGCATACCTGGTATGCTTGCAGAGGTCAGAAGAGAGTGTCAGATCTCCTGGAACTGTAGTTACAGACAGTTGTAGGCTTCCATGTGGGTGCTGGGAGAGGAACCCAGATCCTCTGCAAAACACAAGCAATCTAACCCACTCTCTCCAGCCCCTTCAAATCTTCTTAAACTTAATTTATAACTATTTGATACTGTAATACTGTTGTGTAACTATTCCTCAGAACTGACACATTCTATCCTAGAAGGAAGAGAGGGCTGAGGAGGTTCATGAAACTCATAAGGAAGATTCCCATGGCCCTCTCCAGGGTTATATGAATAAGTCACTTGCTTGCAGGGAGCAGGTTCCAGTGCTGTCGTTGCCTGGGAACTCCAATGGGGCAGCTTTCTAGAGTCATTCTTCGTGCTGGATGGGCCTTTTGGTGATGTTGCTGCTCCAGTCTTGTGTTTTACTATAAGCAACCCCAATAAATGAACTGACACTCCCAAGTGAGACTTGCGGGGTTTCTTTGGTCAGTCATTGACTTATTTGGGGTGAACAGAAACATATTCTCCCCCTCAAAAGTCACACAGCAGATGTGGTTTTTACCACTTGCTGGCATCACTTTGGGTTTTTAAATTATTAAATAGAGACTATCAATAGAGAGGACATGTCAAACAGCTTAGTGTATCAACTGAGGATGTGGCCACTGCAAGGTATTGTTAAGTGAGAAGTTTTTGTTGTAGCTATGGGAGAGAGACCAGCCAGGGGCATCTGGAAGAGTCAGTCCAGAGCAGAGAGAGAATTTGGTAGATTGAACAAGCCAGCAGACTGGGCCTGGTCAGGGTGGGAGGAGGAAGACAGAGAGAAGGCAAAAGACAGTGAGCTGCAGTAAGTTTACAGTGGGGGAGGAGGTGAGAAGAGCTAGGTACCTAGGATTGTGAGGGAGCCTGGGGTCCAGCATGCACTCTGGCATGCTAACTGGCACCACAGATAGCCATTTGTCCATTTGCCAGTGATAAGGGAACTGGCTCATTTGTCATGGGGGAAGGGGTACCACAATTTGGGGAAGTGGAGTTTCTTTTGGACCTGACACTTAGCAAACTGTATAACACAGGACAGAATAATGTGCTCTCATCCCTAAAGGATGGAACGTACTGTGAGCAATGAATGGCTGGGTGCTATCATCATGGCGCAGACTCTGCATCTGTTTAAGTCTAGACAGCATAGCCCACCATGCACTGAGGCTGCACGATGTGTACATGTGGCCGTAGCTCCGAGAGCTGTGATCAATTAACAAGCGATGACATCAAGCACAGAAGGAAATGATGTAATGGAGAGCTGCAGCAGAATGAGGTTCCTTGTGGCACAACACGGCATCCTGTTTTCTAGTAAACTTTCTCTGTCTGAATGGCAGAACACAGTCTGAACTAACAGTGAACACATAGTTAAACAAATACATAAACCCCAGTCTATGGTGTCCACCCATTATGTGCTGTCTTTTTAGGCAATGGCAGCAGAGCAGGTCTGAATACACCTATACCACACACATTTGAGCAGCAAGTACGTTATGTTACAGCATCACTACAACTGCCATGCAGCCACGCAGTGGGGACTTTTCAGCTCTCATGGAATCTTAGGTTCTGCAATCATACGTATATAGATCAGCCACTGGCCAAGATGTTGTTATGCATGACTGACTACATTTGAAACCAGAACTTACAAGTGAGGGATTTCTCACTGTGGAAACGGTTCTAGGAAGAAGGAAGATCTTCCTATAGGACACATCCTGGTGTAAAGAGCAAATGGGTGATGGGAAAAATATCTCAAAAGAAACTCAGAAGAACAGGACAGTTTCCCTAAAAGGCTCAGTCGTGGAGGCAGAGGAAGATACCCTGGGGCAGAGCTACTCTGAGCACAGGTTTCAGGCCCTTTCCCAGGCTGGACAGACAGAGAGAGGCCTGAGGCAAGGCCAATCTCAGTAACAACCCTGATGACAGGAATGCAGGAAAGAGCAGCTCTGTGGGCTCTAAGGGAAAGGGCCCCCGGGGTGACTGCAGGCTGCTCACACAGGTTAGCTGCAGTGGCAGGAGCTACTGGGGTTAAAAGGAAGACTGGGGGTTAAAACAGCAAAGCATGAACGCTAAGGACGATGAACAAGAGGGCTTGTAGCTGGGTATAAGATAACCAAACCAGAGCGATTACGTGGGGCTCAGAGCCAAGGATAGCAAGAGAACAGATGTAAGGTATTATTATCCCTCCATTCTAAGGTAGCTAACTGTAGCAGACTGAACTGGAAGCAAGGCCTGTCTTCTAACGTGAAGCTTCTACCTAGAAGCCCACCTCGCAGATAAAGAGCTAAATATGAACCAAGAAAAACTGCAGCTAGGGCTTGGTGGTGGTGGTAGAAAAAAAAAAAATCCACCATGGCAGAGCTGCAACCTCCCCAGGTAAATGAGAGAACTGAGAGAATTTAATATAATTAACAGCTCTAGAGACGCCTGCAAGGGAAGAGGGTGGTTAACACTAACCCACTAACAGCTAGTAGTCAAGTTGGCAACTAACAGAACCACAAGTCAGATGGACAGAGGGGTTCTTACCAGTGCACACTCATCTGCTCGGTTGGGCCGGGAGGACATGCACGAATCATGGGGGACATGCACGAATCATGG
>NC_034598.1:42056602-42067527 GCF_900095145.1 Mus pahari
CACGAATCATGGGGGACATGCACGAATCATGGAGGACATGCACGAATCATGGGGGACATGCACGAATCATGGAGGACATGCACGAATCATGGGGGTCTGCCGCTGGCTTGGTCCATGACGGCCCAGAGAGAGACGATCTCACAGTGATCACCTCAGCCTATGTCCAGTTTCTGCCATATATCCCCATAAACTACATGGACAAGAAGCTTAGCAGGTTTTCCCTCTCTTAGCAGTCCCTCCTATTCTCGGAAGGTTTCCTTATTTTTCTTTAAATTACTACTTTTCTTCAGTTTGACACTTTTCTATAAACCTTACTAAAGCTGGCTTCTGTTTTGCATATGCACAGACAGCTGTCTTTAATTTTCACTAATGTGAGACAATGAACTCGGAGAAAATGTTTCAGGTTGATCTTTGATGACAGTTCAGCTTCTCACACCTTAGGACCCTGGGTCGAGCACAACTGAGTCAAAACAGGTTCCAACAAGATAAGACAAGCTCAAATAAACAGATGATCCTGTCACTGACCCTGACAACTTTTCTCCTAGGGACAGTGACAGATACAGTAGATGGTATCTTTCCCCACTGCCTGCCTTCGTGAGGTGCCAGGAGAGAACAAAGCCTCAATTGTCTTACCTCCCAAAGCACACCCCAGTCACTGGTGGCATTTTAACTGGCATCCCCCCAAGGTACTTATATTCTTAGCACTGCATGACCCAACCTCATACAAGAACTTGGCCTCTACCTATGAGAAACGTAGTGTTTAGTTCTACTGCAAGAATCCCTCCCCTGAGAAGATGTTAACAATGCTACTCCCTCCTCCTGAGGTTCCGTGAACAATCAAAGAACAATTCTACCAAATTTTAATCTGGGGAATCAATGAGGTTATTGAGCTTGCCTACACAGAGCACTGTGATCCCAAATCTGCCTTACTGGAAAGTCCCCATCCAGCATGGAGGAAGGTTTCCCTAGAACCACAAACATGGAATCTCCTGTTACCCCCCCAGACTAAGTATTCTACAACCTCCTAAGACCCTGAGGCTATGTAATGTGGGAAGAACTGTATACAAATGGCTACAAAGAGCACATGGACTCTCCTATGAGGTGACTCTTCCCCCAATCCCCTCCATCTTGGAAGAACACCCACAGTCAGCAGGCGAAACAGAGATAGCTGCCTGCAAACAGGGCAGGCATGGCTGATCTGATGAGAGATGACGGCAGTTCTGCTTAAGGAGAACACCCTTTGGCAGTTCCTTAGGTAAAGAGGATGATAACGATGAAACACATTGATAAACAAATAGCACCCCTTCAGCTTCTAGCCTTGCAAGAACAAGCACCCCCCCCCCAAATGGTAAGTAGGTGTCCCTGATACTTAACCTGGCGGATGCTATTAGACTCACAAACAGACAACCACATGGTATGGAACTGGGATCCACACTACTGGATTTTAGAACAGATGAATGCTCTGCACATGTCACAGATGAGAATGAAAACATCAACAACTTCTGAAAAATTATTACTGTATAATTAATAAAAGTTTAAAAAGATGTCTAGCTTACAAAATTTATATGGTAGACATGTAAAATTCAAAAGCCAAAGTATGAAAGGAGGGAAAAATGTACAGAGAAGGAAGTCAGGAGTCTGACTGCTGACATGAGATACTCTCTATAAACGGACGGTGATTTCTAACTGTGCTTCTTAGTCCGGGTTCTCCAGAGGGCATGAGTCAACCAGAGGAAACACAAATACTGTCAATTCCTGTGACCATCCAGTGTCAAGAAGAATCTATCAAAGTTCAAGACTCTGCTGGTCCCATGCCATGGGGAGCCTACATAGAGGACAGGCCCTTGTATCGTCACTAGGGCTGAAGTGGGTCACCTCCCTTTGTACACCAAGAAATGAGATCAAGTACCCCAAACTCCCTGTATGTACACATCTGAGATGAAGGAGCAGTCTAATTCGAGGACAGTGTATGCAGCTATTTCTAATCCAAACACTGCCTGGATGGAGGAGGGGCTTATTAGATCAGGAACCTAAGGGTATTTAGGCAGCTCGAAGAAGTGTAAGAGTCACAGGGCCTGTCCTCAGGGTGATGCAGTGAACTACTGCTGGAGAAAGAAGACTTCCATTGGAGTTGTCTACAAGTTGCCCACACAGCTCTAGGAATAGTGGGTCTCACTCAGGTGGGCTTCTTGGTGATACAGCTAGCTACCTGAGTCACCCACACTCTTGCAAGTAACCCCCCTCCCACGCTCCTGTGAGTAACCTCAATAAACACACTAGTTCACCAGGCTAGACTTGGTTGAAATCTTTTCTTTTCCCCTTCCTTCCTTCCTTCCTTCCTTCCTTCCTTCCTTCCTTCCTTCCTTCCTTCCTTCCTTCCTTCCTTCTTCCCTCCCTCCCTTTCTTTTCTTTCTTTTTTTCTTTCTTTCCTTCCTCCTTCCTTTCCCTTTAAAAAAAAGTTTATTTATTATGTATACAGTGTTCTGCTTGCAGGCTTCCTTTCTTTCTTCTTTCTTTCTTTCTTTCTTTCTTTCTTTCTTTCTTTCTTTCTTTCTCTCCCCCTCCCTCCTTTCTTTTCTTCCTTTCTTCNTCTCTCTCTCTCTCTCTCTCTCTCTCTCTCTCTCTCTCTCTCTCTCTCTTTCTTTCCACTTTCCACTCTCCACTCTTCTCTCCTTTTCCTCATCCTCGTCGTCGTCGTCGTCGTCCTCCTCCTCCTCCTTCTCCTCTTCCTTTTGGTGTGTCATCAGTGCCTTATCTGTAGTGAATAGACATTTATTCATGTCTCCCCAGGAAAAGTCACCCAACAGCTTTCCATCAGACATTTGGTCATCCTAAGACTTCCTGGGCCTTTAAAAGGCAAGGGGCCGCACAAAGCTAGCTTGTGAGGAGATAAGAGAGCTTGGGAAATGTGCCCCCAGAAAAGTACACTGTTTTTTGTCTGTGTTGATCTAAATTAAAGCACACTGACTCACTCTCCCAGACAACTAGCACACTGGTCTCAGCATAGGACAGAATGACCCTCATGCTCAGAACTGAAAGCTGGCTTGTTTGAGAACCCAGCTCTTCAGCTTGTTGGCCTTGAGCCCTTATTTTAACCCACAGCCTCTGGAGCCTTCCTCCTGCAGGAGAGATTAGCAGTGGTGCCCACCACAAAAGCTACACAGTGTAGGTGGATGACCCACGTGGAGCTCTATACAACCCCTACTCAGAGCAAATGCTCAGCAAATGCCAGCTATCCCTGGGGAGAGGACAACTTCAACACTACTAACAATAGACTGTTAAGTACAAAGCCTAGAAATATTCCTGATCATCCAGTTAGGTGAAGTTGTAGAGCTTTACCGTTTGTTTTAGTACAACTAACCTTTAAAACCCGTACTAGTGCCAGAGAGCTGTCTCAGTGGTGAGAGCTCGGGCTGTTCTTGTAGAGGACCCCATTATGCGTCCCAGGTTCAGTTCCCAGCACCCATATGGTAGTTCATAACCATCTATTAACTCTAGCTCCAAGGGGTCTGATGCCCTCTTCTGGGCTCCCTGGGCACACAAGCGGTACACAGACTTGTATACAGACAAAACACCCATACACATAAGATAAAAACAAAACAAAACCACCCAGCCCAAGCCTTACTCCCTGTGTATTTTGCAATCACAAACCTATCTGCCTGAAAGGCAGGCAGACTGTTGTCCCTCTGCTCCGGTGCCCCTGTGGTGTTACACAGACATTAGGTCACAGACATACCAGATCTTATAGTGTTCCTCAATTTAGGATGAAATTGCTTTAGTTAGTATTAAGAATGCTTTAAATCAACTGAGTGTTAGCTTCCTATGTGGCATTCGTGACAGGGGATTACTTACACAGTAGAAACCAACTGCAACCTTCAAGCTGAAATCTGAGAATTGTAAGCAGCAGCCAAGCTGTAACTGACCTTCCCACTTGCTGGGGACAGGATCAGGAGGGTGACGCTGGACTAACTCAGCATGAAAGCACCTCAAACAGGGACCCATACTGGGGAAGCCCAAGGATACAAGGTAGGAGCATGGGCCACTCAAGCCCAGAATCTCTGTTATGTTCAGCTGTCAGGCAACTTGCTAGTCATTCCCAAAGAGAAGCTCCCAGATACTTCTTCAGCATCTTTTCAAAAGCAGACAAAGTTATAGATAAGGTAAAAGTTAACCATTTTACAAATGGTAAAGTAAGATTTACTAACATATTTCATCTTCAGATAACCCAAAAGAAGACATTCAAGCAAAGAAGGTAGATTTTAAAGCAGAGTGAACCATACAGGCACCTTCATCCAACTAAGGCCTTCTTCCCACCACCACAGGGCCACACATGCACCTCCTAGCTGCATTCCCAGATACATGTGGCACACAACTCACAATGCATTCTTTGTCACCCCCCAGGACACTCTTGCCCTTCGGGACCTTAACATGGGATCATGACCTAACTTGACCGGGACTCGTGGGTCAACTCCTGGGTCACACATGTCAACATTGGGGTAATTATTAATGCAAGGCTCTTTCACTATCAACCATGTTTAAGCAACATATCTCGTGGTCACTTGCTTTATGAGGTTTAATTGCCCAAACTGTACACTAAGTATCCATACTCAACAGGATGAGTGACTAAAAGCTATCTGGTCGAACAGAAGACTCATCTAGCAGTCTGAATAGTTGCTGTAAAAGCAGCAACGCCAATGTGCCTCACCACTCAGTGCTGAGCAGCAGGAACAAAAATACGGAGATTTTAAAGGCAGTGAAATTACTCCCCACAAGACAATAAAGATGGACACATGTCATCACATACTGTCCAGCCTACAGAATTTCCAATACCAAGAGAGGACTCTGCTGTAAATACAGGTGGTGATGACGTAATAGTGTGCCTCATCAACTGCAAGAAACTGTAGCAAACAAGCTTTCCTTCAGTTTCCACCATTAAACTATCAGAGCATGCTTCTAACACCACGATGTAGAGAGGTTCCCACCCGAGAGCAATCAACTATGTCAGTATGCCTGCTGCTTCAGTTCTAACACAATCTACAGACCACCAGATACCACAGATCACCCTTTCAGTTCACAAGATGGCCCCTTAGATGTCAGATCCAGGTTCCACGTTGGTCTGCCCCATTTCTCAAGACCTCATTCTCAGGTGTGACTGTGTGTTTGAGAGGCCCACAGAACATGGAGAAGAGACTTAATCACATGGCTGGCTTACAAGGGTCTACGTGAAGAGATGCACCATGTAATAAGGGATGCTCTTGTGCTCCTCCACCCTCCCCAGATACCACTCTTGGGAGCCTTAATGCACTCCCAACTCTATCCTTAGGCTTTCTGGAACCTTCCTAGCATAGGCGTGACCTGTAAGTAGCCTAGTAAGAACCCAGCAGGCCCTCTGTTCCAGTGATCCAGTCTTCTTTATTTCAGGGCAAAGGTTAGGACTCCCCTTCCTCATGACCTGCAGAAGATGAAACTACATCAGAAAACTATGGACTCCAAAACCTAGGGAAGATGAGTCTGATGACCCACCCTAGGGAAGGGAAACTATTAGGGAGTAATGAGTCAGGAGGTATAGGCCAAAAAAGTATATAGATATAGACAATAACATGATATATATAATTATTATGCATGATATATTACAATAAATATTAGCATATGACATCTATGTATTGTCCAATGGAGTGTGGGCAGCAGAGGAGATTCGACGTGTTGGGCACAAAGAGATACGTAGACTGTCGTGTTCTGAATGTGAGACATCTTCTATGAGACACCGCCTGTGTGTGAACACACGGTCCGCAGCTGGGAGCACTGTTTGGAAGACTGAGGTACTTTTAGGAGGTGGAGGAGGTGAGTCACCAGGAGCAGGTTTTATGGTCCAGCCCCACTTCCTGTTACTTTTCTTCCTGTTGGAGATGCAGTGGAACCAGTCACCTCCCCACCTGTCCTGACAGATTGTATCCTCCTGAACTACAAACCAAAATAAAACTCTTCCCTCTCTAAATTGATTCTTGTCAGGTATTTGCTCACAGCAACAATTTTTCTGTGAAACTTAAAACTGCTCTAAAAAACTTTATAGCAAAGTTACAGACAGACAGGAACAGGGCTATAAAGATGGTTCAGATGCTAAAATGCTTGCTATGAAAGCATGAGGCCTTGAGTCTGATCCCCAAAAACACACACAAAGAACCAGACACAGTGCTACCTGCAATCCCAGTGCTGGAGAGGAGTCTGCAGAATCCCCAGGTCACTCTAGCTGAGTGGGCACACTTCCAGTTTATGGAGAGACCCTGCCTCAAAAAATAAGGTGGAAGTGACTATGAAAGATAGCTGATGTCTATCTCTAAACAAGCACACAGATAGACAGGCACACAGACAGTCACACAGACTGATAGGTAGACAGGCAGGCGGGCAGGCAGAAGAAGCTATAGACCAATGTCAGTGTCTGGTGTGCCCTGGCAGGGCCAGCCAACAGTCTGATGGAGACTCTGGAGTCAGGACTTGGCCTGGGTGGAGGTAGATACATGTTTGCTCTCTGGTGCTTAACTAAAAGGCAAACTAAGGCCGTGCACGTTCCTGTGCATGTGATGCTTCCAGTGATGATGGTGAACCAGCAACTGTTCCAAACCACTGCTGATGGGGAACTTAAAATGGGAGAGCAAGAGAAGGAAGGAGCCCCAGACACAGGTCATTGTCTCTTGGGAACCGAGAGAGAGCTAGGCGTCCTAATGACATTAGCACACAGTCATGAAACACACAGACTCCCAAAGCACATACACTCAGGGGACATACGGGGGTGAGAGGGCACGTGCTTATGAGAGGCAGGAGTCAGACAGTCATGGATCCGTAAGAGCAAGGACTGGGACAGAAGTAGTCTGAGTGATGCGAGGAAGCAGCATGGGAATCTCTTCTCCCAACACTCTCCATGATATTTGATTTACTATGATTCACTTAAATAAGGAGAAAAACCAACAACAATGACCTGGACAAGACAAAATGACTAAAAACACTAACTACAGCTCTTCTTCAAATCCTAGAACCTCCAAAGGGAGTGGTATGTGCTTGAGTAAGTTAGGAGTCTTTCACAAACTGCCATCATGAAGAGTATAATCTCCCCGGGAATTAAACCTTTCACTCAGTAGCAGTTATTTGGTTCAACTCCCAAGAGGAGTAAGCAAACAAACAAGAGAGAAAGTGAGCGAACCCTGCCAAGGCTACCACCAGCAGGTCCTTACAAGCGCGGCACCCAGCCCTCTCTGGAACCTGCCCGAGGCCTGGAAAACAAGTTCCTTTGCCTTTCCAAACTAGCTGGAAACAAGGAAACCAGAACCCCATCTCAGGATAAGCAGTAACGTCTTCAGGCTTGTTTCCTGGGGCCACTAGCCAGTCAGGCTGCCACTTATCTGACGCCAGCTTCTCTGTCCAGACTGTACAACCAGGAAGCCAACGGTACACAGGAAGGAATCTTACATTTTCTTTTCAAAGTTTGGAAGTAAAAATACACGTAAAACAAACTAATTGGAGGTTTTTCTTTCCACCCCAGTTCACAAAGCAGAAGGTTAGGCTAATAAAGGAAGTCCGAGCTTTCTGGAAGAGAAGAGCAGACACATGCTCGCAGTGACTTCTGACTGACAGAGAGCTTTCTGTGGAATGTCTGAGGAGAGGGAAGGAGGGAGGCAACCTCCTCATGGGGAGCTGAATGCATCAATGGAACTGTCTATTGGTAGAATTACAAAGGAAAATTTCAGGAGCAAATTGTTGCTTAAACCCAGTTCAGTGGCTTCTCTGCCAACTACAACCTAATCAACTGAGAAGCATGTCAAACACTGGACTTAATCCCAAACCTGGGGAAACCAAAGCGTACTAACAGCTTAAAGACTGTACTTGCCTTCTTGCCAAGAGGGTGGGCCACACCCAAGTAAGTCTCTATCTAGAGGAGCCAAAATATGATAGGTGTGCAAGCCACAGAGCAGCTTCTGGGGGACATGTAACAATGAATCCTATAGACAGGTGTGGTGATACAAGCCTGTAACCTCAGACCTGGAGAGGAGGGAGGCTCACTGCCGGTTTGAGGCTAGCCTGAACAACAGCAGCAAGTTCTAAGTCATCCTGAGTTACAGAGTGAGACCCTGCCTCAAGAAAGGAGAGAAAATGTGACTCTTACGTTCCGGCAATGCTGCGAAAATCTAGGAACAACAACACCAAAAAAAGCATTTTTTTGCACAAATGACAACAAATGTTGAGGATATGAGGAAAAAGAAATCTTAATCTATTGCTGATGGGAGTATTAACTAATGCAGCCAATATGGAAATCAGTATGGAGATTTCTCAGAAAAGAAAAAAAAATAGAATTATCATATGACCCAGATATACCACTGCTGGGTATTTACCCAAAGGGCTCTAATCAACATATTCAAGAAATACTTGTATTTCAATGTTTATTGAAATATTCACAACAGCTAAATTATGAAATAACCTAGCTGTCCATCAACAGAGAAAGTTTTAAATGGTTCACATACACACACAATGGAACTTTAGCTGTGAAATAAAATAAAAATTTCAGGAAAATGAATAGACTTGGTGGGTTTTTTTTTGTTTGTTTGTTTTTTGGTTTTGGTTTTTGGTTTTTCGAGACAGGGTTTCTCTGTATAGCCCTGGCTGTCCTGGAACTTACTTTGTAGACCAGGCTAGCCTTGAACTCAGAAATCCACCTGCCTCTGCTTCCCAAATGCTGGGATTAAAGGTGTGCGCCACCACTGCCTGGCGACTTGGTGTTTTTAATTGAAGTAATCCTAACTTGGAAAGGCAAATATCACACGCATCAGGACTGGAGCAAAGGCTCAGAGATTATGAGCACTTTCTGTCCCTATAGAGAAGCCTGGTTCAATTCCCAGGACCCACATAGTGGCTTGCAGCCATCCAGTTCCAGGGAATCCAACACATTCTTCCTACCTCCACGGGCACCAGGCACACATATGGAGCACCTACATACACGCAGGTAAAACACGTATACATATAAAGACACCACGTGTTCTCTCTCTCATACATGAAAATGTGAGTGTAGGCAAAGGTCATAAAGCTAGAAAGGGGACTATGAGACAGCAAAAGGTGGTAAGGGAGTGGGGCAAAGGGAACAGACTACACATGCCTTAAAAGGAAAAGGGGGACGAGTAGGGGTGGAAGGCTCAAACAGGAAAGCACAGAGGGATGGAACAGAGGACAGGGTATTCTACAAACCAGGGAATTGTTTAGGACACATAAATGAAAAAATTCATGACACGAATTAGCAATGGTCAGAAGATATGAGTATACATGTGTATGGTCATACTAAGACACTGCAATTCAGACAAGCAATTCACGCATGTTCTCCGGCATGCATATCCACTCAGGTACATGGTCTAGCCCAGCTCTACTACAGCAGGAGCTGTACAATCTTTGGCAAAATGACCCGGCTTTTTGCTTCTTGTTCAAACAAGAGCTGAACCTGAGCAATGTCCACTTCCCTGGCATATCTACAGGATGCTAACAGGTCACCGAACCTCTGGTGTCTTGATGAGGGGCACTACCACTAGCCTTCCCAGATGCAACAGTACCCTTCTAACTGATTCTACACCTAAACTATGAGCATCACAAAGCCTGTAACAACAGTGCCGCCTTAAGGAAAAGATAGCAGAGTAGAAACTGAATCTTTAACTCCAGGTTTAGGAATGAGGCATAGGAGTCGGAGCAAAAAAGAGACAAGCAAGAGTCATGCAGGGCAGGGTAAGTCATAAGCAAGGAAGGCAGAGAAGCAGCTGGCAGCCTGTGCGTTCCCACAATCGGTACCCATGTGCTAAGTTGTTTAAGGACATAGTATAGATGCTGTTGCTCTGGTTACATAGTCCATTTCAAAGCATACTTACAGAAAACTCAAAGGTAAACCTCACAAATATCTACACTTCCTCCTCATTCTGGAATCACTCCAGTAAAGCACCTATGTTATTTGATGATGCCCTTATCAGCGAATTAGCAAAGTACATGCTTCAGAACACTTGCCAACCCGACATGTGAGGAGCGGTATTCTAGTGAAGTTACTAAGACATTTTGATGTATACGTACATTAATTACTTTTTTCTTTGCTCTGATAAAAGCAGCTTAAGGAAGGAATCCTTTATTTTGGCTCATAGTTTGTGAAGGCAGAGAAGGCTAGTGGAAAGCAGAGCTCTAGCTGTGGCAGGAGGAGTGTGAGGTGGCTGGTTACACCGTCTATAGTCAGAAGTACACAGAGATTACTGCTGGCTCTTGGCTGGCTTCCCTTTTCCCATCTTAATATGAGATCCCCAGCCCTGGGACCTCAATTCAGTGTGGGTCTTCCCTCCTCAGTTAAAGTTCTCTGGGAACATGCTCCCAGACACTCCTGAAGGGGCAACTCTTAGGTGATTCAAATCCAGGCAAGTTGGCAATGAAGACTGACCATAAAAGCATACCTGCATGTGTATGTTGTCTCGTCATGTAACAGCATGCTTGCATGTGTATGTTGACTCATCGTGAAACAGATGCTTGCATGTGTATGCTGTCTCATCATGTAATAGCATGCCTGCATGTATGTGCTGTCTCATCATGTAACAGCATGCCTGCATGTGCATGCTGTCTCATCATATAATAGCATGCCTGCATGTGTGTGCTGTCTCATGTAACAGCATGCTTGCATGCGTGTGCTGTCTCATTGTGTAATAGCATGCTTGTATGTGTGTGCTGTCTTGTCATGTAACAGCATCTTGCATGCTTGTGCCGTCTTGCTATTTAACAACATGCTTGTAAGCATGTTCTATCTTGTCACGTAACAGCATACCTGCATGCGTATGCTGTCTTGTCATATAACAGCATGCCTTTATGTGTGTGCTGTCTCATCATGTAACAACATGCTTGAATGTGTGTAGTGTCTTATCATGTAA
>NC_034598.1:42067657-42111968 GCF_900095145.1 Mus pahari
TAACAGCATACCTGCATGTGTATGCTGTCTTGTCATATAACAGCATGCCTTTATGTGTGTGCTGTCTCATCATGTAACAACATGCTTGAATGTGTAGTGTCTTATCATGTAACAGCATATCTGCATGTGTGTGCTGTCTCATTGTATAATAGCATGCTTGTATGTGTGTGCTGTCTTGTCATGTAACAGCATCTTGCATGCTTGTGCTGTCTTGCTATGTAACAACATGCTTGTAAGCATGTGCTATCTTGTTATGTAAAAGCATGCCTGTATGTGTATGATGTTTCATCATGCAACAGCATGCTTACATGTGTGTGCTGGCTGTCCTGCCTTTTGTCTATTCTTACAGGATTTTGATCTTTTCACCTTCAATTTAAAAAGCAGACAGAAGTTTCTGATGCAACATCTTTATTGTACTCAAACTCACTGCATCTTTCATTTTGTTGAACCTAAATTGAGTTATACTTTTGAAAAGGATTTTTTTCCTATTTGCCCATGTTTCCATTGAACACTGCCTACTTTCTTTCTTTTAAACACTTCACTCTCTGAACGATTCTGAGCTGCTTCTAGTATGCAGTATGGTGGGGAATGCCTATAATCCCAGCACTTTGGAGGCAGAAGCAAGACCAGGAGCTCAAGGTCATCCCTGGCTACCAAGTGTAAGTCCTTATCACAAAACAAACAAAGAAACAAAAATAACAACAAAAAAAACCCCACCAAGCACTTTTATTAAGATGGACATATTTGGGGTCTGGTTAATTTTGCTATGTGATGGTTTTTATTTGCAAGTTCTTAATATAAAAAAGTAAAATCTTGTTTGTTTGTTTGCTTGTTTGTTTTTAAGACACAGGTTCTCTGTATAGCCCTGGCAATCTTGGAACTTGCTCTGTAAGCAGGACTGTCCTGGAACTCAGAGATCAACTTGCCTCTGCCTTCTGAGTGCTGGGATTAAAGGTGTGTGCTGTCACTGCCTGGCAAAAGTTTCTTTTTTTAAAACACCAAATTACTTAGGTAATACTAACTGAGAATGGATATCCTGCCGATGCTGAAATGCTCCAACTGGGAACGGGGCAGCCTCTCTGCCACCCCTTGCGTCCTTTGAACAGTTTCTGTTCTAAGAGTTTTGCCTTCATCACTGGCTTTGTCGATGCTGTTGTCTCTTACACAACATCTCACAGCTGGCTCTCTTTGGCATGTATGAAAATATTATTGGTGTCTGAATATTAATTTTATACTCCTGCCTTGGGAAATCCTTTTATTATCTGAGTTATTTTTATCGTGGTTCCCTGGAGCCATCTGATACACAGCCACTGACCAGGCTTGGGCCGGGGGAAGGGCAGGGCTCCAGAGAACAGGTCTGCTGCAGGGTTTTTGGATAGTCTGCCAGCAAACAGACACTGCCTTTCTCTGTTCATCACTTGCGTCTTTGTTTTCTCTTGACCTTGGCTCATCACGACTGGCCAGCAAAGTACATTAGGCTCTCTTTGTCATCACTAATGAATCTCTACCTGTGAACTTGATGTTGCTTCTTCCTGACTCGGGTTCTTCAGTGCTGCCTACTTCTCTACTTTTTGAGGGGTGGGGATGGGGATAAGTACCTAAAAGAAGAAACGAATTACCAGCCCACGGCTTATCTTGCCTTCCTTCTCATAGTCCTTCTTTATCTTTCTGTTTCTCAAGCATATTCAAGCATCTCTAGTGCTTCCCAGAGAAAAACAAAACTTCCATCTGGGCCAGGCAGGGGTGCCTCACACTTTTAATCCTGGTACTCGGGGAGGCAGAAGCAGGTGGAACTCTGAGTTCCAGATCAGCTGGGGCTACAGCACAAGTTCCAGGACAGCCATGGATACATCCACAGAGAAACTCTGTCTCAAAAAACAAAACAACAACAAATAACCCACTTCCAAATGATACATGCTAAATTACTGGTGTTTGTGGGTTCTGGATCTCTTTATTAGAACTTAAAATAAAGGAAAAAAAAAAACAAAACACTTTTTTTTCCCTCTCATCATTACATCAGCACTCTGATGCTCACAAGCCTATCTTACCATTGGCTCTATCATCTTCATTAACACCCAATCCCTTACAGCTGTGTGTGCCCTGGAAGGACTGATGTCTTTCACAATGGCACAAAACTTTGTGCATTCGAAGTAGGCCAAACTTGCTCAGAGTGGCTGAGAAACTGCTTTTAATGATTTGTTGATTAGTCTCTAAGTCACTCATCATTAGAACAGTTAGAGAGGGCAGCAAGTGCACTTGGGCCTTCAACTCCCAATGCCTTTTGGGTTTGTGAGTAGCGAGTGACCTGTGCAAATATGGCAGCATTGGGTCTGTGTACTTCTTCCGACCTCCTCTAGGTCAGTAACCCCTGATGGACGTGAGAAACATGATAGACAGACACACTTAGAACTGGAGGCAGCGGCAGACTACACTCACACTCACACAGTAGTCTAGGTTGCAGTGCTGAATACAACCTCTACTCACAAGGAACACAGGGAGCTTTGTTAGGGATCATAAAAAGGCTTTAAACCCAGCAGGCAACACAGGCAAGCAGAGAAAGGAACCTATTACCCCCCCCCCCATGGAATTTAATAAGCCTGTTCCAGGATACAATCGCAATAAAGAGAAAGAAAGGAATTAATACCGCTACGGAAAAGAAAACGGCTTTGAAAGGTTTAAATTCTATTGATAACACCAATAAGTGAGAAGCAAACAGTCCTGACCTGTGAAATGACACAAGAATGTCTCCACCAGATTGCTCCTGGCTTCTACAGTCACATCACAGAACAGATGACAGTATCACTAGCAAAACAGACAGAGAGAGCAAAGAGCTGATTCCAGCCGAAATGCCTAGGCATGGACATCCTGTAAAGAGACTCACACAGTAAGTTCAGACTCATAAAGGTTTCCTGGCACTTCTGCCGATAGGTGAATCACATTTCCAGTCCTCTGTCTGCCCACAACCCCCAATCCATTTTCATACAGGAAGCTAGCTCTTGATGAGAGCTACATTGCAGAGAAACATACTAACTTAAAATGTCTCTCTTCCTTATCTGCACTTTGACTTTGCATGGTTACAGTTACCTTAAGTCAACCACATTACCACCATATTTTTAAAAGCCCAGTTAATTTTGAGCATTTCTGAGTAACACAAAGAAGTCACTCATTGTCTGGCTTTTCCCCAACTAGGAGATGAATCATCCCTATGTCTGAAATATATACACTCTACTCACCAACTGCCTGCTCATCACTAAGTAGCCAGCCATCTTGGTTATCAGGCAGCCTGTCACTGGGCCACAGTTGAAGTGACTCTTACTGACTAGCCCAATGTTATATTGCTGCCCACATCCCTCACCTCACTCCATCTCACCAAGCAGGTCTGCATCACCTCACACCACCACTACGGGACAAGGTGCTACGCAATAAGATGTTCTAAGACAGCATGGTGGCTTTGATTGCAATATAACTATTCAATTTTTTGTTGTTGTTACTTTTGTACTGGGCCTAATTTATTGAAACCTTATCACAGGTATATATGGTTAGGAGAAACATAGTACCAACAAGCTTTGGTAGTCTCCATGGTTTCAGGCATCTCAGAACACATCCGCAATTGGTGAGGGAGGTGTAGTTTATACTTAGATGAAAGAAATTTAATGGAGAGCATAGAGATACAATTTTAGAATGCTTTTATCTTTGCAGTGATCAAAATAACCCAGTATTTCCCTGGGACTGGCTCTTATGGGTTGCCTCATTTAAATGCAATTAATTAATTGTGATGTGAGAACCTCCTCGACTGAGCAGAGGATTTGGAGCCAATCAGGAGTAGATGAGGGAAACAGAGAAACCAGGTCTTTCATCTCTCTCATTCTCGAAAGGCCAAGATGAAACTCAAGTTCCTCTAAGACATAAGCCAAATAGCCAAACATTAAAATGCAAAGGATCAATGATACATCGAAGGCTAACAGGAAGGCTGCTTATGAAGAAAAGCCAAAAATACTGCAAGCGTTACTCGACTCCACACACTAGCCCCATTACCCAACTCATTTCTAGTGGCTGTACTCAGAATCTGAGAACTTCATTTGGGAAAATTAGACTTTCTACTCATGTCACTAAAGCTCAGACCCTCTGGCAGATGGCAGTCATCCAGAAAACCTGCTGGAGCATGTGGAGACAATACCTTGTGTGAGGCCCCCAGATAGGCTAGAGTTAAGCTCAACAGGACAATAGGTAGTGTCTATATCCCTGATGTCTAACCATGAGATGTTAGACGAAGCTCCCATTCCCCAAAGCTCTTCTGATCGCTCCTGAAACGTCCCTCACTAGAGTCCTTCACAGTGCCCCTGCAATACCTTGTGCAGTAGCTAGTTTAAATGTCAACCCAATCTAGGATCACCTAGGACAAGAGTCTCAATGAGGGTTAGATTATGCCTGTGGGCATGTCTGCAGGGAACTGTCTTCATTATTTTTGATTATGTTAGTTGATGAGGGAAGACACAGCCTAGAAGTGGGCAACACCATTCATTCTCTAGGTTTGGGTTCTAGACTGTATAAGAGAGGAGGAAGTGAGCTAGGTAGTAAGCAGACATGCATGCATTCACTCTCTCTCTGCTCCTGGCTTTGATGTGACATCTGCTCCAGGTTCTGCCATCTTGGCTTCCCTGCTATGAAGTACTGTAACCTAGGACTGTGAGTGCTCCTGTGCTAGTTTTGTCTGTATTTTATCACAGTAACAGAAAATGAAACTAGTACATTATGTACCTTTCTGTCACAGCAGACCCATCACCTTTGCTAGAGATCACTACAATAGTAATAGTGGCAGCTCTAAAATCCCTGAGGATCCTCTCCATGTGGATTTTCTGGATTTCCTGGGCGTTTCTTATTGCTGATCTCCAAACTACAAAGGGTCGATCTCTACTCGGATTCATGGTACCTCCACTAATGATTTCCTGGAAATAGAAGTCTTTCCTGGAACAGAAGTCTATGCTAGGGTGAGAAGTCAGTTAACTGTACTTGGGCAAATGTCTCCTCCACTGTACCTACTCCTATATAAGATTCCTATAAACCTATTTCAAAGATCTAAGGCCCACATGGTCACATTTAGTCACAGAAATGATATCCCTTCTATGGTGCCAATTTTCTGTATTTTTTACTTTTGTGTCGCTGTGACCAAAACAAGGGAATAAAGATTTGATTTGGTTCACACTTTCAGATTTAAGGAAGACATGGCAAAACTGTTCAGTTCTTTGTGATGAAAATGATGCAGAGGCTGTTCATATCCCAAGGAACCGGGGCAAGGGCTAAAGATAACTTTCAAAGACCCATCATCAGTAACCAACTTCTACCATTTAGGTCCTTCTTCTCAAAGCCTCCAGAATTTCCCAAAGTAACATCACCAGCAGTAGACCAAGAGTTCAAAATGTAAATCTGCAGAGGACACTTCATAATCAAACTATAACTACCTCTCAAAGACATCCTTAGATAGTCATAGCTTTCCAAGGCTACCCAAGGCCATCCGAGGTCACCTAAGGATACCTATGACTATTCAATGTCATCTAAGGATACCCATACACGACTGCCCAATACCATCCAAGATACCCAAGGTCACCTAAGGCCATCCGAGGATAGCCAAGGCTGCCCAAGGCCATATATAGATACAAGACTTCCCGAAGCTACTCATGATACCTAAGTCATCATAATCCAAACATCTAAAGGTACCCAAGGCCAATGAAAGCATCGACATGGCTCAATACCATCTATGATTAAGGAGGGTTTGTCCAAAGCCATCCAAAGCCAGCAGCCGCAAAAAAATACATAAACTATGGGAAGCTCACGTGGAAGATGACAATAATGATCCTATCTGACAGAACTGTTCTCACTTTTGGAAAATTTATAAAATTGTACTCCCAGGAAGACCCTGCAAGCAAAGCCTCTGGGCTTTCTGTGGTAAGCTGTATTTTCTAGTTCATTAGGTGTGTTCATGTGCTATTTCAGAGTGTGCCATTCTGCATTCAAAATCTAAAATCTAAAAATTTAGAGCAAACAACCACAAAGAAAAATCAACAATACAGAAGTCAGGACAAGATAATCTTCAATTAAGGCGGAAGGTATAAACACAAGGAGTACCTAAGGAATTATTAGTAGGTATTTTTTAGTGTTTTTCTTAAATGGGTTTCTTGGTCTGAAATATTACATATTTAGAACCATTTTAAATTCAGCAAAACATGAAGTATCCACATAGCTCATACCAAGATTCCTATCATGTATTTAATATTACTATACTTCTTACAGCTAGTAAATCAATATTAGTTAATATTAGCTGAAATCCATACTTTAGTCAGATTTCCTCAGACATTCCCTCAGGTGCCCCTCCCTTTCAAAGACCTGACATGTGTCCTTCTGCCTCTTCAGGCTCCTTCTGACTATGAGTTTCTCAAACTAAGGAATCAGGAATTTTTTTTTGCTTTTTACGGCTGGAGTGTGCCTTATGTTTTCTCAGGGGTGGAAGGGGCCTGGGTTACCAAGAGGAAGCTCACACTGACCAAGAGTCATCTTCATGACATCATCCAACTTCACATTGTCAGTGCAACCAGCCCACCAGTGTGGCACTGTCCTGGACCACCAAGTAGATGTCTATTCCCCAAGGTTCTCTCTGGGCCAAACTTCACTGTCTGCTTCAACCCCGTGTCCTTAGGAGGAAGCAACCCTGCCCCACCATGCCCATGGTGAAGTCATGGTCCGGTGTGTTCCTCTTCCCCTTCAGGACACAGTTACCACAGTGTCTGTGGATTCCACTGGCAAGGGAGCTTTGTGGCTTTGTTTCTTTTTCCAGTCACTGACTTATACTTATACAGACTCCTAGATGGCTAAGGTATACTTTGGACTATCACACAGGACTACTTTTGGTGCTGAAACTGTTCCAGCAGTGGTCGCTGGTATCTTCTCCAGTTGCTCCCAGGCTGTGGAGCTGCTGTATCTGAGTGCTTCCTCACCTTGAGCATCTCTTGCCTATTCCTGGCACCTGCAATTTCCTCCAAGAAGCTCTTGCTCTTGATTTCTTACCTGCATTTTTATGAGGCATGCAGTTACACAAATGAAAATACAAACTTGTAGTAGACAGCAGGTTCTGCCACCTTAGGTACATTACCTCTTCTGATAACAACCCTTAAATATGCTGAGAAAATGGCTTTTCCACTGGATACGACTACCTAAGCCTAGAAGAGGAGCTGGCTGCACAGAGTGAGAAGAAAAAGCTTAAACCATGCATAAATATTTCCAGTAATTAAAAAAATAACTTAAATTCTGTTATAAGCAACAAGTAGATACTAATCAAAGGAAGATAATACTTAAAATTCAATTTAAAAAAATAGCTCACTATAGCATAAACTCATATCTGACAAAAACATGCTTACTACAGTACTTACATCTATTCCCAGTGAGCAGTCAGCAAAAATAAAGGTTTGCTGGCAGAGTCGGTACTCAGTCTGAATGTGCTTCTGATGCTACAGAAGGCTACCTGGAAAATCACATGCTCTGCCAGAAAAGAAGATGGAAATATGAACCAGTATCCAAGGGCAAAAGGATGGCTGATGCCCGGAAAAAGGTATGCTCGAAATCCTAACACAGGAAATAAGTATCATACCATTTCAAAAGCATGGGAAAGTGTTTCAGTTGTGCCATGGGGATACTACGGAAGTCAGCACTATAGTAAGGCTTTTAATACAAAAGCTCTTCATATGTTCCAAGGGAAAGATTTCAACAGGTCTTGGTTGATTTCAAAGACTAGGTCCTGAGCATCTTCTGAGCATTCCCTTGAAGCTCATGGGGTTATAAACGAAAGCTCTGGTCAAGGACTACCAATAGGTAACTACAAGGCCATAGAGCAGAAATGGAGTCAGTATGTAGATAGGGCAGTGTAGGAGGTCCAGTGTACAGGTGGGAAGGGGGCCTCAAAGAGGGCAAGGCCTGGCTCTCTCCCTTCACATAGACAGATCCTGTATGTCCTGTCTGGAGTTGGCTATAAACTGTATGTACAGTTGCAAGCCCTCACTTGACAGGACCCAGAGAAGACTCCCAGTTCCCTGACTAGAATCTCCAAGCAGTGCCTACCCATATCAGCACCACAGAACAGGGCGTGGATTATGTGACCAAGGTGGCCCAGCCTGACTTGGTGTTACTGATGCTGGCCCTACTGATGCTGCTTGAGGAGGCCTACTCTGAGCCTGAGGCCACCATGCCTAGCCCCAAAGTGACCCCTGGCAGTCCCCGATTAGTTGTGAAATCACAACCCAGCATGGGGCTCCATCCCTGCAGCAGCTTCTGCCCTGCATCTAGCTCTCTCACACTGTTTGCTGTGCTGATTCTGAGGCTCATGCTTAACTAGGGCTTGTAGCTTGGATATGCCTAGCTTAGAGATGGCATGTAAGCAGCTGGCAATACATACCCTACAGAAAAGATTAGAAAAGAAGCTCTCACTAGAGGGGTTGGATCCTCCAAGAGAGAAGAGGACAGGCTGTGCCTTAGTTAGGGTTTCATTGCTATGAAGGGACAACATGACAATGCAACTCTTAGAAAGAAAAACATTTAATTGGGACTGGCTTATAGTTTCACAGGTTCAGTCCATTGTCATCATGGCAGGAAGCATGGCAGCAAGCAGGCAGACGTGGTACTGGAGAAGGAGTTGAGAGTTCTGCATCTTGATCCTAACAGAAGAAGGAGACTATCTTCCACAGGCAGGCAGAAAGAGGATCTGATTCCACACTCAGGAGAACCTGAGTATAGGAGCGCCAAAGCCCACCTATATAGTGACACATTTTTCTCCAAGGCCACACCTCCTCCAATAAAGCCACAACTCTTAATAGTGTTGCTCCCTATGGCCAAGAATTCAAGCACATGAATCTATGGGGGCCAAACCTATTCAAAGCACCACAGACAGCATCCTGCTGAGGTAGAGCACTTGTTTAGGGACTCGAGACCTGCCCTTTCCTTTTACCTTTCACTCTTTAAACTTACAGAGTCACAAGATGGTGAGTTGCTATTGGAACATTAGTATCTTAGCGGAGAAGCAGGGGCAGTCTGGCATCCTCCTGGGTCATCCTTGTAGCCACCGCTATAGAGCTCTTTCAAGAACTAAGAGTTTGGGGATCTTACTTGCGGACAAAAATTGACCCACTACCTGGCTCCACACTCTGGGCAGTCAGCAGGTCTACCATGCATGCTCCAGCACTCAACATGAGTCTGAAGTTAGCATTCCAACCTGTTCCCACACGACCTTCAGGTGCTACCTTTAACAGCGGTGTAGGCTGACTAGCTTTTACAAGTTAGAGGTAAACTTTTAAATGTAGCTTTTAAAATCTTTAATAGTAAAGACAAAAAAGGCAAACCGAGTCTTTAGAAGGAAAATATAGGCTAGAGAAACAGCTCAGTGGATAAAAAGCTCTAAACTGCTCTTAAAGAGTTTAGATCCCAGCACCCATGGCAGACAGCTCACAACAGCCCAGAACTCCAGCTTCAAGGGATAAAATGCCCTCTTATGGACTCTGTGGACACCTGTACTCTCATGTATATACCACAGACACAGACAGACAGACAGACAGACACACACACACACACACACAAATTTTATATTAAAAAAAAAAGACAGGGGGGGTCTGGCGAGATGGCTCAGTGGTTAAAAGCACTGACTGCTCTTCCGAAGGTCCTGAGTTCAAATCCCAGCAACCACACAGTGGCTCACAACNATCCATAATGAGTTCTGATGCTCTCTTCTGGTGTGTCTGAAGACAGCTACAGTGTACTTACATATAATAATAAATAAATCTTTAAAAACAAAAAGACTAGAAGCTTATGTACACTATGTTCTTAAAAATTTTATATTTTCATGCATGCTTTTATCTTTGCAAATTCAGATTTAGACTATTTTGTGTGTAAGTCCCTATCTCTAGACATGGCAAGGGACTAAGCCTCAAAAGGATTACGGAAGGTAAGCATGATACAACAGCTTTCTGGTAGCATCAGGTTCACACCTTGCCAAGATACATGAGGACCTATGTACTGTGGCCATGAGAGACGAGGCAGGCATGTCAGGGGGCACTCTCAGAAACAGCAAGAATGGTGGCTAATATGAATTACCAACTTGACAAGATCTAGAATCAGTGGAGAGACAAGCCTCCGGCTATGTCTGTGGTTGATTAGGTTAAGTGGGATAAGAAGACCCACCCTAAGTGTGGGCAGCACCATTCCCTGGGCTTTGGTCCTGGGCCGCAGAAAAATGAAAGCATGCCAAGCATGGGTATTTACTGCTATTTCCTAAAAAAGAGAAGTTTTTTTTTTTTTATATTTTTTAATTTGGCAGACCTGGTTGTGCACCTTTTAATCCCAGCACTTGGGAGGTAGAGGCAGGTGATCTCTGTAAATATGAGATCAGCCTGATCTACATAGCAAGTCCCAAGTCAGCCAGGACACCAGGACCGCTTATTTGAGATTCTGTCTCAAAAGAAAAAGGAGAAAATTAAATTGATTTATTATTGTATATGCACAAACACATGTGTGAGTTCATACAGGCCATAGTGCACAGTGGAGGCCAGAGGACAACTTTTAAGAGTCAGCACTCCTTCCTCTGTAGGTTCCAAGAATCAAACTCAGGTTGTCACTCATTCATTCATTCATTCATTTTTGAGACAGGCTCACTCTATGTAGCCCTAGCTGTCCTGGAACTCTCTGTGTAGACTAGGCTGGTCTTGAACTCTCAGAGATACACCTACGTCTGCCTCCTGAGTGCTAGGATTAAAGGCATGTGCCATCATACCTGGCTCAGGTTGTCATTCTTGCACAGCAAACCATTTTACCAGAGGAGCGATGTCATCAACCAGTTCTCTACTTCTTAACCACAGACAAAATGTGACCGGTTAACTCAAACTCCTGTCTCTATGACTTCCCCACAATGATGAGCTATACTCTCAAATTGTGGGTCAAAACCAAGTTGCTTTTGCCAGGGGACCTTGTTGAAACAACAGGAAAAGTTACCAATGTATCCCCAGGAATGGCATGTGTGAAGTACACTTGACATGGTGGAGCATGTGTTGCAGGCTTGCACTGTTCAGTAATACACTTAGATTTGGGTACCCTAACTGATCTGCATGCAACAGAAATGAAACAGTGTTTTTTAAAAAAAGACTCCTAATGCTCCTAAACTCCTAAAACTTTTTTTTAAAAATAAAATAAAATAAAATAAAAAAAACAATGAGGCTCAGGGAAACGGCTCTACAGATAACATTGTTTACCCCCAAACCTAACACCTGAGTTCAATTCCAACGACATATATGGTGGAAAGAGAGAAGTGACTGCCTCAAGCTGTCCTCTGATTTCTGGACATACACAACCACCACCACCCCCTCCTCCTCCTCCACCACCACCTCCACCACGACTGCTGCCGCCGCCACCACCACCACCACCACCCACTGCCACCCTGCACACATAAACACACATTTCAGAAAATTTTAAAGTGACTTTAATAGGCTCACACTATGCATGGAAATACAACTAACTGTAACTTAATACAGTAAGACATTGCTGTGTCACTGGAAACCACAGTTTTTCCATTACCAGCCCTGCACTGCTGGGAAGAGCAATGGTGATCTACAATCACTCCTCAGTGGGAAGACAGGAACAAACACGTCTGTCAGGTCACCACCCACAATCGCCAGGGCCATCACCTATCAGTTAGTGCTCACCCCACCCCACCATAGGCTGGTAAAACAGATATTATCTTCTTGGAAATATGCACCTTTGTCAAGGATATTTCTGCTCTACAGGGATCATGTAGTTGGCCCAAACCCCTCAAATGGTAATTCTGACAGAGGCGGTGAGGACTGAGAGAAGCTAGGCCAGCTGACCCAGCCTACGCTGGCTACAGCCTCTATCCTTGGGAGAAACTTTAATTGAGCATGGGACAGAAGACTGGGTAGGCACTCAAAGAAGTTGACAGATGGGACATGCAACAAATACCACCTTAAAACCTGCTTCTGATGTCTTAGCACATCCTGTTCACCAGACCTTGCTACAAACACACCGCCCAGTAATTTAATCACCATAGAAATGAGGGATTAACATCTTGCTTTTTGCACATTGAGAAACTCAGGCCTGGCAGATTATGAATCACAGTAAGATGAGGATTCTACCAAGCAGTCAGGTTCCAGGACCCAGGTGAATACTTCTTGCAGCTAAGAGCAGGATCCAAGCAGACTGGGGGACCTGTACGAAGAAGCTGCAGGCTGCAACGGACATGGAGAGGGTTGTCTGAGGGACAACTGGTGGATGGAAGCCATGGCCAATACATCTTGGAGCTAATTGGGGTTTTTTATTCCAGAGGTACCAGGATGTCTCTGAGGACTACAGGCACAGGACTAGGTCAGTGACCTTTGACCACTGTGAATAGGGTACCAACAGCATGGAAGGACTATAGAGCTCAGTCAGGAGGCTTCAGTGGAGGCAAAAGAGAGATGTGGATAGCCTGCCAACCACTAAGCAGGTAGAGAGTCCTGGAAAAGTGGACATCTATTTGCGTAAGGGGGCTGCAGGGACAGTGGGCACACAGATGAAAGGGACCTGAATGATAAAAGGAAACAGGGATTCTGGGCTATGCACTAGATCTCTAGCAACCAAGTGGTTAGTGGCAAGTGCTATAAAGAGGAAGACTGAAAAATGAAGCACTGGTTGCAGATGTTACACACCTGGAAAAACAGGTGATTAAAGCTCACAGAAAGCCACCAGAAGATTGAGAAGGGAGAGTGCTAGTGACCAGCATGGCCTTGCCTCCAATCATAGCACCTCCCAGCTACCAAAGCAGAAGTCATGGCCCTCTGAGCTGTTTCTAATGAGGCAAGGTCCCAGTGAGCCACACAACCTCACAGGCATATCTCAAGTCCCCACTAGCACTAACCCTCCTGTCATAGAAACTCCACAGATGGTGCCACAGTGACCTTTCTAAACTACAGCTTTGTATTTATCCCACCCGAGGAGAGTCACCTCATACCATGTCACCAGAGCATCCCTGACTAGTTCTCAGGCTGGGAAGATGCAGTCCTCATGAGTCTGGCCCCTCCCATCTGCAAGATGGTGCCTTTCTTTGTTCCCTTTAACTGAGAGCTCTGTGGCCCCTTCTCTGTAAGCACTGAGGGCCAATCCCTCAACTCTACTAGAGGGCGCTGCTGAGAGCTCAGGGACCATTCCCTCAGTTCTAGCTCACAGCAGAACATCCCACATAGAAATTAAACTTGAAGAGCATATGAAAGTAGGGAAAGACTCCCAAGTCTCTAGAGGGCTCCCATCCTTTCCCTGAACCCTTCTGGATTTTCTTTGGCGCTGTCACTCCTAAGGAGGCTGGGGATAAAGAGCAAAGTGACCCAGATGCCTTTCCTCCCCTTTGGTTCCCAAAACGCTTTTGCTTTTCCTATGAAAATGACACTCTTGCTTCCTTCTGGTCACTTTCCTTATCATGTTATAGAAAGAACAGCCATTACCAGACTTAAAGACCAGAGCTGGAGATGATAAACCCCACTTTGATGCAGGAGGGTAGAGTTGGCAGCTTGGCCTCCTGTCCCAGCATGCTCTCCTGTCAGTAGTGGGACCCAGGGACTAAGCATGTAGATTTGGGAGACATCTAAAATGCATCCACTGGAGCATGTGTGGAGGGGGAAAGGGGAAAGAGACTGACAGCAGCAGTTAAGGGCAGCTCTGGAGGCTGGGAGGGGTTCAGGATGGGAACAGAAGCACACAGAGAAAAGCAGAAAGGAGCCTCTGCACACAGAGGAGATAAGCCAAGGGGCCACTAGGCTGGCACAGCCCCAAAGCAGGGCCAGTCTTGTCAAGTCCTCCTGAGACACTTCGACTAACACAAACATTGGCTGGCATCCTTGACAAATGGCAGGCTGCTAAGGATTAGAAGAGCCAATGAAGTGGATACCATAAGGGAGTCAGGAGAGCTGCTTATCACCAGCTTGTGGGAACAGACGCTTGCTTCAGTGCAGGACAAGAAGCCTCTCTCTTGGGATGACCCTTGCCCTGTTCCAAGGTCTCCACCTTTTCCCCCTTTTCACAGTGGCTATCTTTCATCATATGGTGTGCGAGATACGTCTACACCACTAGCTATCTCCGCACCAGCAAGGGCCAGCTTTCGCTTGTTCTTTGCTCTGTTTGTCAGAGGTATGCATGACTGTGGAAGAGGACTAGAGGGGACAACCAGGTGAACCCAAAGCCCACCAGAGCCTTCACCGTGTATAAGGAACCTAGGCAGCAGTGGCTTTAAGGGTTCCAGGCTACACGGCACCAAGCCCCCATTCCTCTTTCGAGGAGTCCTGAGACCAGATGTTGCAGCTCCTCTGGGCCCGCAGTGGAAGGGCCTCTTCTGCAGAGAGGCACACAAAATGGAAGAAATATGAGGTCTGACCAGAAGGCACAAAGACAGAAGTCAAGAATGTCCGTGCATATGCAACAACAGGGGCTGGTGAGGTGACTCAGTGGGTAAGAACACCCGACTGCTCTTCTGAAGGTCCGGAGTTCAAATCCCAGCAACCACATGGTGGCTGTAACAAGATCTGACTCCCTCTTCTGGAGTGTCTGAAGACAGCTACAGTGTACTTACATATAATGAATAAATAAATCTTTAAAAAAAAAAAAAAAAAAAAAAAACAGATTTCAGAAGTTCCGGAAATTTCTAACACCTAAACCTTTACCAAAACAAGCTTAATTCCAGAAACATGGAGGCAGTACTGAAATACTTCTGCATCAACAAGAGCAATGACCTGACCGGAGAGAGGACTCAACACCCATCAATGCCTGTATCTTATGCTCTCTAGGGTGAGATGGGTGTTTCAGGAAGCCTGCAGAGCAGACCATACATAAGCAGACTTGGGTGGTCACACCTGACCCCCTCACCTGGGTCTTCAAGGGTTCTCCTAGCCTTGAGAGTTGACTGGAAATACAGAAGCCCAGAACGACAGGCAATCTTCATAACACCTTGGTACACAGCAGCTAGGATCTGGCTCCCAGCCGAGGACAAATGACTAAGTGAAGCCCCAGGCACCATGGGCAGTGTTGGGGCTGCTTCCTTCCTCAGAGACTGCCTGCCTGGGAGCTGATTTTAGAGCCTTTGGTTTCCTGGTTTTCATTGTTCCAATTGTGTCAGCTTTGGGGTGTGATCTGAGACACCAAAACTATTCTGATCCACTGGCGACTAACAGAGCACCCTACCAGCTGCAGAGATTAAGCTTTCTTTGGCTTCAGAACACCAGAAGTGATAGCAATTTTGGACATCTTTAGGATCTAGGCTCAATGTTCAGGAAAAATAAGTAAAGAGAGCCCAGGGAGATAGCTCACGGAATGAAGTGCTTGCTGTGCAAGCAGGAGAACCTGAATTCAATTCCCATCAACCACAGAGGGTTTGGGGGTGAGGTGGGGCTGTCCGTAATTCCAGTGCAGGGTGGGTGTGGAAACCTGTCTCCAACAAGCAAGTTCCAACTTCACTGAGATATACTGTTCAGAAAAATAAGATGGAAGGCCAGTGAGATGGCTCAGCAGGTGGGGGCACTTGCCCTGTAAAAAACCTGAGTCTGATTCCCAGAACTCTACAAAGTTGTTTTCTGACTTCAACATGCCTGCCATGGTAGAGGTGCTTATGTACACACACACACACTCTCTCTCTCTCTCTCTCTCTCTCTCTCTCTCTCTCTCTCTCTCTCTCTCTCTCTCTCTCTCTCTCCCCCTCCCGCACGTGCGTGTGCACGCACATGCACAGACACAAGAATATACAGGATGTACACCTCTTGTTTACAGAAATGAAGGCTCTTTTATTAAAATCATTTCTTACATTATCCAGGTGAAAGGTTAGATTCAAGCATGCTATAAACAGCTCCATTCACCATGCCCCTCATGTCAAGTGGGCTTTGGAACAGTCCCTAGTTTTTGGCACTGGTTTAATATTTAGGAAGCCGTGTTTTTCCTGTGTCATGTGCTATTGGCATTAGTCATAACCAGGTGACTTACAGGGGCAAACACAACATGTCCCTCTATAGTTATCTAACAACACAATGGAGGGGAAATTTTATTTTAGACAAGAGCTCTTAAATCCTGATGATTAAAGGTAATGTTCAGGCCAGGCATGGTGGTATAGGCAGGTAATGCCAGCATTTACTAGGCTAAAACAGAAAGATCAAGAATTCAAGACCAGCCTAGGCTACAAAGCAAGGCACTGTTTCAAGAGAAAGAAGAGAAGAGGAGAAAAAACTAATGGGAGAAAAGACAGAAGAGGGAAGGGAGAGAGGGGGGAAGTGAGGGGAGAGGAGACTAGATGAGATAACAGTGATCAACTGCCAGACTGGAACTTGGTCTCATAATTGTTACTTTTAAGAACTAAATTCCAAGTTATAACTGTACTAAAAACAGAAACCATGTATACTCCCAAAACATTTTCTTTGTTGTTGTTGGTGGTGGTGGTGTTCGTGTTTTGAATCCATCAAACCAACCAGTTATAACACTGTAAAAAGAATGAGAATGATAAGTCACCGCACAAATGAAAGGATGGGAGAACTGTCCACTCCAACACAGCACTAGAGAGGATGCCATTTTAAGGCTCAAGGGAAAAGAATGAGACTGAATGGGATCTCAGCACAGGCCTGCCACATCCCAGGTCCCCTCCATAGGCTACACTCAGGCCCCTTCCATAGACTGCACCCCAGGTCTCCCTCCATAGACTTCATCCCACGCCTCCCTCCATAGATACTGCATCCCAGGCCTCCCTCCATTGGTCACAGCAACTATCAGCTTTTCATACCATACTCTCTGTTCCTCTGAGCCCACCTTCAAGAAATCTGAGGAGGAAGCTGATCTCTAGAGTCTTGTGAATTGTTAATAAAGTAGAAATAAATAAATAAAGTAGAGCCGTTTTCTTATTAAAATAAAATAATGATGTTTAAACTAAAGGCAAAATAGTTTGCAAAGGATTAGAACAGCAGAAACCCAACCCACTGTGCAGAATGATGAGCAGATGGGCCTCCGGGGTCCCCTGGCTTGCATCCGAATGCCCAGCTCAACACTATCCATGCACCATCTGGGTTCACCAGTGCCTCCTCTTCACGAAGCTCACCACTCAGAGTATCCATCTTCTCACCCACAGCTCATGACTGTACCGACCATACCATACTATGGATGCATAGATGACCCAGCTCCCAATCCTCATAGCCACCAAGCTGCCCAAAGACACATTAACCAAAGGAAACTCAAACCAGAGGCCCGCATCACTTCTTGCCCTCTTTAAGAGCGACTGACATAGACCAGGCGCACCACTGCTCATTCAGTGCTGACAGTCCATGCCATAATAGAACCAAACTTCCAATTACTAGACTGTTATAGCCCTTTTGGCATTAACCTTTTCTAATGTAAAATCACAGCTCAACCTCTTTGCCTTTTAATCTTAAGAATTTAGTAAAAGCAAAAACAATCGTACACATAGCTAGGCTGAATGTCAACTAACATCAAAGCAGGGAATTTCAAAACTAACCAGTGGAAGAAATCAGGTTGACTTAAAATAATACCAGGGGCAAAAATAAGAGGAAGTCTATGTAAGGAGAAAATTGGCAGGGACAGTCAATAGATGTGGTATCCAAATGACAGATGCTTCATGAGGACAAGGCTGACTGATGCCCATATTTCCTGCTATACATCCAACATCCAAACTGTACCCTAACAGGCATACAGTAGGAATTTTTAAGAGGCCTGTTCAATGACTGGTTGGACAAATGAAAGGAGAAAGGTCTAGTTGTGCTAAAGATGAGAAGTTGGGTAAATTTAAGCCAGTGGCATCCCTCCCATTTAAGCAGAGTTGATATCACGAACCCATGTTGTGTAGCCAGTAAAACCAGTAGCACGGTAGCCGTGGCCCAAGGCTCAGGACACAAGAACTAGCTAAAGGTAAACATGGGAGGGATCTGAGCCAAGAGTGAGGACACCATGGTGGCACAGGTCATCAGCGGTCACCTGGAGAGATAAAAGTGCTGACTGGATATCACGGTCTATTTCTGGGGATGGCCACGTGAGAACACTGACAGGAAAGCTATCACCTGCTTCACAACAATCCCACACTTCCAGCAATTCTGCCAACCAGCCGAAATAAAAATATAGTATAACAAAACTGGCAAATGCTCCAAACCAGGCTCTTTCACCTGCCTTGATAGGCAGCTGATAAATATTTACACCGCTAGGAATATGGTGCAGTCCGTAGACCACATCTCAAAGCTCAGGAAAAGCTCAGGGGCTGGAAGTGGGAAGTTTCCTCTTGAAGAAGGTATTAAGTAGAAGGCGTGAGTTTACAGTGTGTGAAAAGTGGGTTTTCCTCAGAATGTCAGGAGGCCTATCAGGAACTTTCCTGAATAGAGACTGCAGAGGGGAAGGAACCGTGGCCATCTCAGCAGATGCAGAGGATGCAAACAGTAAGTCCTACCACTGCTCTTGACAAAGATGACTCTTAAAAGTCCTCGGCAAACTCAGGAAAAAGAATGACTTGCCACAGGTAACATCTACAGAACATCTACAAGGATCCCCCACTTAATGGCAGCACAAGGGGACTTGGGTCAAAGAAACAACCTGCTCATCACCCCTGCCATCTATGTAGTACAAACCACAGGGTATAAGAGACTCTAGACAATAATGCTACAACTAAGCATTAGATAGCACTATGCTGTAAGTAGGCCATGTGCTCACAATACGATCCTCTATGTAGACACCAAGAGATATCATCGCAAGCTGTGGCTACACTCACATACAAAATCCATACAATAACAAGCCTTGGAGGATAAACAATGAAACTTCTACTGTAGTGATGCTTGCCCTGGGGACATGGGGCAGACCACTCAAAAAAGGAGGCCAACCCTGGGTGCAAGAGAAATGCCCTCTGCCCCCTAGCCCCTGGGCACCTGAGGCAGTCAAGAGTGCTGACCCCGGGGGTCATGAGAGAGGATGAACTGGCATTGCCTCTCACTGGCTGAAGTACTTGAGAGAGCAGACTCTGCTCTTTGTCTGGGCAGCACAGTAGATCTGGCCCTGGTGGGAGGTGATGCAGGTGACAGTGTGGACAATGGAGAACTGGTTCCCCACCACTCATCTGCTGAGAGGTAGAGAGGGTGAAAGGGTGATGCCTTCCCCCCACCTCACCCCTTGCTATCTGCCCTAGTTGGGAGAGCTGAGAGCTGGAGAGCTAACCCTGCCTCTCATCAGCTATAGCTCTCAGGGGAATGGGTCCTCCACCTTGCCTGAGCAGCACTGAGGAGCTGGCATGGGTGAGCTAGCCCTGAGGTTTAAGAGTGAAAGAGTTGGCCCCTGGCTGGTTGAAGCACTTGAGAGAGTGGGCCTTGTGTCTTAATGGGCAGCATAGCATAGGAGAGCCAGCTCTGGAGACATGGGTACGGGTGAGCCTGACCTAGGGCGTGAGATTGGAAGAGCTGACCCTGCCTCATGCTGATGGCAGCTTTGGGTGACCTAGCTGAAGCAGTGCTGGAGAGCTGTCCCTGGTGGTTGGGTAAGGGAGGAGTGGCAGGCTGACCAGCTCAGCTGCTACCCAGGCAAGATCCAGGACTTTGAGTTGGCCCACCCCCAAATCTACATCATCTGTGAACTGTTGGAGCATGTGAAAGGGCCAGTCCTGCCAATCCAAAACTGCAGGATCTCCATGACACAGGGCAACAACAGGATAATCGATGAGGACCCAATATTGATGGTGCCACAGAAGCCAGAGACCTCGAAACAGACCAATGACTCACTGCAATGAACTCCACAGGAGATGTTTTCTAGGCTTTGTTTCATTTGTTTGTGTGTTTTTTATTTGTGGGGAGAGGTTGCCAGAATGGAGGGCAGATATAAGGGGACAGACAGGGAGGTGAGTAGAACTGGGGTGCACGACATGAAACTCACAAAGAATCAATACAAAGTTTTTTGTTTTTTTTTCTTTTAAATGGAGGACAACATATCAGGCAGACCTCAAGCCACAAAAAATTAATTTTGTATGAATCAGCTAAATGTGAAAGGCAAAACAACTACTAGAAGAAAATGAATAATGCTACAGATAAAATGCTCTTAGATGAGATATGATGCCCAAAAGACAAAAGGAAATGACAGACAAACGTAACTACATAAATATCTTTTTGGATAAGGAAGGAAGGAAGGAAGGAAGGAAGGAAGGAAGGAAGGAAGGAAGGAAGGAAGGAAAGGAAAGGAAGGAAGAAAGAAGGAAAGAAGGAAACTAAAGCCAAAAATTAATGAAGGCAGGAAGCTAATGTAGGAAATACTCATTCCACCTTGGGAAGCAAATACTCCATAGCACATCTAGTACTTGGATCACAGCTGGTGGCTGGAGAGAAGTCCTGTCCCTGAGAACCAGTGCCCACCCGTATATGGAAAGACATCTGCAAAGTGCTACACACTGCAGCTAGAGAGACAGCCAGGATACTCAGGAGGAATTAGATATCTAAATGAGATCCACCAGAGCCCCTCCGGGCAGCAGAGGAACACACACTGTGCAGGGAGGCAGAGGCTGGCCTCTCCTGCACGCTGCATGGCTCTCCACCTTTAGATCAGCACTGTTCCAGGGAGCTCTCCCCATGCCTTCTTTCTAAACTTTTTATTTTGAAATTTTAGATTTACAGGAAGATTGAAAAAAAAAAACCATACAAAGGGTTCATATGCCCTTCACCTCATCTCTCCCTAAAGCCTAAGCATAGGTTTGTGAGCTGTAGGAAACTGTCAACCTGGGCTATGTCAAACTCTGGTGTAGTACCATTAGTCACACCGTGGACTTGACTGACAAGCAGTAGCTTCCCGCTGAACCCTGTCTCTCCAGGCTCCCACCCAGCACTGCTCCTTGTATCTCATTGCTGTGGCTCCTCTACGCCCTCAATGCAAAGCCAGCACCCACCCCTCTGCATCTCCTAAAGTATCACTTTGTAAGAGCACAGCCAGAGCTGTGACCCAGATGGATCAGTCCGAGTCCCCTCTTACTAGGTAGTGAGCCTGTTTGTGCAAGGACACCAGAGTACTACATGAGGTAGGCTGGCTCACTGCAGACCAGGTCATCCGGGGGGGTGGGGTGGGGACACTATCTGTTGCCTTTCTCCACTCTAAAGTTACTAATTTTCCCTTTTTAATAAATAAACAACTTGGGTGAAGATGTTCTGTTACAAGGCAAATACCCTATTCTCCTCAACTTTTACCCACTCTTCTCAGCACCAACCTCTGGAGCCTCTGTCCTGGAACTACGGTGTTTGCCTACTGTGACTTCTAGGCCCTTGTTCCTTCCACACTGACTGGCATTCTTCTATGAGGAAGAGTTGTCAGCTCTCCCATTTTTACATGCTTATCTGGTCAGCTGTTAGTAGCAGTGGAGAGTGAACTGCACTTTATGCTGTGAACTAATCAACCATCATTCCCTTCCTGTGTTAAGGAGCTCCTTCGGATTGGCTCCTAGGCCTTTCCTCTCTTCTTGGCACCAACAGATATCTTCTGCAAGCAACAGTACTTGTATGTTACTCTCACTGATATGTAACATAAGTGTATGGTACTCTCACTGATACTGGGAGCCACTGCTTCTGCACCCTCCCAGAGGAGCTACGTGAGATCACACACATCTGCATTGCCCTGTAACATTAAAGAATAACCAACTCCAATATGACAGCCCACTCCAGCCCTTCCTGTCCTTATCTGAAACCTGGAGCAAGGGAAATCCTGGCTTCTGTTATCCACTATGTTATCAACATCATATACACACGGTACAGCCTCACACAGCCCTTGACCCTTGAGAAACAAATCTACCGGGATGGAACAGCATTTCATTTGGTTCTTCTAGCTTTGCTTTTAAAGAATCAAGTCAATATACTGTCTTCCCTCAAGTTGCTCTAGTTGGGTCTCCACTTGTATTCCATATAGGGTTGCCATGTATCCTAACTGTCTACGTCATTCTGAGTGCATGACGTTATCTGTGTCTCCAAGGGCCAGGCTGTACCAAAGGTGGACTGCAGCCGTGCTGTGAGCCCATCCCTTTTCCCTATCACTTCTCCACCCTACTGTGAGCACGCTCCTCCATCCACACTTCTTGTGTAAGCATCTAGCCAGCATGTGTTCCCACACGAAGGAAGCTCACCAACCACTCATACTCTGCATGTCCAGGAAATTGCTGCAAGACGGTCCGCAGAGATGTTCCCATTCTTCAAGCCTCTCACACATCTGAGTATCTAGGTCAGGCTATACATTTTCACATATTGGAGATGTGTCTTGAGGGAGATTCCTAGAAGTAAAGCTAAGTCAAAGGTGAGCATCTATGTGGTTTTACAGGCAGAGTGTGAGTTTTATTTAGTGGGATCCAGGGATCAACCAGTACAGTTGATTTTTCTTTTCTGATAAGTGAGAAATGCATGCATGCGCGCGCACGCGTGTGTGTGTACACACACACACACACACACACACACACACACACACACACTACTGCTAAGAATCTGACATAAGACTGCCATTTTAAGAAACCTACATAGCGGGGCTGGGGAGATTGCTCAGCAGTTAAAGAGCACAAACTGCTCTTCTGGAGATCCTGAGTTCAAATCCCAGCAACTACATGGAGTAACACAACCATCCATGAGATCTAATGTTCTCTTCTAGGGTGTCTGAAGACAGCTACAGTGTACTTAGATATAATAATAAATAAATCTTTAAAAAAAATAGTTAAAAAAACCTACATAGCTTCTATTCAACATTATGGTCAAGATAATTCATCCCAGAAACAACCAAGATACATAGTTTGGAGAAATCCTCAGTAGAAAGTCATGGAAAACCAACCCATTGGACAGAGATAGAAAAGCAGGTCCACACAAAGACTTTTCACTAATGTTTGAAGTAGCACCATTAGCAATAGTCACAAAGCAGGAAACAGCCTAAAGTTCATCTCTGTTAAGGGATAACCAGGATGTATTACAGCCACACAACAAAGGGGCAGGCCTCTGCAGTCCTGTGGGCTGGGTGAACCATAGACACATGTAAGTGAACTTACACCCTGCATAGAAATCTACCTAGGACCTTTTTCACGAAGATGAAGGGTTGGTGAAAAGGACTCTAGAGACTGCATGCAGATGGCCTGTGGCGATGGAAATACCTGAAAACAGACATGGGGAACACTCCAGGCAGCAGGATGCTCCGAGACTGGACCATGGTAACATTGCCACAACCCAGACCTGCAAGAAAAGTCTCTTAACTAAAAATAAGCAACTTCATTTTCTACCTCATCCTCCCAGAGTGCTCTGAACATTAACCTTCAGACATTTTGATCCTGTTTGCAGTATGGATTGCTTCTTTCAGCAGTCAGTAAGATGGAGAAAATTCCTGGATCAATTCTTGGATGGACTGTGACAAGACACAGGGCTGACCTTATGCCTGCACGGCGCTGCACTGTCCTGCTCTCAGGAAACACAGCTAGCACAGTCTGGTGAATCTCCATGCTCAAAACTGCTGCAGAGAAAAAAAGACACACAAACACACCCCTCCCCCTGCGGTTTGCTCCAACCAGAGTCTTCAGGAATAAACAAACCTAAGCCCACTAAGAGTGTGCCCTTCATATACATCCCATGTGTATCTACAGCTCATCAACACAGGGAGAACTTCACAAGCAGGACTGGGAACTACATGCGAGGCATGCACACGAGGCACACACTGGCACTGCCCTGCAGGTTACTCAGCACTGGCTTTCTCTGTGGAAATATACTCATTCTCCTTATACAGTCTCACTAGAGGGATGGAATTAAAGAACAGAAAGCATTTCTGTGAAATGATCCAATATGCCACTCAGGCATCCGCATGTGGGCGATAATCATCTACTATGAGGTACCAAGAAATACAGAGGAAAAAAAATCCCCAGAGCAGAAGTCAATGTCTCTGCTCCTGGTAGCTCTGTGGCATAAGTGCCAAAGGACAGCTGGTTAACAGAATCCAGACAGAGGTTTTCCTCGGAGCCCTTCCAAAAGCCAGTGGAGATGTTATGCAAGCCAATTTTTTTTCACAGGGTTTCGGCAATGGTGAAATCTAGGTTGAACTCTGTGATCTCAAATGTAGCTCTGACACCCTTATGACTCATTCCTTTCAATTCCACATCTCAGGGAACAAAGATGCAGATTCAACTTCCCAGACCAGCTTCTAACTGCACCAGTTACCCAGCACTGGCTACTATGCCACTACCTACTTGGAACTGGGAATTTAAACAACAATGAACATTTATTGCATGAGATTCTGTAAAAGTTTAGATAACGTTTTAATGAAAATAAATTTTCAATGTATTATGAAAGGAAAAATAATCCCCTGGGGGTATTCCACAAAAGAACACTATGTTACACAGAAAAAAAAAATTAATAAACCCAAATACAAAGTGATAAATTCAGTTCCAGAATAACAATTTAGCTCTATTGTTATTTTGGGTGGATATTTCCCCAGAAAGAGATCAATCTGTATTCATGGACTGTACTAAGAACCACCGTGCACTTGATGTAACTAATTTTCCTCCTATCTAGAACAGTGTGGACGTGAACAATCAGGTCATTGCACCTTGAACTGTGATCCAAGTATCTGATTCTCTTGGAGCCTTTACCTTCACACAGATAGGTCTCAGGCCATGTGTACTCAGGCCTAGAACACTAAGGCTTTCTCCCATTCTTGTGTGAGGTGTATGTTTGGGGGAGAGGGGTGGTCATGTCAGGGGCCACCCAAGTACTGAGTACCCTCTCTCTGAGGCAGCAGACAGAATTCTACCTGCTCTTGTGCATCAGGTTATATATAGGTGACAGGCTCTGCCAATTCAGCACCTACCACAAAATTCCACCTCAGGAGAAAAAGAAAAAGATCTGAGGAAGAAGGTGCCTGGTACAGAGAAAAAGAAAGAAAGCATAAGAGGCATCCAATGGAAGGGCTCTGAGGTCAGGCTCCCAACATCCTCGAATAAATCCCTTTCCTCAATAGACCTGACTTACCTAAGGTAGGCTAGCCATCATGAGGTCAGTGTACTTGGGTTGCACTTTTTAACAACAACAGTCTGTATTTATGTGCACTGCCCATAAGCGAAAGCACAGGAAACCTGTGTGACTTTCTGATTTTGTTTTCTAGCCCAATTGGTAAATAATGTTAGGATAAGGGATAACTAAATCTTAATTGATTATCTTGATGACCTCCAAACTCACAGAACTGCTAAGTTCAAGACAACAGACAACCTAATAACCTCTTTGTACCAAACGAAGTGCAAAAGGGTTGACCAACTCTGGCTCTGTGAGGTTTGTCTCCTATTTCCACACAAAACCTGAGTCCCTTACTTCACCTCCTTCAATTCTGCCCCAACCCCACTCAATTCCTCAGATCCCTCTTGGAATACTATACCCTTTTAATAGTCATTCACCCAATGGGACACCTGGATGCCAGGACGTGAGGGTCATGGTATGTGCTGGTAACTACACTTGCACAGGACTTCTATAAGGGTTAGTACCCCAAAACTCTCAGAAAGCACATTTCACTCCTACTCACATAAGTCCTTAACGGGAATGAACCTTGGAAGCTACTTCAGCATCTCCACTTCACATTCAAGGAAGGTGGGGCAGATTCAGAACCAAGCTCGGATTATTCACGCCAAGTCCCTAAATTCTGGAGCACTCTCCTGCTTGGTTCTCCACCAAGTAGCTGATAAGCTGCACCATCTCCAATTTTAATTCCTGTAAGCCTGTACAGTTGAATCACATAGATTTTTCATTCTGTCTGGCTGCTTTTTTTTCTAAACCTCCCGGAGCATCCGACTTTCAATGTTGTTATCACTTAAGGGAATGCATCTCAACCACATGCCGCCCAACAGTGTAAGATGATGATGTTGAGGCGCAACTTTTTTTTTCCAGGATGTGAGCACCCTGTTTCCAACAGATTAATTTACTATATTGTACTTTGTGATTTTATAACAATTTTGAGTGTTTTGAAATGTTTCTACACTACAAAGAAAAGCAAGGAAGTCTGGAGATAACACAGACATATGGGCATAAATATATGACTGATTCAGCAAGTACAGTAGAGTGGGGGGGGGCAGTGCGTAAGACAGAAAAGCATACGTTTGCAGAGGCAGACAACCTCCTCAATCCAGGCTCTATCGCTTACCACCTACAGAAAGAATAAGAAAAAGTCACTGCCTCAGTCAGCAAGGATTTAAAAGTACCTGCCATCTGCCAGCCATTGTTCTTAACCTCAGGATAGTTAGAGCAACAGTCCTGCCTTCCAGGGACCTCTGTTCCTGCCAGGTAAGTTGTATGTGAATGAAGGGAGTTAGAGGTAGAGGCAGATGACAATGATAACCAGAGGGGTGACAGAGCATGCACATAGGAATGTGTGCAAAAAGATGAGAGAGCTGGCTAGAGGCTAAGGGCAGACCAGGGGTAGGAGACAGAGGGACTGCTGGGAGCACCTGAGATGGAACAGGTGCAGGGTTTCAAGCAGGAGAGTGACGTGATGTGCCTTGTATTAAGAGGTCAGGCTTGGCTGCTAGTCAAGAACAAACGGAAAGGACACATAGTGGAAAAAGGGAGATTGGGCAGGCAGCCACTTGGGTAAGCCCTGCGAGCAAGTTCCCAGCAATGAAAAGGGGCGGTGGCAGTCCCATGTAATTGTGTCCTCCCAAGACCAGCATAAGGATCAGACGAGACTAACCTTGCATGACACACAGGAGCTCAGTAACTGTTAGCTAACATCCAACTTTCCCAAGATGTCACTGAGCCTCTCTGTATTACTTTCATGATTGATCTGAAAAAGTATCAGCCATGGGATCTCCTACAAGGGATGGCTGTACGGGGCATGAGCCAGGTGAAATGACCTCCTTGAGAAGCACCAGCTCTGCCAGTTCAAAGCCTGGAAATTTCAAGACTTGCAAATGGCAGGTGATATTTCACTTGGTTTTTGTTTGTTTGAGTCAAGGTCTCTCTCTGTGGCCCTGAGCATCCTGTAACTGGCTCTGCAGACCAGGCTGGCTTCCAACTCACAGAAAACCACCTGCCTCTGGCTCCTGAGTGCTGGGATTAAAGGTGTGCGCCACCACTACCAGGCATGAGATGATATATTTCAAAGACTCTGTAAGTAGAAACAAATGCTACACATAATATACTAGTGGATAATCTGATGCAAAATGTTCATCATTGAAGATTCCCAGACTCCTTAACCTCTGTTTGTGTTCTCTCTATCTCTCTGTTTCTCTCTCTCTCTCTCTCTCTCTCTCTCTCTCTCTCTCTCTCTCTCTCTCTCTCACACACACACACACACACACAAATAAAAATAAATAAATTTAAAATAGAGAGAAACCATTGATAGTTAATGGCTTCTGAGGCAGGGAAAGACAAGTTGTTTTTTCCTAAAGGGTGGGGCCCTAGTAGGTCAACCAAACTCCAGTGGATGACCCCATAACTACCAATATATGATCAGCACAAACTGGACTCACTGGATTGTTTAACGGGAGCAAGAAGTTGGAAGGGATGGGGAGGTATCTGGGAGAAGCTAAAAGGAAGAGTTAGGTGAATATGATCAAAATACATGTGAGTCAGGCATGGTGGTTGTGCTGGAGAATTTATGTCAAGTTGACACAAACTGAAGTCCATCAGAGAGGAGGGAGCCTCAATTAAGAAATGCCTCCAGAGGATCTGGATATAGGCAAGCCTGTAGGGCATATTCTTAATCAGTGATTGATAGGAGAAGACCCGGCCCATTATGGGTGGAGCCATCATTGGGTTGGTGGTCCTGGGTTCTGTAAGAAAGTGGGCTGAACAAGTCATGGTGAACAAGCCAGTAAGCAGCACCTCACCATGGTCTCTGAATCAGCTCCTGCCTCCAGGATCCTGCCCTGTTTGAGTTCCTGTCCAAACTTCCTTCAACAATGAATAGCAATTTGGAAGTATAAGCCAAATAAACCCTTTCCTCCCCGAGTTACTTTTGGTCATGGTGTTTTATCATAGCAATGGTAACCCAACTAGGACATGGTGCATGCCTTTAATTCTAGCATCAGGAAGCTGAGACAGCTGCATCTCAGTGAGTTCAAGGTCAGCCTGACTACACAGTAAGACTCTGTCTCAAAAGGCAAAGAAACAAACAAAATACATGGAATTTAATTCCCAACAACCACAACCACACGAAGGCTCACAACCATCTGTACAGCTACAGTGTACTCACATACATTAAATAAATAAATAAATCTAGAAAGAAAGAAAGAAAGAAAGAAAGAAAGAAAGAAAGAAAGAAAGAAAGAAAAAAAGAAAGAAAGAAACTGTAAATGTGAATAAAGTGGTTACTTTCTGGGAGCCACTCTGAGGAGGGGTTGTGTGAATCCTGATTGATCACTGATCAGTCAGAAATTCCAGAGGTCCAGACAATAAACAGCCTGAAGAGGAGACCATCTTGAGGACAGAGCCCTTACTTAGCCTAGGGGATCTACCATCTCCAGGCAGACTGTAATCAACTGGACTGAATCAAGGGATACTGCTGGTGTCTGTTGCAGTGCTGACTGCTTGCACAGTGAAATCTTGCCCCCCTCTGGTGATGATGTCATGAGGGGATAGTAGGAAAAGCTGAGTCTGAGTTAGTGTTTTCTGTTTCATCACTCCTCTTCCTGAATCCAGTCCCGTACCCACTGTCTTCTGTCTTTCCCCGCCTCTATATTATGTGAAAGCTTTAAAAACCTGCACTGCCTGCACCACCATCCAGCCCCGCCTTCAAATCTCCAACTAGACAATGATATGGCTCCTTCCACTAAGGTACGGTATGTCATCAACCTACTGGAAGCTTTGTTAAACACAATGAATGTCACTATGTCTGCATTCTACATGTCACCTTCCTCTGGGGCTGGGGGACATTCTAAATGCACGCTGGCATTTCCTCCAGAGCTTCCAGATGCCAGGTTTGCTCATCAGGGCTACATCTGATAAATTAAGATGTTAACCTTCCTTCCACTGAGGACACTTAGAGACAAGGGAACTTTTTAATAAAGAAAAATTCCATTGCATATAGATCTCTCATAAAAAGGCCATTAGGCAAGTTTGCTTATAAAAACCAGTATTCTAAGTTCTATGCCATTTTTCTTAATACAGGCAACAAGTCTTCAAAATACATTTGAATGAACTGAAGGCAGTAGCTACCTCTGCTGGGATGGAACATCCTTTCCCCTTCAGCCCCTGGAACCTTTTCAAGGGCTTGCTTCCTGCAATGTTCATTCCAACTAGGTCATGTCCATAGTACCGTCACTATCCAAAACAAGATGCACAGGAGCCTAGCCCCCCAGTTTGAGTTTCATGAGTCTGCTCTCTTTAAAGAAAACTTCCTTAGAGAGTCATCCACATTTAATGCCCCAAATGTCCCTCCTCCCCACTGCTCGAAAACCCACTGAAGTCATTGATGGCCTGCCTCTCATCAAATCCAAGGAAATATTTTCCAGACCCCCTAAGTCTGAGAAGCACCTGATCATTCATGTCCTAGACTCCTGACCACTGAGCCCTCCTGCCTGCCTTCTTCAGCAGTGTAGTCCGGCATCCCCTCCCCTGTGGACTCCTTGCCAAGAGTCCCTACCAGCACCTACCTCTGCTCTTCTGCATCCATATTCACCGTCCAGTCTATGAAATGAAACAGCAGCTATCCTCAAAAAAGACACCTAAATTTGCATATCTGGCCCAACCTTTTCCTGAGCCTGACCTTGAATTTTCCTTTCTATCCAAATCTCTATTCAGATGACTAATCACAAAAACAATAAGCAAAGCAAACTGTCTTAAATACTGCTAGTCAGGTACTATTCTAGGGATTCTACATTAGCTCAGTGTATCGACTCAAAGCCCGTTTCCTTCTTTCTTCCTCTCTCTCTCTCTCTCTCTCTCTCTCTCTCTCTCTCTCTCTCTCTCTCGTAGTTGTTTTTGAGACAGGATCTCACTATGTACTCCTCTCAGGCCCCGAACTGCCTCCTTCATTCTGCATTCTGGAATTGAAGGCATGTACCACCACGGATACACCAGACACACATTCTATTCTCCTTGAACTAAGGATAAAGAACGGAAGCACGGGAAAACTACACAGCTAAGAGTTTAACACCACCCCCAGGCAAGCGTGTGGTATGATTACTGAGCACGTCTCAGGATTCATTTTCCAGATCTCAAGTCCCAATCCCTACCCTAAACACACAACCTTCCCCAGGCTTCCTACTCCACCGATACGGCACTACCTCATGCTGAGAGTCAGAAGACTCAGCTATAAGCAGCATGCTGTGGTGTATTACTTCAGTATCTTTTTTTTTTTTTTAAATGAAAGCACAAAAGCACCACGATAATCTACGCTCCAAGTCGGTCCTTTCAGTGAGTGTAAATGAACACTAAGTGGTAAGAAATGGTTGCCCTTCTCTAATTGGCACATCTTCCTCTGTCAGGTATATTAATAAAAAAAAAAAATTGTGTACCTCACAGAGAAAGCATCTTACACAGTGATGAATCCACCCCTTCCCCTTGCTGGGGCCCCAGCCTAATGATCAGGCTTCTAACAGGGCTTCCTCCCTGGTCTCCACCGGCACTCCTGCCTGCGGTATTGGAGTGAGGGGGCTGAGTGTGGCATGCTATAGAGAGGATCTGTCTGACTGTCTGACCTTGAAAGAGCACCTCACAGTTCCCTGCTTTGACAACCTCCATCTATAACATGGGAATAACAGCAACAGACTCCAGAGATGGTTCAGCAGGTAGAGGTGCTGGCATTCAGGACCGACGATCTGAGAAGCTGTCCTCTGACCTCTACATTGTCTACACTCCATCTACACATAAAAATAAGATAAATTAGTAAGAAAACCGAACAGTGCTAATGTTCACCTTTTGGGCTGTTGATTGGTTGAACTGACAAACATACATTAACCTGGAACAGCCTAGCACATGACAAGCTCCTGAAAACCCACAAGCCAGAATGATCCTGTTGAAAGATAAACCAGATCATGTCCTTCCCTGCCCTGTTCAAAACTCTCTAGAAGGGAAAGGGAGAGAGGGAAGAGCAGGCAGGCTAGCCCTCCTAAGACCCCCCATCATTCTAGGATTAAACTTTAAATCCCTCACCACAGCTTCTACACTCCAGCAAGAAGCAGCCCTCCCCATCTCTCCAGCCTCATTTCCTGCCTCTCTCCCTCCCTCCCTGGCCACAATGACTCCCTGATGCTAACAACACATGTCAAGGCCTTTACCCCAGAGTCTCTCCTTCCTGGAAGGCTGCATCAGGCTCTACCTCACACTCCTTGGTCACCTATTCGGTCTGCTTCCACCTAGCCTTTCTTCCTTTGCCCTTCAGGGTACACAGACATTAGTGTCTTGCTCACCCTGCCACTGTTCCCATACTGAGAACCTCAGGTAGGCAGAACCTCATCAAATTCACCAGGACAGAACCTGAAACATGGGTACCACTGATGAGAAAGAAAACAGCACCAGGTTTGAAAATCACTGATCTAGAGCTACTTTCTGCTTCATCTGAACTTAACCCATCATGCCTGAAACCAAAGTCACTGGTATAGATGTTCCTAGAACGCCACATAAGTAAAAACACTGGGAAGAATAGCAGGCAGTATTATCAAAATGTTTAAAAGCAAGCAACAACAACTTGGTATTAATGGTCCTAATTGCAGCAGAAAGCAAGGTAAATCTCTCTGCATCTTCTTCATCCATGTTCCAAACAAAAGACATACCTCAATAAAGACACTCACTAAGGAATAAGGAATCTTAATCTAGTGCAACAGTTTTTGACCTGTCAGTCATGACCTCCCTGGGGGTTGACCCCCTTCATGGGGGTCAGATATTAGATATTCTTTGTATCATACATCTACATTACGATTCATAACAGAAGCAAAATTAAAGTTATGAATGGGACTAATCTTACAGTTGGAGGTCACCTCGACATGAGGAACTGTATTAAAGGGTCACAGCGTTAGGAAGGTTGAGCACCACTGATTTAGTGAATGATTTTTAAGTGAAATTATTGCTCCTTATTTGTCCTACTTCATATACAAGGAACATATTAAATAAAAGGTTTTTAGGCAAAACCATTTCCCCTACAGCAAATTGTGGACTTGGAAATTAATATGTAACACAGAAAACTGACTCTCCAAGCCTTCATCCTAACCTTGACCACTTCCCTAATGATTGCATAACTTCACTGACTATCATCTTCAGAAGTAGCCTCTAGAAAACCTCCTAGCTAGTTAAACAGCATTCTCTGGTCCTGTGTATTTACATGGCTAATCACAGCACTCAAGGCACTAAATTCCAGTTCTTAAATACAACTTACTGATAAAGGAATTTTGGATTCAAACTTATGAGCAGATCTTCCTTGTGCCCCCTTGTATAAATAAGAATCCTCCTGTTACACTGTTAAGGGAAACTTCAAAGCACTCTATTTTAAAAGCTGAGCCTAATGGCCCCAGGTCTATAATTCCAGATATTGGGGAGCCTAATACAGGAGGACTGAAAATTTGAGGTCTCCTGGGCTGCATATAGACTGAGTTCAAGGCCAGCCTGGGCAGTTTAGTGAGACATTTCTCAAGGCTGAGATATATCTCAATAGTAAAGTGCTTGCCTCGAATGTCCTAGGCTCTTGGTTCACTCCAAAGTACCAGGAAAAAAAAAACTATATTGAAATATACCACAACTATACACACACACACACACACACACACACACACACACACACCACTACTGAGACAATGTACAATTCATACACAGTAACATCTGTAGATAACTGAACAGTAGGGTACAGAGAAGAGTGATGTTGAGCCTATTCTGTGTGCCTTTTGAATGTATTACATACACACGCATTGCTTGTCTTCCTGGATGTATTATGTACATACTTACATTTTTTAAACCTACAAGCAAAATTTTTACACTTTAGTAAATACAATTTTATCTTTAAACATTAACACTCTTAAAGTGATTAAGAAGGCAAACTGTCAGTAGGTTCTTGTACTGTGCTGTAGAGGTCAGTGCTGTAACTCCAGAGGGGAGGTCTAGCACATGACCAGTTAGAGACTGTTCACTCACTGGACAAGATGGGTTTAAAGGATTTTTCTTATTCCAAAAATTCTAAAGCAGTTTAAAAGCTTTACGGCACATAAACTTACAAAGAAGTGAATTTGCCTATGAGCCAAGATGTGTTTTCAGGATGATGTTTTTTCTTGGTAGCTAATCTTCCTGCCTGGGCCTACCAGCAATAACTGAATGGACACATCATGGAAGATACACGTCATCAGTTTCTCTCTTCAACACTGTCCTTGTAGAAAGGTCTCCTTTGCTCCTTCCAACTGGAGCGTCACAGCTGACGTAGAAGTAACTGAGTGTGCCCAGTTTCTGAAACCCCTTGACATCTAACAGGCATGGAGAACACATTCCTTTCAAAGCCTGTGGACTCCACCTCCCCACCACTGTGGGATCCCAGCACCCAGCCCAGTGTGTCTCATCCACTATTTATCAAGCTCCTGTTGTGGGAGCCCATGCTGTGAATCTGCCCCTTGGAGGATCCTGTACCAAGGGACCATTAATTCTCTCATTCCAAAAGGAGCTGTACCAACCAACCTTCTGCCTCTTTTTTCTTCTCTCTTTCCCTCCAGGGAACTGTCTCAAGGAAAAGGGGTAAAGAAGTTTCATCCATCCCCAGAGAAAGAAAAAACAAAAAACAAAAACAGCTGGCTTTTACAGTTTTGTCTTGAGACAAAAACAGGTTTGGAAAATGCAGCTTCCTTTCAAAGGAACAAAGAGGGTTAATACATTATTTCTATTCTCAGTAAAAACTAATGTTTGATCATCTTAATTACAGCACCTAGCAGTAAAAAGGCCAAGTTTGCTCTCGGGCTTCTTTTTGTTATACTTCCAGAATGGAACACAATAAATGGCTTTCAAAAGAAGAAAAAAAGATGCCCCCATCAGAAGTAACAACCCAAATGTGCTAGGTGAAAACACTGACCTCCAACCAGGCACTCCAGTGCGGATATCCCCCTCATAAATCCCGAACGGAACACATTTCTGGTCCTCCAAAGGCGACTCCGGCGCCACTACAGTCTAGCGTCCACAGCCCCATCTGACATTTCCCTTGCACACAGACACCACACAGTGATTTTCCTCCTGCCTATGTAAGTGCGCGTCAAAATTCACCTCCAACCCCTAATGTCCCAGATGGCTCCCACAAGCAGCAGACGCGCTAGGTACTCGGAACTTCGTCACCCGGGCGCTCGGCGCCCATGTAGGCTCTGAGCCCTCGTCGGAAGGGGCACGGACCACGAAAAAAGCAGCCTGCCTCACCCAGGTCACGGTGTCCACTTCGTGGGAGCGCAGTGTCTCCTTTGCGGGACACAAGATGCTCTCACTGGGCGCAGCCTTCCCTCTGTGGGATATGGGGTTAGGGTCTCCCTCCTCGGAGTTCAGAGTATACTCTGTACAGCACGGGGTTCCCTCCCTGTGCCCTTCCCCTGGACGCCCTCTCGCCTCTGCGGAGCACATGGTCCCTTCTGCAGGGCACAAAGTCCCCATCCCCTGGTACAGCTTCCTCTCCTCGGAGCACAGGGTTCCCACCCCCCACCCCGAGCTTAACCTCCCTTCTGCTAGGCACTGGTCCCTTCTGCAGGATACAGAGCTCAACCTTTCCTCTACCAAGCACATGCTCCCTTCTGCAGGGCACAGGGTCCCCATCCCCGGACACAGCTTCAGAGTGACACAGGGTATCTCCTCTCAGGGCGCAGCTTCCCTTTTGCAGGGCACAGGTCCCCTCTCTAGGATACAGTGTTCCCATCCCCGGGCGCAGCTTTCCCTCTGCAGGGCACAGGGTCCCCCTCCCGGTGCGCAGTGTCCCCTGTGCTGGGCAAAGGTCCCTTCCCGGGGTACAGGGTCCCCTCCCCGGAGCACAGGTCCCCTCCGCCCGGCACACCATTCCCCTCCCTGGGCGCAGTCCCCTCCCTGGAGTACAGGGTCCTCTCCGCGGGCACAACCTCCTGTCCGAGAGGCGCACGGTCGGCTCGCCGCGGCGCAGCGCATCCCACGCGGACGCGGCGCCTCCAGGAGCGGACGAGCCGTCCTGGGCGCAGCCTCCTCCCGCAGCGCAGCGCATCCAAGAGGACCGCGGCCCGCCCTCCGCGCGCCGCCCGGGATGCGCCAGCGACCCCGCAGCCCGCCGCGGGCCCTGGCCCGGCTCCATAGGGTCTGGGGTCGGTGGTCAGGTCCGTGGCCGCCAGCGCTGCGCGGCCTCAGCCACCTGCCCCGCGCTTACATAAACGCGGCCGCCCGCGTCCCCGCCACCTTACCTCCGCTCACGCTGCACCCGCGGGCTGCCGGTGTCTGGCTCCGGGCGCTGTGGCGGCCTCGGCTGGCCCCGCGGCCCCAGCTAGGAGCCCCTCGCCGCCGCCTCAGCCTCAGCCACCTCAGCCTCAGCCGCTGCCTCAGCCGCTGCCTCTAGCCTCGGCGCCGGCGGCTCCGCCCCCTCGGCTCGCCCCGCCCCAGCCGCCGCAGCCGCGCGCGCGTGCTCGCTTGCAGGGGTGGAGCCAGCGCCCGACGCTGACGTGCGCGCCTCCTGCCCCGAGCCGACGTCTGGACTCGCCCGCGGCGGCGGGAACCGCGAGGGTTAGCGGTTAGAACCAAAACAGGTCGTGCGTCGCTAGGGAGACTCGAAGCGGAAGGGAGCTCCGAGAAGATCGACGGGGGCGGGGTTCTCGAACTCGCGGGCGGGAGCTTCGGATGGGACCTGAGGGGACAGGTGGGACCAAGGACCCTAGAGATCCTGTGGGATCTGGGAACAGGGCAGGGAAAATCAGAGAGAAGCCACTGAAGCGCGACTGTGACCGCCGCTTGAAGACCCACTGCACCTCGTACGTGGTACCCTGGCATCCCGCAAGAATCGTCCCTGGGCCTTCGACCAGTTTTGAGAGCTGGCCCTGGTCACTGACACCCACCTCCGTAGACCTTGAAAATAGGGAGAGGAGCAGGGACGTGATTTTGTGAAGCAGGGTGTCTACTGTTGGTCACTAGAAATGATGGCCGGTTTTTAACCTAGACCCCAGGGTCAAGTTCAGGCTCTTCCACCTCTTAGGCATACCAGACGTGTCTTGTGTTTGACCTGCCTGTTTCCGCGTTTGTTTAAAAAGAAAAAGGTCTAGTGAAAGACGTGTGCAGGTAGGTAAAGTACTGTGTCGAACATCCAAGATGTGATCAACAACTTGTGTGGCCCCTCGGCGACTGTCTTACCCTGGGGTGCTATCCCCAGAACAGGGCCTGGAGAGGGCCAGAATCTGAAGCATAAACTGACCACAGGAATAGTGTTGCAGCTGGTCCGCATCTGCTTCCATCACAAAAACATGTCCCTTGGACCAGCCAGCCACTCAGTGAGTTCTTCAGCCTGCCTAAAAGGTGGGCGCCAGATAGTGTCTACGGGTGCACTTGTTGGCAAGTAAGTAGAAATCATCACTCTTGGAATGCCTACCAGCATGTCAAGCTTCACATACGAATCTGTGCACAAGGACAAGTATGTCTGTTTCTGGGTATCAAACTATCCCAGAACTTAATAACTTAGTCATGGTAAGTCTGATGAACAGCAGCTTTATGCAGTGTTCAGCTGGTTTGGTTCATCTCTGCTTCATGGATGACCTCACTCCCTTATGTCATGTTACCTACTGTTAGTAAGCTAGCTCATGTTGCTTCTCATAATGGCTGTGGTTTGGCCACAAGAGAGCAAGTTCCAGCTTTTCCATCCCCTGAGCACATCACCTGTGTCCCTGTGACTCATTGACTGAATTGAAGATGCTGATCTGACACAAGTGCATATGAGAGACAGAGATCTGGACAAAGGAAGTATGCTATTCAGAGACTGTCGCTTCGATAGACCTTTGGTTCATTGTGGATTATTACAGCAAAAACAGAACTCTGTGGTCTCATCCAGGACTAAGTGGAATGGCCTTTTTTTCTCTGCTGTGTACACTGCCAAAAAAACTAGCTTGAAGTGAAAATAACAGGGCACATAAACAGAAGCTAGAAAATGACATTTTTGACAGCCTCCAGGTGTCTGTCTGGTGGTGTCATTTGCATGGGTGGGTCAATTGGTTAGGAAGACATCTTCATCTTCATAGTCTGGAAGTAGAACAGTTCAGGATGCCAGACAAGAGCATAACTGGGAGGCAGTTCAATGTAAGGAGCAGGTATGTTGGACTTGAACTTTGCAAACTATGACACCTAGCTGTGAAGCTGGACAGATCATTCCATCTATAGGAGAGATGTTGATCCAGCTGAAATCTGACCCATCACTGGTGACCAGAAAGACTTGATGGTGGAGTCTTAGGAATCATAACATATACAAATGTGAATTGGAATATATATCATCAGTCCAGGAGTCGCCCCACAAACCACATGAACACCGATTTCAGTCAGGTTGGTTTATTGAACACACACCTAAAGACTGATCGACCAGGGCAACAGCTCAGGCTTGAAAGCTAAAAGCTGTGAGCTGGACATTTCTCAGGGCCAGCTTACAAAGGCTAAGCCCACAAAAACCACAATGAGCTCATACACAGGTGCTGGAAGTGCTTGCCTGGTGGTCAGCCCTGACTCAAGCCATTTTAGACATAACAGCTCATAATGAACTTTAATTTGATGGGTCCTAAGTGAAGCTTATGGTTGTGGAATTTCTGAAGATTAACAAACCTCATAACATACAGAACATAACAGGGTATGTGGTCTGGTCAGCATGACCCTGCTCTGAGTCAAGTTATTTTTCTTCATCAGTGACTACCAGGGATATTACAGCAACAATATGAAATAGCTGGCAAGCATGGAACAAAATGGCTATAGCTATGCTGGGGCCAAGCCTCAACAATATCCGTGTGTGTGTGTGTGTGTGGCTATGTAGTTTATTGAAGGAAGTAGGAGATCTGTGGTATTTAAGCGGTTCCTTTAGCATGAATGAAGATGGTGGTAAGGGTGCCCAAGATGGAGGAGAGAGTATTTTCACCTCAGGAATTAGAACTGCTGCCAGTGTTCCTGTGGAGTTATACTGACTGCCTCCCTTGACTCTTAAACCCTCCCTCAAATACCAGGAGGTGAAATAAATTGCATGATTAAGCCACAGGGGATTGACAGATCTGTGGCCCGCTTTTGTGCACTTCACAACCTAAGAAATCATTTTACAGTTAGCATTGTAATGAGGGGTGAAAATATGCAACGGGCTTATGTGATATACAAGGCTTAAAATATTCACCATCTGGCCCATTATATTAAAAAAAAAAGTGAGCCAAGTAGGATCTACCTTTTGGAGTTGGGAGTTAGATCAGCCACCATCAAAGTGTGTGGGCTTCTAGGAAAGGAATAAGTAAACGGCAGCACTAGTAGCAAGGAGCGATGGCTGATGGGTACCAGCATCAGTGCTAACCCAGGGTCCCAGATTGGATGCAGAGCTTAAGTCAGGTGGGACTGCAAGGGGTTGTTTTGGGAAATAGCTCTCAGTAAGACTAAGAGGGATAGACTGACTGCCACAGCCTGAGGGGGGAACTCACAAGAAGGACTGCCATCTGGTGCTGGGGGAGATGATGGTAAGGTAAGTGTTGTAGCGAGAGTGGCAGGGAGATAGAGGCCCTTTTGGCTTTGTTGAGTGTGCAAGTCTGTCAGATGCCCAAACAGTATCAGGAAGGCGGATAGCAACACAAGAGAAGAGAGAAGGAGGACATCCATGTAAGACCCAAGGAAGTAGAAGAGGTCACCAACCTCCTAAAGAGAGTGGAGAAAAGAGAAGCTCAGAAAAGGGAGGACCCCAGAAATAAGCCAACAGAAGAAAAGATGAAAACCCATTGGATTTGAAAACAGGAGGTTAGAGTGACCTTGAAGATTCAGCAGTGTATTGGGGATGCTATTATCTACAAAGAGAAAAACTTCAAATCCCATGCCCCATTTTCTTTTCTTAAGTTTTATTTTTGTGGTGCAGATCAAACCCTGGGACCCATGGAGCATTCTATCACTGAATCACTCTCTGACTTCAAAACCTAAGAAGAATAACAAGTATAGACTAACTTCACTAATAAAATCCAAAATTATTACAGAGCCAGAGGGAAGCACCCAGCAAACCAAACTCCAGCCACAAACAGTGGCATGTTCAAATTACATATTTTCCCAAACCATGACTTTGTGTTCACATTTTTACATTTACTAATCATGTCGAAATATGGGGCAGCACTGTATCGTCATTTCTGGAGCTTTGGAGAAGGATTTCTGAGAAGTCAACCTTGGATCAGGCCCATAGTGCTAGCATTAAATAGGCCAAGGCAGAACAGTTGAAGGCTGGGGATAGCGTGGGCTACAGAATAAAACCCTATCTCAAAAGTCGGTGGGGGGGGGGTGAGAATACAAAGCTTCTAATAAAATCCAGCATTATTTCTGTTTGGAGAAACACTCTTAGAAAAAGTAAGAAGAGAGCCATATTAAGATTAAGCAGTGGTTCTCAACCTGTGGGTCAAAATCCCCAAAAGAGCCTTTCACAGGGACCACCTAAGACCATCAGAAAACACAGATATTTACATTATGATTCATAACAGTAGCAAAATTACAGTTAAGTGGCAGTGAAATAATTTTATAGTTGGTCACCACAATATGAGGAACTATATTAAAGGGTCACAGCATTAGGAAGGTTGAGAACCCACTCTAAAGGAAGAAATTGATAGAATGAATGTATGTTACAGTCTGGGTTTGCTTTCTGTTGCTATGATAAAAAACCATGACCAAAAGCAACATAGGAGAAGATTATACTTTCAGCTTATACTTCTGGGTCTACATTCTATCACGAAGGGAAATCAGGGCAGGACCTGAAGCAGAAACCATGGTGGAATGCTGCTTACTGGCTTGCTCTGTGCTGTATAGCTTCCATTTTATACAGCTCAGGACCCCTGCCTAGGGATGGTAGCTCTGACGGTTGGGCTGGGCCCTCCTATATAAATTAGCAGTCATGGTAATGTCCCACAGACATGCTCACAGGTCAGTGGGTTGTGACAATGCTTCCACTGAGATTCCCTCTTTCCAAGGAATTCTAGATTGTTAAGTTGAACAACAACAACAACAACAACAAATCAAACCAAGACAATTACAAGGTCAATTCATTAAACTGACATACTATATACTGGGTAGTCCAATAGTGGCTGGTTGTATGTTGGGAAGGCTGAGAACCTGCTAGATGTTTATTCCATGAGGCCTTATGTGACAACTCTAGAATTTTGGTTTCTTTAAACACAGAAATTGTATAAGAATATGTCTTCATTTTAATCTCAGGCATGGTTATATGAGACTGCTTCAGCCTGTCTGCAGAAAGCTGACTATGAAAAGCCTCGTGCCCTAGCAGAATCGTGGTTTTGCCAGCTGCAGATAGTTCCTGTGTTTGTGTGACATTTGGAATTCTGGGAACTTTTCAGCGAATGTAAAAATGCTAGAGCCCCAATAAGTGGGATGGGTTGGTCATTCAGGAAGGCTGGTTGTGGTTTGTTAGTAGTCCAGCTTGTTAGTGGTCATGCTCAAAGAAGAAAGATTCAGGGATCTCTATCTCTCTTCCCTGTATCCTTCTATCCTGTTTAGTAATAGGAGGTGAAATGGTGGGACAGGAATAAAAGGTGGGAAAAAGAAGAACCCACAAAGTAACAAAGACCAGATATAAGCAAAAAAGAAACAAGAGAAAGAAATTAGACTCAAGGATCCCTAATCTCTCTCTCTCCTCCTGTATCCTTCTTTCCCTCCTATGTAGTAGAGGGTGAAACCAGAGGGAATCAGGGTGGGAAGAAGAAGCCACAAAGTAGCAAAGACAGCTACAACTGTATCCTCTCAATTTGGCTTGAAGGATTCCCAGAGAGCCACTAATCTTAAGTCCACATTGGAAGGCAGAAGGTGGGTTCTAACAAAATCGAAGGGTAGCAACAGCGACATCTCAAGGAGCAAAGGAGCAGTAAGTCTTCTCTCTGACCTCCTTATATCTGGGCTGCCACCAGAAGGGTCCCACATTTGAGAAAGATTCCCCCCCCACACACACACACACAAATCTTTCTAAGAAATGCCCTTACAGACCCACTCAGAGGCATAACTCTCAATTTATTCTAACACAAGCTGACAACCAAGATGAACACCGCAAAAGCCATTTATGAAAACACCTGAAATGAACTCACAATGCCAAGACTGTTCTCTGAATTAGATGCAAGATGGGAATGAATGCTGCTCTTCCCACCACTGCCTGCAACTACCAGGCATGTTGAGTCAATTAATAAGAAGACAATATTACAGAGTTTAAAATTGACACACACCACCCAAACATGATTTTCTATGAATCAGCAGCAAACATGTAAGGTTTGATTTTAGGAGGCTTGGAGAGACAACTCAGTGGTTCAGAGTACTTGTTGCTCATGCAGAGGACTTGGGTTTGAGTCCCTACCTCCACATGATGGCTCACAAACATCTGTAACTCCAGTTCTAGGGAATCCAACACTCTTCTTACCTTCACAGGCACAAAACATGCCTGCGATGAACATACACGTACACAGGCAAACGCACATAAAATAAAAATAGTAAATTTAATTTTTTTTGTTTTTATTTTTTACACTCCATATTCCATTCCCCACCCCCATCCACCCTCTGACTGCTCCATATATCACACCTCCTCTACAACCCATCTCCATGTGGATGCCCCCACCCTCCACCCCACCTGACCTCTAAACTCCCTGGGGCCTCCAGTCTCTTGAGAGTTAGATGCATCAACTCTCAATGAACACAGACCCAGAAGTCCTCTGCTGTATGCATGTTAGGAGCCTCATATAAGCTGGTACATGCTGTCTGTTTTGTGGTCCAGTGTTTGAGAGATCTTGGGGATCCAGATTAATTGAGACTGTTGGTCCTCCTACAGGATCGCCCTTCTCCTCAGCTTCTTTCAGCCTTCTCTCTTTCAGCCTTCCCTAATTCAACAACAGGAGCCAGCTGTTTCTGTCCATTGGTTGGGTGCAAATGTCTGCATCTGACTCTTTCAGCTGATTGTTGGGTCTTCCAGGGAGCAGTCATGATAGGTCCCTTTTTGTGAGTGCTCCATAGCCTCAGTAATAGTGTCAGGCCTTGGGACCTCCCCTTGAGCTAGTTCCTACTTCGGGCCTGTCACTGGACCTTCTTTTCCTCAGGCTCCTCTCCATTTCCATCCCTGTAATTCTCTCAGACAAGAACAATTATGGGTCAGAGATGTGACTGTGGGATGACAACCTCATCCCTCACTTGATGTCCTGTCTTCCTGCTGGAGGTGGGCTCTATAAGTTCCCTCTCCCAACTATCAGGTGTTTCATCTAAGGTCCCTCCCTTTGAATCCTGCAAGGATTTCATCTAATCTCACCTCCCAGGAAATTTATTTATTTATTTATTTTAATTTATTTATTTGGGGGGGATTCGAGACAGGGTTTCTCTGTGTAGCCCTGGCTGTCCTGCAACTCACTTTTGTAGACCAGGCTGGCCTCAAACTCAGAAATCCGCCTGCCTCTGCCTCCTGAGTGCTGGGATTAAAGTGTGCACCACCACACTCAGCAGGAAATTTAATTTTTAAAGTTTAGTTTTCTTATGTGTGTGTTTGTGTGTGTGTGTGTGTGTGTGTGTGTGTGTGTGTGTGTACTCATATGAAAGCAATGCCTGTATCAGGAAGTTGTGAGTGACCCAGGTAGAGGCTAGGAACTAAACTCTAGTCCTCTACAAAAAAAGCAATTGCTTTTATCCACTGAGCCATCTTTCCAGCCTCACCAGATAAATAGTCCAACGTGTGTGTGTGTGTGTGTGTGTGTGTGTGTGTGTGTAAATTTCCAGAAAAACATCACTATATAGTAACTACAAAAGTATGCATTAAAAATAAACCTAAAGGGCTGGTGAGATAGTAAGAGCACCCGACTGTTCTTCCAAAGGTCCTGAGTTCAAATCCCAGCAACCACATGGTGGCTCACAACCATCCATAACAAGATCTGGTGCCCTCTTCTGGAGTGTCTGAAGACAGCTACAGTGTACTTACATGTAATAAATTAAATCTTTAAAAAAATAAAATAAAATAAATCTAAAGCCGGGCATGGTGGCGCACGCCTTTGATCCCAGCACTCGGGAGGCAGAGGCAGGCAGATTTCTGAGTTTGAGGCTAGCCTGGTCTACAAAGTGAGTTCCAGGACAGCCAGGGCTATACAGAGAAACCCTGTCTTGAAAAAAATAAAATAAAATAAAATAAAATAAAAATAAAAATAAACCTAAACAGTACATGATCTTTGAGAAGAAAAGACACTGTTTAAAGAATCAATGAAAGTAAATGTATAGTCACACATTGTGTTAATGGCTAAGATATCAGAGTCACAGGGATCCTAAATATCCTAATGGGTTCCATGCAGTTTGACTGGTTCTAAGTATAATGGGTTGGCCTGACATTGTTTGTGTTCTAATGTTAATATTAGGCCCCTAAGACTGGTTGCCGCAGAAAGATGCCAACAGCTAATAGCTGGGCAGAAAAGACATAGATGAGGCTGAGGTTTGGCAGACTTGGGGTCAAAGGAGAACCATGAGGGGAAGAAGAAGGTCAGGAGAAGCCGCCATGGGTTAGGATTCAAGAGAATGTGGTCCTGGGGGCTGGCCAGTTGGAGATAAGAGAAGCCAAGATGAAACATAATAAGAAACAACCCAGGGTTATTAGTAGGCAAGGAGATTCCAATAACTGAGGGTAGACAACTGCCAAGTGCTTGCCCTGTTTAAGGCTTATCGTACAAGGTTGTGTGTCTTATCCAGGATCTAAATGATCTAAGGTGAGGCGGTAACCTCAGGTTGGGATTAACTACTTTCTACAACATCTGAGATATGTAATGGGAGGCTGAGGCTCTAGACACTCCAAGGCACTTCCGAAGAAGAAAATAAAACCAGAGATCTGTACGTCCCCTAACAAGGTGGACCACGCAGTTACAGTAAAGGCCTTTGTGCAGCAGTGGACATAGTGACAACAAAAATCAGCATGCACATAGGACAAGGTATCAGAGGCCAGCGGTGAACGGGATGACCAGTAAGTGATGCTCGACCATATGTCCCTGGAGGGGGAACGGAATTAGAAACAACTTTATGCTACGCAAAAGAATCAGCTTCAGGGGCTGGAGAGATGGCTCAGTGGTTAAGAGCACCGACTACTCTTCCGTAGGTCCTGAGTTCAAATCCCAGCAACCACATAGTGGCTCACAACCATCCGTAAT
>NC_034598.1:42112236-42116766 GCF_900095145.1 Mus pahari
CTGTCAGCTTTTATCATATTTATAGTTTTGGGTTTTTTTTTTTTTAACATTTCTGCCTAAAACATACTGGTCTGCAAAATAAAGAACTGCCACTGTCAGGGACCTGTGTTGCCAAACAGTAATTATAAGGAAACCGACCCGATAGACACCACAGCTTCTCTGTAAACTGAGTACAGCAGCCGTTTAAAACAAGGAATGTCAGGTTGATGGTGATGCTGTTGTTGAATTAGATGCAACATTCAGCTCCTTACACTACATTAAAATAAAGGCTCTGGACCAGACAGGATGGTTTTAGGTTTCTTTGTTTGTTTGTTGTCTATTTGTCTGTCTGTTCTTGAGACAGGGTCTCACTTTGTAGCCCTGGTTGACCTGAAACTCACTATGTAGAACCAGCTGGCCTTGAACTCATGAAGATCAGCTGCCTCTGCTTTGTGGGTGCTGGGATTAAAGGTGCGCACCACCACCTTGTCCTGTTTTAGTTCTTTTAATTACCATGTTAGGGGTCTTTCTTGAGACACAAAGATAACTAGCAACTGAAGAGGGCAGCTCGAACTTATGCTTCCTCTTGCCTCTTCTATGAGCTGTTCTCAAGTTGGCCTGAGACTCTCTGTGAGTAAAGCCTCTTGGGACAGCCATCATACAGTATGTGCACAGCCTCAATCAATGGTTTTTAACTTAGGACTTCGGGGTTCAAACCATCTGTTCTATGCAAACCATTGGCCATAAAGGCTACATACAGATGGTGCTCTAGAAAGTATAGTCTGTGTGTATCTTTTGTGTATTCTCACTGAGACATAATACACAGCACATGTATGTTGATAAATCAGCCTGAAGTGTACACACATGTGCAAACTGCCAAAGGCAAAAAGCAGACATGACCACCCCTCCTGGGAGTCAATGTGTGCCACCCAACACCCCTGAGTCTGTGTCCCCAAGATAACCTTGCCCTGATTCCAGCCCATGGGTTAGTGATGCCATTTTTACCCTTATATGAATAGGACCACACAATAAATGCCCTTCTGTGCCTTGCTTCTTGCACTTAATTTTGCCTGAGAGCCAATTTCCCTAATGTAACAACACTGGCTGGTTACCTTGTAGCCAGGTCACATTCAGCTTCCAGAAACAAGGTCTTGAGGCATCGTTTGCTGCCTGCTTTGACTGTTACTTCTAATGTTCCCATCCATGCTTCTGGACATACGTTCTCATGTTCCATCTTTGCATCACAGGAGTCAGGAACCCTCTGCTTCCATAGGCAGGGCCATTTTCCCACCTGTTTTCTACCTGGGGGTGTGTGTGGGGGTGAGGAAAAGACTTCTGGCCACTTTTTGTTGCATTGTGACCTGCCCATTGTCTACTGCACTTCTCTGACAGCCACGGGGCTGAGAATGTTGATGTTCTGAGACCTTCACGTGTGCATACATTTTGTTGAAGGGCGACAAGGTTGTTTTTTTGTTGTTGTTGTTGTTGGCAGGGGGGGGGTCCCTTACTGCATTCTTTGTCTATCTGGACACAGGCTCTTGCCAGTTGTGTATGTTGTAAATGCCTTCTCTCACTCTCTGGCTTGCTTTTTCATAATCTTAATGGCCTCTGATTGATAGAAGTTATTAATTTCAATGTGATCCAGTTTGTCTGGATTGTTCCTTGTGGCTATTGTCCTTTGCTTCTTATCTAGGAACTCTTAGCTGTTTGTGTGGTTATAAAAATGTGCTGCTAATAGCTGCTGAATCTGTCCTTGCCATAATCAACTTTAAGGCAATAAACCACCTGTGACTTCCCCTCTGTATCATGGGAGGCACACGTTTGGATTCAGCTTATTTCTATTCAGTGTCCAGGTAGCCCAGTATTTATTGCACCGGTTCCTTCACCATAAATCAAGTGCACATGTGTGGTGGTTGTAGACCCACCCTCCCTACCAAGGCTACTTTTTTGGGTGTGGTCACCTGTCTGTCCCTGCACCAATTTTTGCTTCCTTAAACACTAAAGCTTAGAGTAAGTGTATTGACTACAGGGCCTTCATTCTGTTCTGTTATTTTAATTTTTTTTTTAACATTTTCTTGGCTGCTGTTAGTATTTTATATTTCCCAAGGACCTTGGCTGTTTTGAGATCGAGCCTAACTGTGTATTCCCGGCTGGCCTGGAATTTGCGCTAGGTTGGGCTGGCTTTGAGTTTGTGCTGGTCTCCCCTGTCATCCCAGAACTGGGATCCTAGTGCCAGGATCACATTCCCAACCCTGTGCCCAGTTCCATGTTTTGTTTTGTTTTGTTTTGTTTTAGCGGTCTTATCAGGTTTTAGAATTTTCCTTAGAATTACACTGACATCACCAGGCCTGATGGACAAGCCTGTACTTCCCGATGCTTAGGAGACTAAGGCGGGGGGGGGGGATTGCAATCAAGGCTTGCCTGAGATAATTTAAAGCCGGCTTGGGCAACTTAGACCTGTATCAAAATTTTAAAATTAGGGACCAGGAGAGATGACTAAGCAGTTAAGAGCACTGGCTGCTCCTGCAGAGAACTCAGGTTCCCATCACCTACACAGAGGCTCACAACCAACTGTAACTCCATTTTCAAGGGATCGGACACCCTCTTCTTACTATACAGGCACCAGGCACATGTGTGGTACACAGATAGACATGTGGGCAAAACATTCATACACATATATTTTTAAAAATTAAGTGTTTTACATTAAATATTAGGGGCCTGGAGTGATGGTTCAGCCTTAAAGAGCTCTGGCTGTTCCTCCAGAGGGCCCAGGTTCCAGCCCCAGCAACCACGTGGTGGCTCACAAGCCTCTGTAAGTACAGTCCCAGTGACTCTGACATGCCTCTGTAGAACCTAGGGCATGCTTGATGTCCTATGATTACCCTCTAGTGCTGTCAAAAAAAAATTGCTTTTAAGTTATATGTCAATTTTTAAAGAATGAATATCCTTACACTGTTAAAGGTGCCGATTCAATTTTTTTTTTCAGAGACAGGGTTTCTCTGTTTAGCCCCAGATGTCTGCAGTTTGCTCTCTAGACCAGGCTGGCCTTAAACTCACAAANATCCGCCTGCCTCTGCCTACTGAGTACCAGGATTAAACGTGCACACCACCGCCTGGCTTGTTTATCTCTACGTTTATTTAAATGTTCTTCAGTTGCGTTCACAAACTTCTGCCGAGATATTTTACACATGTAAGAAATAATAATGATACATTTTCAAAAGTACCTTCACTCCATCTATTGATAAAGTTCCAAGGTTAAGCCAGCCTTGCCTTTCAGGAATAAGCCAACCTAAAACTAACCATAAAGATAGCCTAGAATTCTAGTCAGGAACCTCTCTGTTTGGCTACCCGCCCAAAGTCTGGCTTCATGGGCTACTGTGGAGGCCTTAGAGTGATGGAAAAGCCTTGGAGCTTCATCTGGACCCATTGTAGCCTGGTTGCTAGGCACTCCCTCCCTGTGTGCTGTATCCTGATGATGCTGTAGCTAAGCCTAGGAGATGAGGCCGTCAAGTCTCATTTTCTATGAAACCATTGCAGGTAGCTCTGGCAGGGATGAAAATAGGTCACTGGCTAGACAAGAGTCCCTCCTCGGGTTTCAGATTCCTCATCAGAGACGTTACGATTTTTGTCAAAGGAAAATGATTTATTTCAAACAAAGTACATTAAAAAAAAATCGAAACATATAGCCCAGACTTCTAAATGGAAGTCATTCTTTCTACTTAAACCCAGTCCCAGAGGCCCTTCTTACCTGCAATGGTGGTCAGTATTTAAAAGATTTGGATCTAAAGGGGACAATATCCCCACCTGTCCCACGCTGAGCACCACAGGAGCATGCACTAGAGTTACTAACCTGTATGGCAACAAGACTATGCAGGGGAGGTTCCTACTTGCACTGTCAGATCACAGGTGGGAGTGAGGGAGAGCCCCCAGATGTCCCCATGGCAAGGAAAGGACAGCCAGGCCTGCCTAGGAGAGGATTTGGAGAGCCACAGCCGGTGCAGGCCCAGGATCAGGGCCAGCTTCCCTCTGTCTCACTGGTTCCAGGGCCACATTCCAGAGAGATGAGAGCATTTACAGTCTGTGCATATCTGTTTGAGTCCCATACATACATACATCAGCCCACCTATTTTTTGCTTTCAAGAATTCCACTTCTATTTTTGGTGGAATATAAATTCTTTGACTATTTCCCAAAATGGAAAAACAGATTTCCTCCCTTGCCTGTCTGGTAATATCTCTGTTGCATTTGGTCTGTGCTGACAGGGAGCTCTGTGAACCCCTCCCTATCTCCCATGTGGCAGCTGCCTGGGTACACCACACAGACGGGGTTCTCAAGCCCTACTTGCCAGTATCCCATAGGTGGATTTGAATAAGGATATCAGGTATGCCCATCACTCTACTAAGCATTCCAAGATAGCACCTCTGTGAGGATCCAGGTCTCTGGTCCCAGCACCTGCCACGTAGTAGTAGTAGGAAGGTGGGGGGAGGAGGAAGAAAGAAAGAAAGAGAGAGAGAGAGAGAGAGAGAGAGAGAGAGAGAGAGAGAGAGAGAAGA
>NC_034598.1:42116785-42123956 GCF_900095145.1 Mus pahari
AGGAGGAAGAGGAGGAGGAGGAGGAGGAGGAGGAAGAGGAAGAGGAGGAAGAGAAGGAGAAGAAGGGGGAGGAGGAGAAAGAGAGAGAGAGAAGAAGAAGAAGAGGAGGAGGAGGAGGAAGAGGAGGAGGAGGAGGAGGAGGAGAAAAAGGAAGAGGAAGAGAGGTGGAAGGTATAAGAAGGAAGGAGTACCACCCTCCTTGTATGGCCTGCAGGGTGTAAGGTAGACACTGGCTGGGAGAGCAGTTGTTGTAATGAAGTTAATAATTAGAACTTCAGCAAGATTCATGTGTAGGGGAGGCAGAAGTGTTCCCACTCAGCCTACATCCCTTTAGGGCAGGAAATGAGGGTGATCCAGGAGTAGGTGGCTCAAATCCCTGCCATGATGCTTAATGACAGACTGCCCAGTAGCATGTCATAGGTCTGCGAGACAAGAGAGTTTGAGTTTCAAGGAGACCTGTTCCTAGAGAGCAGCAGAGCTCAGAGCTGTAGCCATCTCCCTCCTCACAGTCCATTTACCAGAAAAGCCAGCTCCTCTGTCTGGTCCTGTTTCCCAGCAAAATGCAGCTCTGTCCACCCCTTCCACCTCACTACTCCACCCCACCCCACACTTCCCACCCCTGCCACCAGACATTACCATACAATTCACACACAGTTTAACACAGGCGTCTAAAGTCAGTGGTAATGCCTCACAGATATAGACTGGAATCAGAACCCCAGCCTAGAGCAGCTGTTACCCTAGAAAACTCCATTCAAGTCGGGCCTCCAGCCAAGGGAAGCCATCCCTGGGATTTCTCACGGCCGCTGGTCTATTCCTGCACTCCCATTCAGTCCCATTGATCTCTTTCTCATCAGGCCACAAATGAAACTGCTAAATCTTCTAGGCCTGTCTGCGTTGTTCCAAGGCTTTCCCATCTAATTAGTCCTTATTCCACTGGGCAGTGTCTGCAGCGGGTCCTGCTGTGACTGATAAGGACAACTGGACCTGGAGCCTTTTCAGGATGATTAGACTTCTTGAAGACTACTGAGCCTTCCATTCCATGATTCTGTCCATGGTTACCATAGAGTATGTGTTGTGTGTGCATGCATGTGGTGGGATGAGTGTGCATGTTCAAGTGTGTGGGGGTATGTGTGTATGTGAGTGTGTGTGTGGAGGTGTATGTGAGTGTGTGTGTGTGCACATGGGGGGTGAGTGTTTGTGTGTGCAAGTTTATGGGGATAAGGGTGTCTGTGGGGGGCTGTATGTGTGTATGTGTGGGTGTGTCTATGTGAGTGGGGTAGGTGTGTGGATGGGGTATGTATGTGGGTGTGTGTGAGTGTGTATGTATGTGTGTGGTAGTGGGCTAAGGAAAGATGTCTCCTATCAAATAAAGGAAGGTCTCTTCCTGCCCTTACTTTCCTAAGAGTTTTTTTTTTCTTCTCATAAACACATACTGAATTCTGTAGCTTGTTTTCTTCAGCCTTCAGAAGGATGCCTGGATGTTTCTGCTTTGTTCTATTAAAAGACTGAATCTAGGTGACTGAGGTTCAAACGTTAAACCAACCCGACATTTCAGGAATAAGCCAACATGGAAATAGCCCCAGAGATAGCCCAGGGGTCCAGCAGGGACCCTTCTCTGCTTGGCTGCCCACTCAAAGCCTCGCTTCACAGGCTCCTGTGGAGAAGCATGGCGAGGAGAATACAAGTGGAGACATAGAAATGAGCTCCTCTCAGTTCAGAAGCCTGGAGGTCTAAGGTCATGGAGACTACAGACCTGGTGTCTAGTGACTGCCTGTGTTCTGTTTCACTGCTATGCCATTATGTGGAAGAAGGGGGCTGTGTGGCTCTCCGTAGTCCCTTCTATACAGACACTAAACCCAGTGATGACTCCATCCTCAAGTTCAAATCTCCTCCTAATTCTACTACCTTGGGGCTTAAGATTGTAGCCTATGAATGTTAGAGGACCATGGACATAAATGCCACTGCACTCCCAGATGACTTAGATTGCAATACACACACACACACACACACACACACACACACACACACACACACACACATTTAATTGGGACTGGCTTACAGGTTCAGAGGTTTAGTTCATTATCATCAAGGCAGTAGCATGGCAGCGTCCAAGCAGGCATGGTGCAGGAGGAGTTGAGAGTTCTACATCTTCATCTGAAGGCTGGTAGGAGAAGATTGGTTTCCAGGCAGCTAGGAGGAGGGTCTTAAAGCCCACATCCACAGTGACACACCTACTCCAACAAGGCCACACCCACTCCAGCAAGACTACACCTCCTAACAGTGCCACTCCCTGGGCCAAGCGCATTCAAACCATCACAGCTGTTTGGCAGTTTTCAGAGTGTGGTCCAGTACCAACTCTCAGTGTGACACAGAGGGATAATTTGATGGTTTCCTTCAGTTTCATAGGAGAAAAGCAAAGGAGAGAAATAAAAGGCCACTGAGCCTCTCACACACATGAATCACGGCCATGAGTCATGGAAGTTACTCTGTGAGAGCCTCAGAGACAGCCAGGGAACCATGACAAAAGCTACAGAAGGTACCAACCCTTGAAGCTCTGCACATCTTTTAGTTAGCCTGGGGATCTTATGCACTTGTTGGTGCTGTAAATGACACCCTTAAAATCCATTTCTAATTGTTTCTTGATAGCAGAAAAGCAATTGGTTTTGCATATTGATCTTACGCTTTTCTGTTTGACTTTCTGTTACTGTTTTTGTGTCTGTCTCGTGAAGTCCGTGCTGCTCTCGAATTCTCTGTGGCCGAGGATGATCATGAACCCCTGACCTTCTGACCTCCACCCCCTAAGTGCTGAGATGACAAGCCTGTAGTTTGCTATGGCTATTTTGTGGGTTCTTCTTTCTTACACCCTTTTCTTCTACCCTTTCAGCCCCCTAACATTAGATAAGAGAGAAAAAGGGATAGAGAGAAAAGGAAAGAGATCCCTGAAAAAAGCCAAGGGTTGGAAAAGAGACGATGTCATCATTAAACTACTTACTGTCGATGAAGGGTGTTGAGTTTCCTAAGGCAAGTTTGATCTTCGCCATCTGCATATCTAATTTCTTATTGTTGTTGTTGTCTCTTCTTTGCACACAACTGCTTAGCAAACCATGACCAACAGCAACCAACAATCAATCAACCACCCAGCTCTTCTCAGAGCTCTAGCATTTTGGGGGGAGGGGGGGTTGGTGGGGAGAGGCTGCTGTGAGTTTATTTTCTGCTTTGTGCAAGACACAGTTATGGGGTCAGGAAAACTCAGTGCTGTGAACCAAGAGGGGGGCCCTCTCCAGCTCCTGCTGGTGTCTGTTGTTCAGCTTTCCTAGTTTACAGGGAGGATTGAGAGGGTGGGCTCTGGCTTAGCACCACTTGAGCTTGGGCAGGCTGCTTTTGGACAGGTCAGGACTGGGCCCTGGGGTTGGTCTGGCCAGGATGGATGACCGGCTACATCTTCATGGTCTTAGGAGTCAGGCCACAGGCGACTGGGCTTCTGGAGGCCTGGGGAGATTCTGCCGGGTGTTCAGGTGATTCCAACACTGTAGCCACGAATGGGAGGGTGGATTTCCCGAAAAAGAAGCTGGCCTACCAGTGGCTGGGGTCGGCCTTGGGAAGACCAGGGGGGAGAGTGGAGCATGGTGGCCCCTGGGTACTTGGCACTTCTGCCGGAGTTGTTGCTGGACAAGGAGTCCAGGCATCCTGGATTGTAGTCATGGGTAGCCACAAGTGAGCCACTGGAAGGGATAGCTGCTGTGCTTCAGGGCTCACTGATGTGCAATGGGTCTTTGGTGCAAGGGTGCAAGGTCGTTGGTGCAATGGGGCACTAGGCAGTGGAGCCCATGTGCAAAGATAACCCAAAAAACACCACTACTTTAGGACCCTCGCACTGAAAAGTCCCCAGACTTCCAAATGTCACACGATTGCCCAAACTACCTGAAGGTGGTAAAATCTCTGCTGGAGCATGGGGCAAATCATAGTCAGATGCTGTGGACACTCTGAAGCAGTCCTGTATCCCACACCTGGAATGAAATTAAAAACATATACTTATAATATTTCTGAAACCAAAACTCCTAAACTGTCTCTACACAAACCTGTGCCACCACACCCAATTTGACCTTCTACTTTGGACCTCTTCCTGCTGACGGCCCACAGCAACATCTCCTTTGTCTCTTTTCCTTACATTTCACCTTCTGCTCTTTGTCCCAGATTTCTATGACTTCCTACCTTGTCACATACATCACAAATATTTCCTCCTGGTACTTTAGTTGTTTTTTATATTAGTTATTATGGTTTTCTTTTCTTTTTTAATATTTGTTTGTTTGAGACAGGGTCTTTTTACATAGACCAGGCTGTCTTGGAACGCACTATGTAGACCAGGCTAGCCTTATTTATTTGTTTATTTATTTATTTGAGACAGAATCTTTCTGCATAGCCCAGGCTGTCTTGGAACTCACTATGTAGACCAGGCTAGCTTTATTTATTTATTTATTTATTTGAGGCAGAATCTTTCTGCATAGCCCAGGCTGTCTTGGAACTCACTATGTAGACCAGGAACTCACTATGTAGACCAGGCTAGCCTTATTTATTTATTTATTTATTTATTTATTTATTTATTTATTTGAGATAGAATCTTTCTGCATAGCCCAGGCTGTCTTGGAACTCACTATGTAGACCAGGCTAGCATCAAACTCTCATAGAGATAGACCTGCCTTTGCCTGCACTACCACCCCAGTGCTAGTATTTAAAAGCCTGGCTACTTGTATATGGTTTTCTTAGATTTATTTTGTTTTATTTTTATGTGTATGAATGTTTTACCTGCAGGTATGCATGTATACCGTTTGAGGGTCTGGTGCCTACAGAGGCTAGAAGAGGACATCAGATTCCCTGGAACTGGAGTTACAGATGGGTATAAGTCACCCTGTGGGTGCTGGCCACCGAACCTGAGTCTTCTGCAAAAGCAATAGGCGCTCTTAACTAGTGAGCCATCTCTCTAGCCTGTCACATTTTTAAAAGTTGTTCTAAAGGGTTTTCTCTCATGTCCGTGGTCCTTCCTTTGAGCCACGATGAGAGCACTGCTTCCCATATGCAGGTAAGGCCCCTGCTTTCTCCCAACACGTATGACCTCATGTCTCACATCCGATCCCAAGTATGAAGGAAAGAGGTCAGTCTCATCTCCTCACGCATGCCCAGAGTACACCCCCCAAGGACTCTTCCCCAGAGATGTGCAACATTCCCTTTGTCCTAGGTAGATCCCAGTGCCCTTGGCCTGTTTCTGGATCCCTTATCTATCACAGGTCCATCTGTCCTCTCTTGTTCTGACCCAAGGCCAAGGTCATCTCTGGAAGAACTGCTAAGCTGGTACCCTCTGCAGACCTTGTCATGGCTTTCTGGCTGTCCTGAGGATCTCACAGAGTAACCCCCCTGAGTCGTGGCAAGATCTATAGATGTGATGTGCAGTGGCCTTTAGCTTTTCACCATTGCTTTTCTTCTGGAACTGAAGGAGACCTTTGGTCCTGTCCCTCTGTCTCCCTCTGGTAGTCAGTACTGGGCCACACCCAACTCACCCTTGTGAATGGGTAAAATTCCTAGGCAAGACCAGCAGTGACTTTTTTTTTTTCCTTTTTCCCTCCTTGCTGCATTGTCTTGTAGCCTGTGGTATTGTTTGCATGCACAATGAGCATACTTTCCTCCTGTGTGGAACAGCCAAGTCACTCCCAAAGCCGGGTTTTTAAAAGCAGGAGCCACCTCTCCCATAGCTTTCAGCAAGGAGGGGAGGGGCAGGCTTCAGTCTGCAAATTACAGCTCGGGTGCTTTAATATGCCCTAAAAATACCTCCCATTTGCATCTCCTGCCAGCCAGTGTTTAGGAGACTTTTTTACTTGAGGATTCCTGGGGCAGCGATGGACAGACGGGCCATTACTGAGGCTCCTTCCCCAGTTTCTTCTCATTCTGCTCCAACTCCACGGCACCTTCCAGGAAGAGAGGAAATCTTCCTGCGAGTGCAGGAAGCGAGATTAATGCTGACAAATGGAGCAGCCTCTGCCCTGCATGTCAGCTCCTGGGTTTTTGTCTTCCTTTTTATAATAAAGAAAGAGTTTCATGATTGTTTTTTTTTCCCCCTTCATGGCTAATTTGAGATTCCGGTTATTTAAGGAGCCAGAGATGGAAGCCAGATGACTCAGCCCCGCCACGGGGAGGGATTTCCTTAAAAGACCTCTCAGTTTGTGGGAGCGTGGACCAGCGTGACTGTTCACAACTTGCTCCTCACTCCTGGAGCTGCCCGCTCAGACACCAGACCACGTGGCAAAGAGCTCGCTGGGTCTAAAAATAATGTGCCTGCCCATCACAGCAGCTTCTGTTCTCGGGATGGACAGAAGCCGCAGCTTGTCTTCGTCTGCTGGAGGGCTTTCTGAGCATCTGGGAGCAGCGGCCACTACACCTGGCTGCACAGCCTCTGGACATACTGCTGAGCATGACCCTGTCCCAGTCTGTCCCCTCAGCTTGTTACCCACAGCCAGAGGACCAACCCGGTGTGATGTTTCTGTCATAGCTGTCAGATGGGCTCTTTGGTCCTTTGGGAGCTGTGGACCCTGCAGAGACAATAAATTTTTCAAGCCTGTGCTTTCTGTCCCTGGTCTGTAAGGACTCTGTACACTGCTGGGTGGATCATCTTCTGCATTTGGGGAAGACATTTTGGTGGGTGGTCCTGAGTGTGGGCCCAAGGATGTTGGGATCAGAGAGGAAATTCCCCTGCACAACCTTCACAGCTGATGATTACCACAGATCTGGCCCCCATAATGCCCCCCTCGGGCTGCCTGGTTACAGGCTGGCCAGTGGTGCCAGATAAATAGATGGACTCCAGGACAAAATGTCCAAATGACCCTTCTTTCTGATTTGAGGCCAGTGCAGAGGGAGAAGCCACTAGGCATGAGGTTCAGGCTCTAGAGAGCCTCGTGGCCTGTTATGTCTCTGCCAGGGCAGCCTTTGCCTCCAGGAGAGAGCCCAATTCAGGAGCAGGAGGTAGGGCTTAAGAAGGAGTCTTTCATCAGCAGTGGTGGTGCACGCCTTTAATCTCAGCACTCAGGAGGCAGAGGCAGAGGCAGAGGCAGAGGCAGAGGCAGAGGCAGAGGCAGAGGCAGAGGCAGAGGCAGAGGCAGAGGCAGAGGCAGAGGCAGAGGCAGAG
>NC_034598.1:42124061-42161911 GCF_900095145.1 Mus pahari
GAGGCAGAGGCAGAGGCAGAGGCAGAGGCAGAGGCAGAGGCAGAGGCAGAGGCAGAGGCAGAGGCAGAGGCAGAGGCAGAGGCAGAGGCAGGAGGGATCACTGAGTTCGAGGCCAGCCTGGACTACAGAGCGAATTTCAGTACACTCAAGGCTACACAAAGAAACCCTGTCTCTGGGGGTGAGGGGAGGTGCCTCAGATTCTCCTCAGTTCTTGGACACTGACACTCTAAGGCCCCAGGATCAGATTCCATTCTGTTGCCCTACTCTAGCTGTGTCTGAGGATGTCACTGGTGGGCGTATGTGGTCTGTGTGGCTTCATGTAAAGAGTGTCCTGTGTTCCCTCAAAAGGCTATGCAGCTGGGCACAGAGTCCTTGGGTCGCTCTTGCACCCCTCACAATGGTGTGGAGCCCCTGCATTCCAAAAGAACCTAACATTGGCCAACCCTACATTCCCTCCCTGAGTGGCAGCCTGCAAGCCCCTTCAGGAGTCCCTTGCCTGTCACCATCTCTCAGCAACGTCTGTCCTTCCTTGTCTTGATGCCAGGCCTCAGAAGCTATTGTTGTATATTTTATCTCTCTTGGTTATTTGTGGTCACTTCAGAGAGGGTAAGAATGATCCTTGCTACTTTATCAGAGTTGTCTGTGAAGTCCTTTGCTCTGGTCATCTCATCTCCATATTCTCTTATCTCCGAGCAATCTCCTCAGGCCCCAAAGTCTCTGAAGACAGAGGACCCAGGCTATTTTCCTCTGTGAATGAGAAACTGTCCTCTGACCTAAAGTAGAACTTGGCCTTGGTGTGCTCAGCATGGATTCATTCAACAGCTCCTGGATAATGGCTTGCCTGGCTCTGCACTGACCATGGGGGGGGGGGGAGGAAGCTTCATGCCTTGAGGTCTTAGCTTCCAGTTAAAGTGATGTCTATCTTATTGCAGCCCATCCCAATCTCCCATCAAAGCATCCCTGAAGAGGGAAGAGAGAGATGGACAATCTTCCCAAGGCATGGGGCATATGATTGTTTGTTTGTGGGCAAAGGAATAAATGGCCTAATCAGACCCCAGGCCTGGGCCTGTTCTTACATAGTTTCAGTCTCCTTGCTGTGGAACTCAATGCTTTGGCACTGGACACTACAGAGTTTTGCAGGGCTCTGACCCAATGCCCACTCCTCACACCTACCTGGCATACTTACCTAGCATCCCTACTTGGCTCCCTGTCCCTGTCAGAGATACAGGCACACCTTGCATCCCTGCTAACCCACTACGCTATACTGTAGGGTTGCTGCCTTGGCCATTTTCAGTGAGAGGCAGGTAGAATGTCATCACCTGAGACAGGCTGCCCTGAGGTTACCTCATCTTTGTGGCTGTCAGCTGATCCCCTTTAGAAGCTGCCTCGAGATGAACTCAGCTGACCTCAGATGGTCTGCATCTGGCCCCAGGGATAAGTTTCTACCCAGGCCACCCTCTACATTCTCCAGGAGGCTATGAGAGTAGCAGCTAGTCACTAAGCTCGATTTCACCAGGAGTCCACCTCAGCTCCCCTCCCATCTTTCAGGATCTCTACACATTTTGCCAGTCAGGACTCTACACATTTTGTTGGGGGCCCATCTTCTTTGTTGTTTGTTTAGTTATAAAGATTTTAATTTTCTTGAATGTGTTATTGTTGGATCAAACACTGACCAGCATAGAAAAAAATGGTGATAAGTGTCCCCTCTCCCAAGATTTCCTCCATTCTAAGCTCCCAGAGAGCTCAGAAACACACGCCAAGCTGCAAGGGAGTCACCTCACACCAAGCTGTAAGAGAGTCACCTCTCTCTTCCCAAAAGCAAAGATAAATATGTACACTACTTCTTCACCCTGCATTTACAACTCATAATGCACTCATTCAACAAATGAGCACCAACATGGCTGGCAGAAGACTGTGACCTGCCTCCAGGGTGGCTGATGGTAAGAAAGTCCATCTAGGGAATAAAGTATGCTCTTGCCCTTTATGAAGTTATGAAGACACATAACTGGAAGATGGAGATGGATTGTTCCCTTGAACAGAAGTGGGACCCCACTTCACACCCTACAGCAAGTGTGATGGTTTGTATATGTTTGGCCCAGAGAGTGGCACTATTTAGGAGGTGTGGCCTTGTTGGAGTATATGTGGCTTTGTTGGAGTAGGTGTGTCACTGTGGACATGGGCTTTAATACCCCCAGCCTAGCTGCCTGCAAGTCAGTCTTCTAGCTTCAGAACAAGAGGTGAAAATCTTAGCTCTTCCAGGCCCATCCCTGCCTGGACACTGCCATGCATGATGATAATGGACTGAACTTCTGAGCCTGTAAGCCAGTGCCAATTAAATGTTCTTTATAAGAGTTTCCCTGGTCATGGTGTGTGTTCACAGTAGTTAAACCCTAACGAAGGCAGCAAGAATTCTTTCCCTGACCCTGTGAAGTATGGTCTTTAGCTGGTGGAGCAGACAAGACACACCCTGGGCTAGTAAGGGTCAAGGTAGGGAGAGGGGCTCAGGGCTGGTGAGAGACAAGACAAGGAGAGGAACTTAGGGTGGGGAGGAGAAACAGCCATTTACTTTGTACTTGTATGTTTTGGGGGCCAGAAGCCAACCAGATGGGAGGTCTGTGGGCAGCTAGCTGTCTTGCTGGTTAATTTCCATTATTAAGCTTGACATTCAGGGAGCTACTTAGACATTATCTAGGGTATTTTGGTAGTCAGCAGACTGGGTGAAATAGCTGTCTTTCAAGGGTATGGGTCTGCCCAGTCAATTGAGTTCTGAAGGCCACCCTGAATATGTATACTCTGTCTTCTTCAAGACAGCAAGCCCAGCAAAAGCTGACCTCCTATCAGCTTGTTTTCCCCCAAGATGGGGGTAAGAGGGAGTTAGCCACATAGCCTGAGCTGGTCCTGAGGCAGAGATCCTCTTGCTTCAGCAGGGGTATGCATGGGAGTGCTGGTATGTGTACATACGTGAAGTACCTACAGAGACCAGAAGACGCCATCAGATACTCTGGAGCTGGAGTTACAAGCAGTTGTGAGCCTCTTGACATGGGGGCTAGGGAATGAACTTGGGTCCTCTGGAAGAACAGAAAATACTCTCCCCACCCTGCCCCAACTCCTGGCCCTGCTCGCTCTGGCCCCACTTCTGGCCATATTTATTTCATATATGTGAGTACACTGTAACTGTCTTCAGACACACCAGAAGAGGGCATCGGATGCCCATTACAGATGATTGTGAGCCACCATGTGGTTGCTGGGATTTGAACTCAGGACCTCTGGAAGAGCAGTCGGTGCTTTTCACCGCTGAACCATCTCTCTAGCCCCAGAAAATACTCTTAACCACAAACTTTCCACCCTGAAAAAATTTTTTTAAAGACATGTCTGCCTCAGTCAAGGAGATATGCTCACTTCGAAGCATGGCTGGGTCTGGAAGGTCCTGGGCAAGATCTGCCTGTGTCTGTTGCAGTTGCTCAAAGCCTTGGTCTATTACCACTCCAGGCTGCAGAGCCAAGTTGGCATCGAAAGGGCATCTGTACACTTAGTAGTCTCTGGAGGCCTCTGTTTCCTTCTAGGCTTCTCCTTTCTCAGAACAGAACCTTGTCAATCATTTTCCCACCAGGAGGACCAGGAAGTGGTCAGTCCAAGGCGTTGCTTACCCCACAACTTGAGCTGCTGTTCAAGGGCTGGGTCTCTGAGGAACGCTGGTTATCAAAGGGTAATGGGCATGTGCTGTTGTCTTTGAGTGGTGTCTTGTCAAAGACTAATGGACTTAATGACTTGGAGAACTTATAAAACACTAACTCTTGATTATATGCAGTTAATCAACCACATGGCTCCTTAGAGCTCAGGTTACATCCTACTTAATGACCTGGGTCCTACTCACGCCGCCAGAGGCTGCAGTAAGAACTTCATGTAGCTTCATGCTCTCACTGCTCAAAATTGCCCTCTGACGCCAGCAGTATGGATGTCGTTCTTACAAGTGAGAACGTTTACAAAGTGAGTGTTGTAGCTATGGATGGTTGGGCCAAGGCCAGCCTCACACTTGTGGTACCAACAGGCACGCACAAACCACACCTAGGCTATTCTTCACACAGCAAAGCGTGTCTGGTCTCCCTGAAGCCTGACTTGAGCAAATCATTTACATGTGCCCCCACCTGCTGTGAGAGTTCCCTCCCACCAGGAAGGAACCCTGCCCTTTTACAGAACAACATGGGAAAGCTAACACAGAGGTGTGAGCATGCAGGGAAGTGGCACCCTGACCATAAGCACTGGGGACAAAGACACAGGTCACAATGGAAGGAAAGGCACAGATGGACAAGATGGAGTAACAAGCAGAGGGGTGTGCACAAGTGCACACGTATGTATGTGTATGTGTGTGTGTGTATGTGTGTGTGTGCATGTACATGTGCATGTGTGGTGGAGAACCGTGTATGTGCATAGACGTGTGCATGTATGTGTGTGTATACACATGTGCATGTGTGATAGGGAACCGTGTATGTACGTATGTGTGTGTGGTAGGGAACTGTGTGTGTTTGTGTGTGTGTGTATGTGCATGCATGTGTGTGTGCAAGCACATGTGTGTATTGTGAGTGGTGGGGAACTGTATGTGTTCATGTGTGTATACATGTGTGTGTGAATATTTGTAGCAGGTGTGAGAAATAAAGGGTGCAGATGTGGAAAACAAAGGGTTAATGTCTTGACTAGCTTTGAGAGCAATCAAGTCAGCAAGACTGCAGATAAACATACTATAACACAAAAACTAAAAAAACCCATCATTCCAGTGAGGAGTGGAGAATGTGGGTGGGTCTTGTCCTTTGTTCCCACAGCTTAGGATATACCCTGAGACTGTAACCCAAGGTGCACCCCCCAAAATACATTGGCAATGCTGTTTTCAAGACCCAAATCTGAAGACCTAAGCAGTCAGCAACAACGTGTTACTTAACAGCCATGTGCTCTGGCCAGGGCGCTCTGTGCAACTCAGGGAAAGACTCCAGGAAACCGACACTTACCAGAAACCTGCTAACAGCATGGCAGCTGTGTGCAGTGGGAAGTGCCATCCATGGGGTGAGTTTGTACCCAGGGCCCAGGGTGCCTGCTTGGGGCCCCTCATGAGCACAGATTCATGAACGGTTACTTGTGTGGTAGAGTCACTTTCTTTTTGCTCATTAATTTTATTTTCCCGTAGTAAATATGTAAAGCGTATGCCAAAAGGGATTTTTAAAAATTTCTGCAATATGAGCAGAATTCTATCCCACATCTTTGCTTAGCCGCTAGGACAGCTAACCCCCCAGAGTCTTGCCTCATGGCTGCTCTGGACTCTGTTGCAGTGCGGGAGGGGCTATGGAGGAGTTTACTCTCAACTCTGGGCTCTTTGTTGAACACATCTTACTGAGTCTGAGCTGGTCACTTAACCTCTCTGAGCACTTGCCATGTATTTTGACATCCCGGAACAGAATGTTCTGTAACCACGGTGGCAGGTCTGGCACAAGCACCCCACGTCTCGATCCCAGGATGGACAGAAAAACATAGTATATCTGAGAAGCGCTTGACCAGAGCCGCATGCATCGATGGCTGCTGGGGAAGCAGCCATAATGACAGAGTGTTTGGAACAAATACCACGCCAAAGCCCAGTGTCAGGGAATAACACTTCCCTAGCCGCTCTGGCTGCAGAACTGAAGCGGCACTCACTCAGCACTGTTTAAGGACAGAGGCGAGAAGGGCGATCCCAGTTTGCTGGGTGTGTTAGGGGAGGGTGTTAAAACAAATACACACAAAAATGCACGATGGCTGGAGCCCAGAGGACCAGGCTCACTGCAGAGGGGAGGGCGGCAAAAGCCCAGGCATTTGAGGCTTGATCGTTTTTTTTTTTGCTCACTAATGGCTAGGGCTTCCCGCTGTTGCAAGCCTGTGACCAGGAGGCAGAGCAGGATGCTGTGAGCCCTTCTGGAGTCAACTGCTCTCCTACTCAAGGCCTGCTGGCATATCCCTGGCCACAGCCCACAGTTGGCTCAAGGACCACAGGCTTCCCTGACCTCATCCCTGATGACCTCAGGACATCAGCAAACCCTAACAGTGCTCCAGAGACTCAGCATCTGAGGAACCTCAGTAGCTTCCAGAACAGAGGGCCTCTCTTCGAATTTGGTTCACCCAGTGGCTCCCAAAGCTTCCCACTGCCACGCACGTGAGAATACGAGGTATTTCCAGATCCATAAGCCTGACCTTTATCAGTCGTTTTTGCTTTTCCATGAGCATGTATAGGCGGTTGTTATTGTTGTTGTTTTTAGCAATAGAGAAACTTGAAAGAAAATAAGGAAATTAAACCTCCACATCTCCAAAGTGAGGCCGGACACCCCACCCACTAAAGGTCAACCAGGGAATGTTGTAGCAGGTGTCAATGACAACTGGAGTTCGTGCCAGCCTTCAGCACCCCTCAGCTGGGAGAGCCCAGTCAGCCGGTTAGTCAAAAACAGATTTGCAGTTCAAGGTTGTGCTTAGCTCATGATCCTTCTCTAAAACAACTGCCCCTCAACCCCTCTCTTCAGATGCTCTGAGCTTGCCTACCCTCTTCCTAACTGAAAACCAAAGTCTGATCCCACCAAAGTCCAACTCGGGAGCCCATGAGTCTATTGGACTTGCTAACAAAGCAAGGGGTTACTTACAGGAGCATGGGTGACCCCCCCAAAGGAGCTGTACCCCTAGAAAGTCTCTCCCGACATGGAAGACTTCCCCACAGCTGTAGAGGTGAAGTCCGTTGTTAAACCCCACTCCCTCCCAGTTAACCTTCACCAACCTTAAGAATTTCAGTTCCTCCTGGAGGCCTCGCAGTTCAGGCAGAGCTGTACACAAGACTCAGGCCAGCCAGAAGCTCAGCTGAGAGTCCAGTGGACCGCACTTCCTGCCACCTCCTCTGAGGGAACGTAACAGTTAACAGACGCTTGGAATGGTTGTGTGCAAAGACACAGCTGATCTGTTGGTAAGGGAGGCACTCTACAGCCAAAACCATCAGCGCTGCCCTGATCCAGGGTGCCTGCCATCTTGCCATTCTGTTTCTCAGCTAAACGCCATTTCTTTGACCCCCTGCGTAATTTATTCTGATTTTAAAAATCACTCATTGAATGCAGGCCTGTGTCCTTCTCAATCACAATTAATTTAAATGCTATATGGATATTTCTACTTTGCCAAAGAGAGTTTATGGAAGCATCATATACCTCCCAATGGCTTTTTATTTTTTATAAAGAAAATTTCCTGTTTTCTTCCAATGTGGTTTTTTAATGTTTTTTTAAAAAAAGTTTTTGACCTCTGTGCAACTTTGTCCTGACCACATTCATTTTCCTAAGTTCTTTTGTAATAGAATACTGTATTTTCTGTTTGTACTGAAATGACGTGAAAGTTACCTCGACCAAGAAGCCCATAGACTAATGTCCACCAGATGGCCTGGCGCCTCAGCTCCCAGCAAAACACACCCAAGTCCTGCCCATTTGGTTATGCTGAGGCCTAAAAATGGATTCAAGGGGTGAGATGGGCAGACCTCACACCCTCTTCTGCATCTGGAAATGGAGAGGTTTTTACAGGAAGGAGAAGATAACTGCGCCCCCACTCAAAGTGACCATAAATCTGGAGGACACTTGGTGGGAGATCCTGATCAATCAATCATCAATAATCAATCAATGATCGATCAATCAATCAATCAATGGAATTTGGGATTGAGAGATGGTGCTGTTGGTACAATGTTTATTCTGCAAGCTAGTTTAGGGCAGTGAGTCTGACTCCCAGAACCAACATAGAAAAGCTAGGTATGCCTGTAAGTGTTTGTAATCGCAGCCCTGGAGAGCCAGAAACAGCCAGATCCTGGGGTCTCAGTGGCTATGTTCCAGGCCAGCACAAAGCCTGAGGAATGATGCCTGAGCCTGTCCTCCATATTCCACATACACATATGTGTACCTACACACACCTACATACATGTCTATACCTGTACACACATGAACACGTGTGTGGTAACATACACTGGCAGATTCAGTTTGCAAGTGGGATCATCACCTTTTTAGTTGATAACATACTTTCTGCTTCCACATGCACACATGTGCACCTACACACATGTGCATACCTGTTCACACATTAACACACACCACACATACACTGACAGACTCAGTTTGCAAGAGTGACCATCACCTTCCTAGTTGATAATATACTTTCTGCATGGAGGGCCCCAAATAAGCTTTTGAAACTGCAGCTACTGAGTATGGAATTCTCCTGGCTAAGGACTTCTTGCAAATAGATACAACCTGTAGGGATGGGACTCTATTTCAGGTGTTTCCTTTCTTCAACTAGTGAATAGTGAAGAATTCTTGTAATCACAGCCCTTGGGATCCTGAGGCAGGAGGATCTCATGTTCTTGGCCAGCCTGGGATATGCAGTAAGACCCTCTCTTAAAAGACAGACAACAGCAAAGAATAAGATAAGGAGTGCCAGAAGACCACGGCTGGATTTGAGAAAGCCAGGCCTTAGATTCGGTGTAGTAACTCCTAGCCAAATCCTCAGCTTAGGACCTGAAAAGCATTGAAACGTATTCTGCGGTACAATCTAACATTCACCATCCAACCTCATGTTGGCCTAAGAAATGTAATCTCCAGTGAGGATGAAAACAACTCCCAAATTGTGTTTTGTTATGTTCCTCTGAGAATGGAATTAAGCAATCACAAAATAGAAGTGGCTTTCTGCTATGGTTTCTGGCTACCAGTCTTAACCACTGTAACTTTTGGAAATATAATTTTTTGAAACCAGCCTAAAAGGGACGTCAGTACACTGGAAATATTCCCCACCCCCATGACATTTTATGTACCAAACATCTATTTTAAAAATAACCTTCCATAGCATCTATTTGAGGATAAGTTTTCAATGATTAGTGTTCATTAATCTGTATCATATTGTGTTTGATCTTTGAGCAGGATCTACTAGAGTGGTGTTCTGTGAGTGGCTTGGAGGTCTGGTAACTCTGTTCCCTTTGGGGTTCTTGTCTCTTATGGTCAAGTGTATTTGAACTGTACTCAATTACTTTCCCTTTTCTAAGTCACCCCCTTTTCTATCTACTTTCACCCAAAACTCTTTTGGATTTGTGACTTCTCTATGGTCATGCATTTATTTATCACATTTTTATAAACTGTTTTTAGCTACATTTGATCTGACCTTAGACCCAGAGCCAAATGGACTCAAAGCTTCCTGTGGTGACAATTTGTTTTCTTTTTTTTTAAAGATTTATTTGTTTTATGTGAGTACACTGTTGCTGTCCTCAGACACACCAGAAGAGAGCTCAGATCCCGTTACAGATGGTTGTGAGATACCCCGTGGTTGCTAAGAATTGAACTCAGGGTCTCTGGAAGAGCAATTGGTGCTCTTAACCTCTGAGCCATCTCTCCAGCCCTGTGGTGATGTTTTTAAAGTTCAATTCTCAGTTGGCTAGAGGGGTCCTTAAGTTTGTAGTAATGATAATGTCCTTGAATTTGGGGGGGGGGGGCTGGTATGTCTGTCCACTGCCTTCTGTTGTACAGGCATCTTAGCTGGGTATAAAACTGACCTTCAACCGGGCGTGGTGGCTCACGCCTTTAATCCCAGCACTCGGGAGGCAGAGGCAGGCAGATTTCTGAGTCCGAGGCCAGCCTGGTCTACAGAGTGAGTTCCAGGACAGCCAAGGTTACACAGAGAAACCCTGTCTCAAAAAAACAAAAAAAAAAAAACCAAAAAACCCCCAAAACAAACAAACAAACAAAACCTGACCTTCATATCCTTCCTTACAGGTGTTTTAAGTTCACTACAAAAGAGTTGGGAACTTTCCCATGTATTTCCTGTCCCACAGGTTACTCACTACCTATACCCCTCTCCCCAGGGACCCAGTATAGTCCACCAGCCTGCTATGATTTGCCTAGGTTCTATGTGTCCTATAAGTTTTGGCTGAGGTTAAAGGAAATGTGACCCCACTACAGTATCACACAGCATTTTCACTACAGAATAAGTCTTCTAAACTCTGTCTGAGCACCCATTCCTTCCTCAGGCCCTGGGAAGCCCTTTCTAAGATGCTGGGATCAAGCAACATGTAGTCTTTCATTTAGACCATCTCCTTCACTCCATCATGTGTACCTATATCTCCTCTGTGTCTTTTCATGGTGCTGTAGGCTGAATGTATCCCTCCAAACCCAGATGTTCAAATCCTTATCCCAAGATGCTGGTGTTGGAAGGTTAGGTGATAAACATTTAGGGAAATGATGTGTCAGAAGGGTAGGGTCCAGGGGATGGAGGCAGGATAATCTAAATAGCCAAGCCATAGGGTAGTATTGGAAAGAGCCTCACACCAGACACAGAACCTTCAGATGCTCTCCTCAGTCTTGAACTACAGCCTCTAGTACCATAAGAAATAAAATGTTGTTAACAAGTTCCTCTGTGTGTGCTGTTATATTATGGAATTCAAAGACTGTATTTAAAAAAAACAATCTCATCGGAGAATGTAGACAGGAGTCCAGTAGTGCATGGGGGGATGCTGAACATTGCATGCCATTGGGGCACAGACCTACTTATAGCTTCAAGGCTCATTGAATTTTAGTGCTGAGTAACACATATTCGTATAGAGATGCCATAGATCTCGGTCACTTCCAGCTTTTGGCAATTATGAATGTTATAAACATGGCGGGGGTGGGGGTAGGCTTGTGTGGATACAAATGTTTAGTCATTACCAAGGACCGTGAGTTCTGGGTTGTATGGTAAGCATATGTTTGGCTTCATAAAACAAAACAAACAAATGAAACAAAACGACAAAAACAAAAACAACCCTGCCAAGCTGCCTTCCATAGTGGGACCACTTTCATTCCTGCCAGTCATAAAGAAGAGCACTGACTGTGCCATGTCCTGACAGTGCTTGGCATTGGTTTGGGCCATCCTAGCAGGGACACAGTGTTTGGCTTCAGTTGCATTTCCCCGATGGCACACAATGTCCAGCACCCCTCCATGCACCACTGGACTCCTGTCTAAGTTCCCCGATGAGATTTATTTTTTTAAAACTGGTCTTTGAATTCCATTCTCTGTTTTCTTTTTGAGTTCTAAGAGTCCTTTCCATATTTCGGATAATAATCTTTGATCAGATATTTCCCTTTGGAAATACCTTCTTTCAGCCTTGGCTCACCATCCTCTCAATCTCCTGGCAAAGCCCCAGCCCCTGCCTACTTGTTTTTGTGCTTCATTGAAGAATGGCTTACCCAGCATCCTTACTGAGTGAGTAGTGTGTGGGGCAGTGACCTCTGCGCTGCCTGTATCATCATCAGTCTTTCTAACAGTCTTCACTGAGCCCAGAGCCACCCAGGTTTTTGCCTGTGTGATCTGTGTGATCTAGGAGTTTTGCATTTTACGTCTAAGTCAATGATCCACTTGGAGACAGTGTGGGCAAGGGTCTCTCCTGTGTTTCTGCTCGCTCCTCTCCTGTGCCATCCTTCTGGTACCACTTGTGGAAGGGTGTTCTTCTCAGTGTATTGCCATCTCTCCTTCCTTCTTTTGTCATCTCTCTCTCTCTCTCTCTCTCTCTCTCTCTCTCTCTCTCTCTCTCTCTCTCTCTCTCATTTCTGGGCTTGCTGATGGTTCTTTTTCTGTTCTCCTGACAACACCACACTGTCCTGATGAATGTGGCTTCACAGGAAGCCAGGAAGGTAGAAAGCACCTGTCCGACTTTGTTCTCACAAGCTGTCATGAACGGACCCAGCCCTGTAAGTCACAAACTTGTCATGGTGTAGAACAGCTCATCTTCCTGGGAGGACCTCTTGTGCCACTCCCAGGTAACCCCCAGTCTCTGAAAGAAACCACCGTCTTGAGTTTGTCCTGGCTGCCTCCCTTTCTACGGGACTCAGTACAGCCTGTACTCTGTGACTGCCCACAGCGGTGTCCCCTAAATCATTGTTCAGTGGGACACCAGCCTTCACAACACACACCCTTCACTCACCCGGTCACAGATGTCAGAGTCCAAGGATAATGTAGGACCTTTGCCGTCACACAAGCCATGTGACGTGATCATTCCCTGCTACTGTAACTACGTAGGTGAATCATGCCTGCGTGTGTAGAAAGTCACACAATGCATTGCCAAGAGCTTTCATTTTCAAGATGGATAGAGTGGCTCACACCTTTAATCCCAGGATGCACTTAGAAGGCAGAGGCTGGCAAATCTTCACAAGTTCAAGGCCAGCCTGGTCTACATAGCAAGTTCCAGGCCAGCTAGGGTTACATAGTGAGAGCCTCTCTCAAAAATAAATAAATTAAATAAATAAATAATAAAATAATACAAAAAGACTTTATTTTCAGATGCTCCTGTCCTGTAATGTGAAGTAGGAATCCATCTTTTTGTGGCCTCTACTCAGTGACCCTTGGACTCTCCCTCGTGCTAAGGAGCGTCTCTCCTTCTAGTGGCTTTCCACACATTCCCACCAGGCAGGTTGACTATGGACAAGTCCTGCTGACTGTGTTGGAAAAGCAGCCGCATTCCTCTCTGTTCTGGGAGGTCAGGGAGGTCACGGGAGGACAGGAGTTTCCTCTTTCTCAGCCTCTTCAGCATGCCCAGCCTGCAGCCTCCAGGCCCCAGTCCTGGTGGATTATCCCCCCATTCCCCAGGGAGCAGGGTTTGCCCGGCTGCTGAAGTTTCACACCATTGCTGAGGTCTTAAGCTTTGACGGTGCTGTACCTTGGCCGGGTTCCTTCCTATTTATTCTTGTGAGTTTTCTGAACTTAAATCCACCAAGACTAGGGACTTTCTGCTGCCATTCCCCACCCCCACCCTGCTCCCAGTCTAGCTCAGTGTATGCTAGATCTTGTAATGTTTCTACAGCCCAGAGAAGCACTGTGTGTGATAGATCTTTCTCCATCCCGATCAGCAACACACAGAAGATTGGCGATAGCCGAATAGTGGCATCCAGATTCCGATGCTCTCGCTCTGTGACACAGGTCCAATCCAGAGCCGCCTTCTCCTCCCAAGTCCAGCCAACCCATCCCAAGTGCAGACAACCGCCCTTATCCATGCCAGGAGGGCCTGATGAGAATGAGGAGCTACCAAGACTTAGATAAGAGACTGACTTCACAGTGTACACTCACAGTGTCATGGGCAGTCTCTGGAGCTTGAGGGGGCTTCTGGTGGTGACTCGCTGTCCACCTCTGAGGGGAGTCTGCCTCACTGGGACGCTCCTGACTTTCTCACCACAGCACCACCGCTTGCCCCAGAGCCCTGGCCCCACCGTCAACATTCCAGGTTTCTGCCTGGGTATTGCAGCTTTGTTAAGTATGGGCTGTGGCAAATGTAGTCACAAACCTTGTCACCTCTGCTCCATCAATGTCCCTCTGCTTTGTGTGGACTTTGGGTTGTGGGGGGGGGACAGAGCCCCCTGGAAACCCGGGAAAGCCTCCATTGTGGGCCCAGCCAGTTTACCTCTAGGGCAGCAGCCCCTGTGAAGCCAATCCCTAGGATCTAAATGGATCCCCTCTGGGTGGATGTGACCATCACCTTCTGAAGCAGAGCAGCTGTGATCACCAGCATGTGATCCCTCAAGATGGTGTATATTAATATTCTCTTGTGGAAGGAAGAGGGAGGCTCGCCATTGGGGCTCACATTCCTCAGTAGATCTTCAACAGGGCCCTTCCTCTCCCCAGGTCATAGTCACCGTATAAGAGCGGACAGTGGGCTGGGCTGGGTCCATACACTCTGCAGAGCTAGCTACAGACTCCTCTGCTCCTTTAAATAACCCCAATCAACTCACTGGCTCGCCCAGCTGGGTTCAGATGGGATCCTGTCTTTGGTGCGTCAGTATGGGACAGTGATGGAGCCGAGGTGACGAGGTTTGTGACTAGATTTGCTATAGCCCGTACTTAACGACGCTGCAGTACCCAGGCAGAAGGCTGGAATGTCAAACTTGGGGCCAAGGCTCTGGGGCAAGCGGAGGTGCTGTGGTGAGAAAGTCAGGAGAGTGGAAAACCACAGGAGAGCTTCATTCTGTCCCAGTGAGGCACACAGGTCTTTACAACTCCCCTGGAGAGTCATGCTGCCAGCAAGAACTTCCCACACTCACTCAGCAGTGCAAGTCCCGCCCACAGAACAGCCCGCCCTTTGTCGCACATACCATCCCGCGCGCTATCAGTGCCCCACAGCAGATGCCCACCTCCGCTGCTGTGGCATCCTGCACTATTTCTGGATGACATGGTGCTGTGAGTGAGGACCCTTGAGGCTGTGGGAACCAGGCAGCAGCAGGCGAGTTCACAATCCCTGGAAGCCCAGGGCTTGGGCTGTTCTCAGCTTCCTTTCTTTTTTTTTTTTTTTTTGAGTGTGTATTAGGGGCAGGCGTGTGAGTTGACAGCAGATTCTCACCCTGAAGTCACGGCACTTCCAGAAGGAAGGTGGCCTCGTCACAGGGTAGGTCATGGCACGGACAGAGCTCCCCAGCATTTCTGAGATTCCAAACTGACTCTGGCCAGAGATTGCCCCATCTCCTGTGATTTTGTTATTTTTTTCCCCTTTTCTTCCCAAAATGGACCAGAAGAGCAGACAAGTGAAAAAAAATCCCAACTTTTATGTCTGAGCTGGTTTTGATTTGTCTGTGGGCAGAGCGGCAAAGCCTGGGGGATGCTTTTAAGGAGGCAAGTGCAGAATTTGTCACCTCACATGAATTCGAACACTGGAGTAGCTCTGTTAGAGTGTGAAACGTGAATCCCTCTCCAGGCCGGAAATAAATATCTACAGGGCAAAAAAACCCATTCCCCACCCCCAGGCAGTCACACCCACCTCCCACAACAGGGCCCTTGTGATGCCTGGACCAAGAGAGCCCACACAGAAGCAAACATCAGGACACTGTAGAAGCCTTGGCTGGCTGGCGGGCTGGTGGGCTGGCTACACCTAGGTCTCCCTAGCATCCTGCCAGCTGTGCCCTGGAGGCTCAGGTGAGCCCCTGGAGCCAGTGCCCTCTTGCCCCAAGCTGACAATTAATGGTGTCCTGCTCCACCCCACCTGCACTACTCCCCCCACAGTCGTTTTTTTTTCTTTTGGTTTTTTGAGACAGGGTTTCTCTGTGTAGCCCTGGCTGTCCTGGAACTCACTCTGTAGACCAGGCTGGCCTCAAACTCAGAAATCCTCCTGCCTCTGCCTCCCAAATGCTGGGATTAAAGGCGTGCGCCACCACTGGCCGGCTCTGCTACTTCCCTTCTGTGTGTAGCTACAGGGTAGCTTTCTCCCCGTTACATAAACTCCTGTGGGACAGTGGCTCTGGCTGCTGCTACAGACACCGCAGGTCAGGGTCCACAGGCTACCAAGACTAGTCAGTGACCATACTGGAACTGTCCCTGCCCAGTGACCCAGGCAGCTGGGGCAAGAACAAGACAGAAATCTCTCAGGCCTAAAGAACGTCCTCTCTCACCAGGAAAGTTGGCCTGTGCTCTGGGGTCTCCTGGTGTCGGGTGGGCTGGCCTGAGCCGGCCTCTTCCTGGGTCATGGTGGTTCGCTCTCCCATCTCTAGGCCCTAGCCCGTCTCTCCCACCCTACACTGCTGACCGAACCCAAGGCCAAACAACTGAACTACTTACTTCCTCGGGCCTCTCCTCTTTCCATTTCCATTTTGAGGTGGAGTCTCACTAGCTTGTCCAGAGCCGGCTGCATCAGGTGTGAGGGCTCTCTTAAGATCCACCACATTCTGTGGGCCTCTCCTGGACTTTCAACTCTGCAGAAAAGTGTCTGGCGCTCCCATTGGACTCTGCTGGTTTATGACACATTCTAGAGCCACTTTTAAGTCCCCCTAGGCTGTTCCATGAACTCATTTCCCAGAGTCTGTCCCCTTGTCCCTTTATCACCTTGTCCCTTTGCTCTGGAACAGATGCCTTTGTTTGGCATCAATTCAGTGCCTCAGTTTCCAGACAGTGAGGCCTAGACACCTGCTTCCCCTGTGTTGTTGCTTTTGATCCTTGGCAGAGAGGTTGGGGGAGAGAAGGTGGCAGTCCTAACTAGCCAAGTACGTAGGAACTCCAACCTCAGTCCTGGAATTTCATGAGGGTGACTTTGCTTTCCATCTCCACCATCCCTGAGTCCCCTGGACCATCCATGGGGACTCCAGACCTCTGTTTCTCTGAATTCAGACGGCTCTGCTCCTCCCATCCTGCTCCCTGAGGGCCCTGGGTGAAGGCACCTCTCCCCTCCCTCTCCTCTCCTCTCTTCCCCCTCCTGATGTCTGAGCACCCATCCCCCCAGAGTCCCTGAGCTGTGGTATTACTGCTGGACTTTAAGGATTGGCTATTTACATTCTTTTCCTCCTCAAGCAGAACAGACCACAGGCTGGCTTGCTTCAGGTCTAGGCTGTGGGCAGTACTGGAGACCCAAGAATGGTGCCAAGTTCTGTGGCCAGGAGATGAAATGCAGCCTCTGTCTTGCGCAGGCTGCTGGCGTTTGTAGCCCGAGTGAGATCAAGAACCTGGAGACTTTACGCAGTCACTCCTGATGAGGTTGGGTCCGCAGGTTGAGTCAGAGCAGACATAATGGCTGACATGCCTGAGACCCAGCTGTGCTGAATGTCAAGAGCAGAGGTCACTTCAAACGTGGTGTGATCTTGCTGCATCTGCATCTACCCCATGCCTCTCCTGGAGGTTTTGTTTAGCTCACAGGACAAAAGGGTTTTATATAACTTTTCCAGTTTCTCCATTCAGTGCAGAAAATGGATGTGCAACCAAATGAGGAAGAGAAGCCAGGCCCAGGCTCCCTCCCCCATGCTGTGGTGCAGACTGCAGCCTTCCTCCCATTCCCTTCACCAGAGGCTTCACCTGGGGCAGGGTTTCCTCCTTCCCGATGTGTAGAACTCCTGAAACCAGGCGTGCATTCTTAGCTGACAGGAGCGCCTAGTACTACTTAGATGGTCCACCTCTTCGTGTTATTTACTTGTTGAGATTATAACATGATTACGTCATTTCCCTGTCGGCATATATTTTTCACAGCCTACTTTAATAAGGGATCAACCTCCCTCCTAGCCCACCACCCACCAGAGATAGTAGAAAAGAAAGGTTATTAGGATACGGGGGATGTGTACCTGCTTAGAAATAGTTTTTTGGAGGTCTTCCAAACTTCGTAGTTCTCAATCCAGTTCACTCAGCAGACACCACACACAAACCAGCAAGGGCAGTTCAATCCAGAAGAAACCGCAAAGCTCACCAATCTGTCCAAGTCTGTGGAAGCAGCAAGAAGCCACAGGAACTTCATGAGTTCTTTGGTGAGTTTCTCTCTATGAAGTCCCCACAAGCAGAGCTCAGCAATGCAATGTAAGGCGAACCGATACATGCATGTTGAAGACTATTGAGGTGGAGCAAAGCAAACCAATGTTCGAGCTCCCACTGTCTGTGGGGTCATATTTACATTCTTTCTGAACATCATGCATCTTTTCATACGTCTGCTTCAGCAGAACATCCTTTCACCTACGTCTGCTTCAGCAAAATATCCTTTCACCTGTGTCTGCTTCAGCAAAGCATCCTTTTACCTGTGTGCCCAGGCAAAACATCATTATAATCTAAGTCCCCAAAGAAACCAGACATTTCCATTTTCTTTCCCCTTTTCTTTCCTGTCTTTAAACCCTCTTATGTCCCCTCCTTGCTCTCTTTCAAATTCATGGCCTCTTTCTGCATTGTTATTGCATGCATGTATGTGTATGCGCATACATACATATTTCTTTCCTTTTATTTAAAGATTTATTTATCTGTGTATTTGAGCACACCATTTGCATGTGTGCCTGCATGACAGATCAGCTCATCAGACAGAAGAGGGAGTCAGATCCCATTACAGATGGTTGTGAGCCACCATGTGGATGCTGGGAATTGAACTCAGGACCTCTGGAAGAGCAGCCAGTGCTCTTAACCACTGAGCCATCTCTCCAGCCTATCTACCGATCGATCGATAAATAGATTTCTAAATACATCCTGCTCAGTTTGAATGATGTTACACACATGTTTTCATGTGTGCTGACTGTGTAGCACTGGATATCCAATCAGAGGGCTCTTCTCTGGGGAAGACTGTTTTCTCTCACTCTGTGCTTCCCTTAGTTAACTGTGGGTTTTGTTATGCATGTGTGTTATGGATGCATGGTCTTTCCCCTGTCTACTTTGCACGTCTGCCCTGTTGGCCCTGGCTCTGCTTACTTTTAGGCAGTCTTGCTGATGAGACTTTGGGATGGCTGTAGATTCCAAGATCACTAGGAAACAGCCTCAGAGCAAACTCCCTGATACTCTGGCTCTTAAATCTTCCTGGCCCCTCTTCCACAACGTTCCCTGAACCTTAGGTGTGGAGATTGTTTTGTAGGTGTGTCTATCTGGCAGGGATGCCCTGCCTTTTAACACAATGACAATGGAAACAGAAAACGTTCAGGTCATAGTAGCAGGGACCACAGTAATTAATTTGGGGACATTCTATTATATTATATGTGGAAAACAATGGGTTTTGTTGTGACATCTCTGTCACACATCTCACCCACCTGGCAATATTTACCCTCTCTTGCCCCAATTCTCCCAGTAACCCCTTCTTCTTGAATAGCCCTCTTCCACATTTTTTTTTAAAAAGAATGCCATTTCTTATTTATTTATTTATTTATTTATTTATTTATTTATTTATTTATTATATGTAAGTACACTGTAGCTGTCTTCAGACACTCCAGAAGAGGGCATCAGATTTTGTTATGGATGGTTGTGAGCCACCATGTGGTTTCTGGGATTTGAACTCAGGACCTTTGGAAGAGCAGTCGGTGCTCTTAACCACTGAGCCATCTCACCAGCCCCACTCTTCCACATTTTTATTTTCCATCTGGGTTTCACTTGTGACGGAAGAGATGTTTGTCTTCCCGGGTCTGGATCATGTCACTTAGCACAATGACCTCCGGTTCCGTTCCGTCCAAGTGCTATGACTTTGTTCTTCGTGACTGACTAATACTCTGCTATGTGTGCGTGCATTTTCCTGGCCGTTCCTCTGTGGTGGGTGCTTGGCCTGGTTCCATAGCTTGGCTATTGGGAATGGTGTTCTGATAAACATGAGTGGTCAGGTGTTTTTCTTGGCTGAATGCTGACTGTAATTTTCTAAGGAAGGGTCCCAAGAGTGGGAGGGTGCATGGTGGTTCTGTTTTCAGGGATCTCTCTCTCTCTCTCTCTCTCTCTCTCTCTCTCTCTCCCTCTCCCTCTCCCTCTCCCTCTCCCTCTCCCTTTCCGTGTCTCTGTCTCTGTCTCTGTCTGTCTGTCTGTCTCTCCCTCTAACCAGCATTGTTGTCCTTAGTCTTTCTGAACAGCAGCCATTCCCATGGGCAAGGTCTACTTGCTGAGTGGTTTTGATTTGCATTTCCCCAGTGAGCAAGGATAAAAGCTTTTCAGTGTATTTATTAGCTATGTACTTTTTTCTTTTTTTAAAGCATGATCAGTTCAATTCATTTACCCATTTATTGATTATATTATTTGATCACTTGGCATTTCATATTTTTATTTTAGTTCCTCACTGGTTTATTTCTGGTTCAGCTCTGACGAACCTGCTTCTGGGATGGGTGCTGGGTCAAGAAACGCTGAGCTTCTAGAACTGAAGGGCTGAGAGGAGCTGTCAAACAATGTGGGAGACAGATACATGACAGATGGGCAGTGTAAGGTCGGGGGCTGTGGCACCCAGGTGTCACAGATAAAACATGCCAGAGTCAAGAGCTGAGGGTCCCCTGAGGGGAGATCCATGAGATGGCTGGAGTTTCAATGTCATAGGGGAGCCCTCCGATGTCCTAGCTGTCCTGCCACCCTCCTGAAGTCCTTTCTGTCACACGGTTACAGATTCCTCAAACATCTGAAGATGTCCCTGGCTGCCTCCCTCCATGCTGTCCTCTGTCCTCCTTACCTTCCAGGGCACAACGGGAAGCTACCAGACTGTAGACTTGTAGCTGTAGCTCGCCAGGGTAGGGAGACAGGACCCTCCCGTGGACAAGTCACAGAAGCAGCCTGGAGCATTGCTTGTTGGGATTCGGCAGGATCCAGCTTCTTCTGGCCAGAGATATGGGGTTCCCACACTGCTTCTTGTCGGGGACAGATCGGGATTGCCTGTATTTTTCCAGTGTGGGGGGGACTGTCACCCCTTGCCTTTAGCCATGAATGCTCCAGGGCTGGCATGGGGTCAAGGGACATAAGTCTATCTTAAAGTTGGCCCCTCTTAAAAAACCCAAATACTATCAAACGTCACATTCCTGAAGCTAAAAATAAGCACAAAACCCGACATTTCCTAAGACTCGAAGGTCCCGGCCAAAAAGGCTGTGGCTGCAAGTCCCTCTGTCTCAGACGGCCATGCAGGAAGAGGTGGTGGCTGCAAGGCTCTTGTAGACTGCCTTGTCCCTGTCTTAGCATCTCCATGGACCAGTGATGTTCCCCAGACACAGGCAACACTGGCTTGGGCTCGAACCAAGACATCCAGTATCCCCCATGCCTTGAGATGTCCAATCTCTCCGGGTGCCTCGAGATGTCTGATTTTGCAAACCTCTCATGGCCTGAAAACAGAACAGGATCTCCCATTCCTCTGGCAAAGCTGAATAACCGAGACATTGAGAAACCTCTGTGCTGCTCCTCAGTGGCTCAGTCTGCAGTGATGTGCCCTGACCTTCATGAGGGCCAGATGCGGAGCGGAAGGGGGTGCTTAGGCATGCCCTCTTGAGTTGGGGGTAACAGAAACCTACTCCTTCATCCTGGGGTGGGGTGTTTTTCTCTGAGCACAGCTGGTTAGAGCCTGGGGTTGGGAGAAATGAGCTTTCAGCCCCAACAGCACTCTGGCTCCAGGATGCTGGGATTACCGCCCTGCCCTGCCCAGGTCTGATACCTGGGGGCCATTCCTCCAGCTGCTTCCTCTGTCTATGGGGTTCCAGAGGCACAATTGGAGGAAGAGGGGTGCCCCATGGGGTTACCCTAAAGCTGAGGAACAGCTTTCAGACAAGCACCTCTGCGATCTTACCCATTGACTTCCCATCCCCCATCAGGAGCAGGACCCTCACAAGGGGAACGAACACAGAGTGAATGACCCCAGTACTGTCCCAGATATCTGTTCCCAGGACACACAGGGAGGGTCCAGCCTTGTCAACACAGGGCAGACAACATGGTCTTCAGACACTCTCTGCTCTGAAGACAGACGGGGCCCATGTGGGTAAGGACTGACTTGCAGACAGAGGGACAGGGCAGGCGTTCAGAAAGGTCACATCCTGCTGCCCACATGGGACACACAGTCAGTCACTGCTCCTGGGCTGTCCCTCTGTGGCCCAAGTGACCCCATTTCCAAGCCCTCCATCTGTCCCCTCAGGCAGGCATCTTCTCCTCTCAGCAGGGAAAGGACAGCACTGTCTGATGCTTCTGCCTGGCTACCGGGCTCCCGTCACAGAGGAGAGCGCGTCCTTGGAGCGGCTGCCTGCTATAAATACACATCTGAGTCAGAAAATCAAAGGCCTCCAGCCAGGCAGCCAGTCTGCCCAGCAGCTCCACAGAGTGGGGTCCAAGCCTTCCCCTTGCCAGCCCAGAGCAGCCTACTTTCCCAGCTAGGAACACTTAACAAAGGCAGGTTGGATGGACAAGAAGGAGAGATCAATGCCCCAAAAGTTGCTGTCACCTCATTGGAAGACTTTTAGGGTGGACACCCCCCCCCTTCCATTGGCTGAGAAGGGCTGGTTCCAGGGACCCTACTGACTAGGAACAGTCTCTTTCCGTCCTCTAAGTTTAAGAGAGGTCCTGTTGTCTGCCCTCTAACTTCTGAGGTGACTATTCAATAGACTTTCAGGGTTTTAAGAGGCAGGAGAACATTTCCTAGACTTCTGTCAAATTTTCTTGAGGTCTGGGGACAACCAGCAGAGACCATGTACCAAGGCCTCATAGGAGGCTGATTCTTGTCCACTACTGCCCCTGCCTGGTATCCCTGTGGGGTTGACTGGTGCCTGTGAGGCTGTCCCTTCGGTCTCTAGTGACAGACACTGTCCTAGCCCAAGGCTTCTTTACACTAGCTTCCTCTCCCTGGGTCAGAGGGGACAGCTTCGGGGACTAGATCACATGGGTATCAGAATAAGGCTATAGTGGACCACAGTTTGACCTTACTCAGTGTCTTGGGTAGGGTTTCAATTTCTGAGAAGAAACACCATGACCAAGGCAACTCTTATAAAGGACATTTCACTGGGGCTGGCTTACAGTTTCAGAGGTTCAGTCCATTATCACCATGACAGGAAGCCTGGCAGCATTCAGGCAGACATGATGCTGTAGGAGACAAGATTTCTACATCTTTATCTGGAGGCAGCCAGGAGAAGACTCAGCATCCTCAGGGAGCTAGGAGGAGGGTCTCAAAGTCTACCCCCACAGTGACACACTTTCTCTAACAGGGCCACACACACCTAATAGTGTCACTCTCTGAACAAAGCATATTCAAACCACCACACTCAGTGACTCAAGTTTGGCTCATAGGTTGGCTCTAAGAACATAACCTTGGAAAGTCAAGGAAAGGAACACGGGGGTAGACGAGGTCCCTGTGCTATGGGACATGCTTTGTAACTGGGAAGTCATTCCTGAGTACTATGAGCTCCTAGACCCTGACATTTGTGCCCTGTCTATGACATCACCTGTTTATGTGGCTGTGTGTTCAGCGATGTTGTTTCCAATGGAGCCCTTAGAGTCTGACACTGCCTAGTTTGGAGACAAGACCACGGAGCAGCCTTGCCAAGGTGGCAGTGCCAAGGGAGGCTGGTGGGGCCAGGGGAAAAGTGGGCAGACAGTGAGCTGAGCTCACCGGCATGTGTCTGTGAAAACAGGGTCCTGTTATGGTAAGCCGATGCAGGGCTCTGTGGGACTCACAAGGGCAACAGTTTGCTTAGGTCTGGAAAATGCAGGGTTCACCCTTGTGGGCCTGCTGCAGGATGAGTGTTGGCATGAGCCATTACAGTGTGGACATCACTGAAGACCCCTTTGTCCTTTGTCCTCAGCACCCCTTGTTCTATTAGCTCCAACTCTTGAGCTCCCAAGTGCCTCATTTAGCCCCACACAAAGCTCACTGGAGGGGCAGAGCCATGGCAGGCTCTCAGGAGAGGAGCGGGGCTGAGATACACTCTGGTGAGAACCAGACAGACCCTGTCAAGCCTCCAAGGGTCACAGTGGTACCCGTCCCTATCTTGCCAACCTACCCTCCTCATCACCTCCTGAGCCCCCTATGCAAGGCATGGCCTGATGTCCCCAAGAAATGGGCTCATACCCCAACTCTGGAAATGTTTCATGAGGAAATAAGTGTTCAGGATTCTAGGGGTCAGGATACCCTAAATCCAGCTACAGGTCCTAAGGAGCTAAAGGATAAAATGAAGGCCAGGCCAGGCAGGAGTGGGGATTGCCACTGCTGAGGGCAGTTGACCTTAGGGTCTTAAGAACACATCAATTACTCGTACACACAATCGTCTGTCCCAGGTGTGTCCATTCTGGCTTGGAGCACTCAGTGTCAACAGATGAGATAGGCCCTACTCTGGGACACCCACAGAGAGGAGGTGTTCCTGGGTGTGTAAGCAGACCAGGGTCAGGACTCAGAGATGGGGATGGAGCTACAGGCTTTCAGGAACTTCACCTAGCTCAGGAGAGAGAGAGAGAAAGAGAGAGAGAGAGAGAAGACACACACACATGTGTACACACAGGTATATGCACACATGCATGCACACACCCATGTGTGCTTGTGTGGAGGCCAGAGGCCTGCATCTGGACACACAGGCACACATGCACATACACATACATGCGTGCGTGCACACACACGCACGCACGCACGCACACACACACACACACACACACACATGCACACACCCGTGTGTGTGCTCGTGTGCAGCCCAGAGGCCTACATCTGGTGTCTGTCTTCCTCCACTGCTCGCCACCTTATTTTTTGAACAGGACCTGCCACTGAATCCACAGCTCACTGATTGGCTAGACTTTCAGGCTAGCATGCCTGTGGACCCTCTCTGTCTCCACATTCCCGAGGCTGGCATTATAGGCATGTATCCCTGTGCCTGGCTTTTTCCAAGGGTGACTGGGGATGTGAACGCAGGTCCTCATGCTAGAGTGGCAAGCACTTCACTCAGCTGTCTCAGCTCCTCAGGATGCACTTCTTAATGGAAGAGTCATGCTTGTTTCTAGAACAGGACCTCTCCTCCAACAGGACCCTCATCTTTATGCCCCGGGGAACCATCTTTGAGACAGTGACCAGGGGGGCTTGGAACATCTACTTGGTGGTCCACCAATCTTATGGTCCAGAGTTCTCCTACTCAGGAATCTTGTAGCTCCTCTGAATTCTGGGGTTCGAATCAGCAGTGAGTGAACCTCCCACATAGCTGTGTTTCGGGGACAGCACTCTGAGGGGGGATGCCACCAGCTCTTTGTCTAATCCGACTGTGGGTCACACTCCACCTGCCCAAGAGTCTGTGTATCTGGCTTCGGGGAAGCTCAGGGCTTTGGCTCTTCTCTGAACACCCCCGATTACTTGTACTGAACGTGGGTCAAGAGAATACCCATGCCTGTGGTCCCTTCTAGGGTCCTGCTCTCTTGGTAGGGGAAAAGTGGGTATTCTCCATCCCTGGTTCCTGTATCATAACTGAGGAGTTACTAGGGTGGGTGTTGATGTCCAGTCTCCCAACCTGAAGAAGATATCATCTAAGCCATCTCCAAGTCTTAGACTCTTCTGTCTTCACCAGTGAGCTCAACGATCTGCCTGCCAGGCCTCTTCTTAACATCTCTGCCCAGCTGGGTAGAGGATTTCTCTATGGAAAGAAAGCCTTTGTTAATCTATTACAGGCCCCGGTGCTCACTACCCAGCACCACAGCTGGCTCCTCTCAGGACAAAGCCACCCTCATGGGCTTGTGCCATCTCTCCCTACAGGTCATGCATGCTCTGGAAGGTTCTATCTGCTAGATTAAATGGTCATCCAGTCACGTGGGTGCTGGCATATGTGTATGCTTTGAGCTATAGGGTCAGGCTTCCCTGAGTCCTGAAGCTAAAAATAACCATGTTGAACTACAGTTGTTTTTAGAGATCAATACAGGGACGCAGCTCATCCAGCCATAGCTGCATGAGCCCCTAACACTGTCCCAGTGCTCTGGAAGCCAGGGAGACAGCCAAAGAGGCTGAAGCATGAGGCCGGAGCATAGCAAAGTGTGGTCTGGCTCCTGGTGAAGAGAGAGGCCCTCAGAACACTGAGTACATGAGCCTGGGCTCTGCCCCTCCCCATGTCTGAGGGACTAAGAGCCCCAGAACCTCCCATTCACCATTTCCGTTCTAGTCTCTTAGCCAACCAGAAGCAGGACGACACCCTGATCTGACTGACCGCTCTGGAAGTAATGCTTTCTCTTCCGTTGGCTGGAATATAGAGGTGATGGCTGGCAGGTAAGATGTCTTCCGGGGACTATAAATTAGCATCTGAGGGCTGGAGAGATGGCTCAGTGGTTAAGAGCACTGACTGCTCTTCCAAAGGTCCTGCAACCACATGGTGGCTCACAACCATCCATAATGAGATCTGACGCCCTCTCCTGGTGTGTCTGAAGACAACAACAGTGTACTCACATAAAACAATAAATACATCTTTGGGCCAGAGGGAGCAGGGCCAGAGAGAACAGAGGTCCTGAGTCCAATTCCTAGTAACTACATGATGGCTCTCAACTATCTGTACAGCTACAGAGTACTCATATACATAAAATAAATAAATAAATCTTTAAAAAACGAACAAAAAATTAGTATTGAGGTTGACAGTAAACACACAGAGCCCCCGTGCGGGAGCACAGGGCACGGAGGCCCCATGCGGGAGCATCTTGCTTAGAGAAATGAGCATTCCCATCAATTTGAGCCATTTTTATTCTTTTTTCTTTCCCTCAGATTTCCTCCAAAACTCTCTTAGGAATTCCACGGGTTGACTAGAAAGGTGTGGAGAATCTGGCTTCAGGCACAAAGACAGGAGGCATCCACAAGCTTGCCACTTGATATGCCGCCTCAGAGAAGCAGCCAAGCATGGTCAGGCTACAGCCGTTTGCCCAAGTACTAGGAATCGTTGTTCTAGGATTCTTTGATTTTGTCTCAGCTGTCATCTCTCTCACGGCACGACTCTCTTCATCCCAGCCCTTCCTGTGTGACCTCTTGGGACATCCTTGCTGTCCATGAGGGCACCATGTTGTTACCACAACTCTTGAAGTTTTATCAGTGGTACCCCTAATGGTGTATCTACTCTCACTGTCTCCTTGGTAACCAGAGATGCTAAGCCACTTCCAGTGCCTATTTGAGTGCTCATTTGAGTACTTCTTGGTGCTATTGTCATTTTGGTGGTGGCTGTCCCCTACAGCGCAGCGCCACTCACCTGGGTGACACTGGCCAGGACCCTAAGAGGGTTAAGAAAGACAGCTTGCTTATGTGTCCATCCGCCACCCAATCTGTAAAAGGGACAATGTGGGCTCAGATGGGCTGGGTGACATCTGTACCCTCCATGGGCATACAGTGGGGGACAGTCCCAACATTAGGCAGAGAAAAAACATAAGGCCATCCTAATATGCATAACACACTACACATAAGCAACATAATACTGTTGCTTTCCGTATAGTTTCAGGATATGGAAGTGATCAACTTTACAAAAGAGCTGTCAAACAGACACGCCTGTATGTTTATGAGAAGGCACTCGGGGCCTCTGAAGGGCATACATGGCCTGTCAAGAGAGGACATACACAGCACAAAATAACCTCCCAGCAGGGCCACAATGAAGAGGTGGATGGCTAGAATAGACCCTATCAGGAACGTATATAGGGAGTTAGGACGTTGCTGAGTTTTGCTGTGTTTAGCCAATCTCTATTTACTAACAGTTCTGGAAAGAACTCACTAAGTCTATGATGGAGAAGAGCCACACATTGTTGATGAACAGGTCAGAGGCAATCCAGCCTCCTTGATTGAACAGGCGCCGTCAGGACGAGGTTTCTTCCCTGCCCTCAGTGCCAGTTTGGGATCTGCTCACTGCCCACAGGGCTTCCACGCAGAAGCCCTGGACTTGTACCTAACCACCTGCAGGGCTTCACACCCAGCCCAGAGCATCTCCTCGTCACTACAGAACCATGCCCCTTCAGCCCCGACTGTCCCTCCTCATTGCCCCTCCACCACCTTCTTGGTTTCTTTTCCTTTTGCTACAACAAAATACCCGAGGAAAGCAGCTTAAGAAGAAAAGGTTACTTCGGGCTCACAATTCCAGGTTATAATCCGCCACAGTGGGGAAGTAATGGAAGCCATGTTGAAAGCATGCCTGAGCTCAGCATGCTTGCTTTCTCCGTTCATACAGTCCAGGAAGCCCATCCAGGAAATGGCCCCACCCACAATTAAGATGGGTATTCTAATGTCAGTTAACATAATCAAGTTAACCCCTGCTACCCCTGCTAAGGAAGGCATAGAGGCCCATTGCCCAAGGGATTCTGGATTCTTGCAAGTTGATGATAAAAGCTAGTCTGACTTGTCAACCTGACACCCAAACACATCCCTCTAGAGCTGTAACTTTCTACTCCTTGTTCTCACAAGCTCATGACCATGGGTGTCATGATGCATTCAGTCCAACTTCGCAAGTCTCTATTGTTCATAGTCTTGAACAATTCCAACACTTTATAAACCCCAAATCTCCTGTGAGTTCCTATAAAACAAAACCAAGTCAGCCGGGCAGTGGTGGCGCACACCTTTAATCCCAGCACTCGGGAGGCAGAGGCAGGCGGATTTCTGAGTTCGAGGCCAGCCTGGTCTACAGAGTGAGTTCCAGGATAGCCAGGGCTACACAGAGAAACCCTGTCTCGAAAAACCAAAAAAAAAAACAAAAACCCACAAACAAACAAACAAACAAACAAAAACCAAGTCACCTACTCGCAATATATAGCGCAGAGTAAACAATCCTATTCCCAAAGGGAAGAACACTGACAGAGTGAGAACAGCTAGACCCTTTAACCTCCCTACCGGAGAGAAAAGACCTCTGAGTTCTAGGCTAGCCTGTTCTACATAGCAAGTTCAAGGCTAGCTAGGACTACATAGTAAGAGACCCTGGGGGAATGAGGGAGAAAGAAGGACAGAGGGAGGAAGGGAGGAAGGGAGAGAGGCAGGGAAGAAGAGAGGAAGGGAAAGAGGAAGGAGGAGAAGGGAGAGGAGGGGACAGATAGACCAAAACAAGACCTACAGTAGGGCAAACTACACTATAGCTCCCTGTCTGGTGTCTGGTGCTGTAATCATCTGGGCTCCCGGGCTATACAAGACTTAGATAGCTCCAGCCCTCGTCCCTCCAGCTCTGCTGCCCTCAGCAGACACTGATTCTCCTGGACCAGCTCTATCCTGTTCCTGTAGTTCTGCTCAGTGCCTCTCCCGTGATCCCGGCATTTCCCGTACCCTAGGACCTCCACTGCAACCTAGGCCTTACCTTTCCAGCTTCAGACAGCAGCCTGTCCGGGCCTCTCTGCAAGGACTCCGACCCTGCCACAGTGGCCTCAGTGGGTCTCCGCAACCACCTCACCAGTCCAGCTTCCATGCCTTTAAGACCATTACCCCATGGACTGCACGCACCCCCCCTCCCACCCCCATCCCAAGCTCTTGTGTGTGCTGACTGTAGGGCCAATGCTCCTGAGCAACAGGGGACCTTTCAGTTTAGGGGGTTTTTGTTTGTTTTTTTTTGTTTTTCCTTTAAATAAATTTGGAGCTAAACAGGAGGGAGCCTCTGGAGGGTGAGGTTGCCTATGGTGCTAGATCAGCACAGGAGATGTCTCTTTAACAGTCCCTGTCTCTAACAGTCACAACTGCTTGCTCAGCACCAGCTCGACCATTCTGCTATCCTGAAATTTCCACTGCTCCACAAATCAGTCCACACTGTCTTTAAGTTCACCTTCGCTCAGGTTCTCAAGACACAGGCAGAATGATCTGTGGTCCTTGTAACCCCCGCTATTGTGGTGGTTGGAAGAGGTATGGTCCCATAGACTCATGTGTTTGAATGCCTGGCCCGAGGGAGCAGCACTATTAGGAGGTGTGGCCTTGTTGGAGTGGGTGTGGCCTCACTGGAGTGGGTGTGGCCTCGTTGGAGGAAGAGTGTCCCTGGGGCTGTGGCACACAGTATGTGTCAGCTATCCACAGTGCTGTTGTCTATAACAGCTAGAGTCCAAGGATATGAACTGCTCTGTAGCAGACAAGATTAAAACAGTGGAAACTGTGATTAATGGGAACACACCCATGCCAGCCACACCTTGGTGTTCCATAAGCCGGGGGAGGGCACTGGTTGCCAGGGTTGGGAGCACTTGGCCATGCACCGGGGAGGAAGGGGCCCCCAAACACTATGCTGTCCACAGGTTCTTGCAGAAGCCTGGCCCGGCATGTCCCAGGGATATACCCTTGAGCCAAGTGCCCCGGCATCCTGCCAGGGCAACACAGACTCTGGCTGGCTCCCAACAGCTCCTGAGCCCTCTGAGGCCCCATCCACCCCAGCTGCCATCGATTCTGGACAGTGTTTACGGTGTAGTGAGATGGATTCACCCTCTGGGGCGACCTGCAGGGATTTAATGAGCAGACATCAGACTCAAGAAGGATGTGGGGAGTGCTAGGGACTAGAGGAACACAAGCCCTTCCCCTGGGTGACAGGGCTGTTTCAACGGCTACAGTGGGGACCTCCAGCCTCGGCCATCTGTGCTCCCTCAGCACACGCGCTCGATGTCCTAACAAGCTTGGGGCCAAAGACTAAAGTTTTGGTACAGAGTAGCTGGCCTGGCCCTCAAGCTTGGTATCTGCTGATACTGACTGCTTACAGTCTGGGCATCTGGTGGGAGACATCCTGTAGGCCACCCACCCTCTCTGACCCTCGCTATCAGAAGATGGGTTAATACACTGCCCAGTGAGGTCTATGGAGACCCTTGAAGGGGCCTGGGACAACACTGCTGGAATCCAGGAGACTCAGAATCCTAGTCCTAGGCTAGCCAAGAGCCAGCTTTTTCCTGGCAAGTGGGCTGTCTATGTGACTATCGGATGGATGCTCTTAGAGCCTGTCAGTTCCTGTGCCCTGGCTCCTGCTGTTACACTTATTCCCATCTACACAGGGGGCCACATAGGGCTGCCCCATCCAGGTGAGACACCACCCAGGTGAGGACCACCACCCATCCAGGAAATGAAGCAGACATCATGAGATTGGACCTGGTGGTGGGGCCCCAGGTTTTCACGTTGACATTGGTTCTCATGATGCTCCAGCAGTAGTTCGATCAGATTGTTAAAGACATTGGGATGGAGCCACCTCTATCCTGGCCACTCGTAGACCAGTTCTGCTATGTCCAGAGGAGGTTCAGGGAGCCATGTAGGTGTCACCAAAAACCCTGTGTGACACTAGGTTTCAGTTCACGTAAGAGCTGAAGCTGAGCTGCAGCAGAAACGGTCAGTCAGTTCATGTCCATCTGTGGACCGATGCCTCTTTCAATGTTATCACATCAATAGAACTGTTTCTTTGGTCTAGGGAGCCTGGCTTCTTCCACTCAGAAAGCCTGTTGTCCTAGTTCATGAGGTTGAGGGAAGAGGATCCCGAGTACAAGGCCAGCTTGGACTACATACCAAGACAAAAGGGATGGAGGCTATGTAAGGAGACCTTGCATGTAGGCAGGGAGCACCTCCCGCTCCTGGGAGGACTGCTTGGCTGTGCAGGGCACAGCTGACTTTGAAGTCTAGCAGTGAGATCATTCTGTTCCATGCCAGTCCACACATGTCCCCAGCCAACCCTCTTGGCATTCAGGTGGGAGGTGATGTCTCCTTTAGCAAACAGTCATCGGTGATGCGACCACAGGCCTTTCTGGTCCTAACGGATGGGTGTGGGACTGGCTGTTGACTGATGTGAGCTACCAGCTCTGGGTCGGTTTCAATACTATCTTGAGAGCTTGCTTCTTAAGTTGTTTCTCTCTCTCTCTCTCTCTCTCTCTCTCTCTCTCTCTCTCTCTCTCTCCAAAATTAACGATTGGGGTAAGAAATCTGGCCAAGCATCCCTATGTGTAAACATGAACTCAATTCCCACTAAGTCTCCACCAGGATTACTATGAGGTAACCACAGAATAAACTGGGTGGAGTAATGCTGGGCCTCACAGGCCTGGGGGAAAGGGTTATGACTACCTAGGAACATACTGACATCCCACAGCATGGAGACACCCCCACCCAGAGATGCCCTGCTACCAGGCCAGATTCTGTTTCCATAGGTATTAGCACTCATCTGTCCACATCCAGAACCTGGCTGGGCTTGCCTCTCCTCTGCAGATTCAGGCTGGATGTGGGTCCCTGGGAACCTGCGTGGAACATGGGAGGTAGCCAACCAACCTCAGCTGTACAGCCCACAGCACTGAGACCCTAGGTTACTGCATAGACGATGGCCGTGCTCTGTAACCCTGGAATGTTCTCTGGAATAGATGGAGGAACTTCTGTGCCTGGTTCAAGCAAGGCCTGTGTGCAACCCCCTGTGGGACATGTGGTTGACAGAATTTGAGTTTGCTGTACACAGGCTAAATGGAGGATACATGGAAGGACACGGCATCAAGGAAGACCTTGCTGGAACATTCCATGGGCATCTAAGCCACATCAACTTGCTCATTCTGAATGATCACACCTCGTAAGCGTGTGAGCATTGAACATCAGTGCTCCTGGCTGTGGATGGAGCCTTGTGGGTTAGTAGCACCCTCCCGCCTGGGGCTGGACCCTGCTCTGCCCAGGTACCTGAGTTAGTAACTCTGAGCCTAGTGCCTTATCTGCCTCCCAGGAGCTAGAGTGAAGTGCTTCCAGGATGCCCACCTATGTGTGGCTCCGGGTAGGGTGCTCCTGGGCCCTGCTGAATCTCAGGACAGCCTCCAACACACCACACCTGCTTGCCGGGAAAGCCTCACCAGAGTGTCTTTGCCACAGTGGTGTTTGCTGCCAACTGCCACTCATGAGCACTTGAAGCTCACACTATGGCTCCTTCCACCCACCCTGTGGAACAGGAGCTCAGGGACATGTGGGAGAGCATATCCTCTGGATACCTATGACCCTATGGCCCCCAGGCCAGGCTGGGCTCGTAGACCTGAATGGAAGAAGCAGTTATATGTATTTGGGATGCACGAGGCACCAGGGCCGCTCACAGCCTCCTCCAAGGTGTGTTAAAAATGGAACTGCAGCAGCACCTCACCCTCTGAGCACCAACAAAAGCTGACAATGCAGACTAAAAATAACAGGTGTTTTTCCTGGAGGCGCCAGAGTCAGGCTGGCACTGGCACCCCTCACCCCTCCTGTACTCCAAGGGGCTAGGGCTGCAGAGCCAACTGGTCCTGGAGCTCAGATCTCATAGAGACTGTGTGAAACCTGCAGAAGCTGCAGGTGCGACATATCTGCAATCCTACCGTGTGTCAGCACTGCTGCAATGGGCTGGGTGCGGGCAGCAAGGGGCCCCTTGTGGGGGTTCTTTTCTGCCTCAATCCAGAGCTGCTGTGTGATCTTCTCCATGTGTCCCTGGCTATCCTGGTCCTCTGAGCCCAGTGAAGAGGATGGGGTGGCAGAAGGAGCCACCATTTCTAAGTGTCCTTCCGAGTACCCTGAACTTCTGAGAGGCTCCCAGCCCTGTGGTCCTACTAAGGTCTCCACATAGTCATGGCTTCTTGAGGCCTCTGGAGTGTGGGACTTGGCAAAAGACCAGGAGGGCCAGGCAGTGGTGGCGCACACCTTTGATCCCAGCACTCGGGAGGCAGAGGCAGGCAGATTTCTGAGTTCGAGGCCAGCCTGGACTACAGAGTGAGTTCCAGGACAGCCAGGGCTACACAGACACACCCTGTCTCAAAAATACCAAAATAAAATAAAATAAAGGCCAGGAGGACCAGGAGGGCAGTGGTTGTGGGTTAAAGCTCAGGCCAGCCGAGGTCTGGACTAGCACGGCTCCCATCTTTCACCGTGACAGCTGTCCAGCCCAGGATGCCCCTCAGGGATGTGCAGCTGGAGAGCACCATGAATAGGCAGGCTCCCTTTCAACAGAAACCTCCCCCAGAATTCTTACTCAGCCTCCAAAGACGGGGCGTGCATGCACATGACAGAGTTTAGACCCTTCACTACAGACTCTCCATGGGGATACCCTTCCACAGAGCAAGCAGGACTGGAACCTCAATTTCCGCTTCCCATCATCCCTTGCCTGCCAAGGGTTGCAAGCCTCAGCCGATATATAAATCAGGAACCAGAAGCAGTTTGTTGGGTCAGCTGGTCACGGGCAAAGCGGAGGGGGTGGGGGGAATCAAATTCACAAGCACTATGCATGGTGGGATCCTCAAGTCTCTCCAGCCACCTTGAAGTTCACAAGACAATCAACTTTTCTGAATGAAATCCTGAGAACCCTTCTGTGTGTCTGAGCTATTATTACCCTTCTCTGGGAGTCTACCAGAATACACTTAGGAAGGTGGGCCAGGGAGGAGGCCACGGAACTTCTCTAGGGAAGGACCCTACCCCTATCAGGGCCTGGCTTGGAGGAACAATGGAGACAAGCTTCCCTTGACTGCCTATTTCTGGGGCAGGACCCGTGGTCCCAAGGCATGGCCCAGGCCTCTACTGGAACTTATCGGTCTCATGTTATTCTTCAAGACATTGGTAAATGCTCAGGCAGAAGCAATAACTAAGGGGTAGCCATTCCTGGGGTCATAACAGACCCCTGTTTGTCCTTTTCTCTGGACCTTGGAAAGCAACCTGGCTTCTAGACCCTACCCTATGTGAGCATAGCAAGGCCCAAGACCTCTGTATGCAGACAGCAGTCTGCAGGATGCTGTTCCTGAGGCCTCTGCATGCAGAGCTGGATACCCAGCCAGTCCCCTCACCCAGTTAGGTCCCAAGTATGACCCAGGCGACATCCCGTTCTTCTCTTACATGAGATGGGCTGCTCACACTTGGTGTACTCCAGAAAATGCATCGTGATTTAGCTTCTAGAATTATGCCTGCCCTACCCTTGCTCCCCCAGGCCTGGTTCTGCTGTGCCAACCGGAGTCCTAGAGAGCCATGTCACTGAGCAGGAAGCAGGGTTTCTCCAGCCCCACACCCAGGCTGGAGTCTGGAAAATACTCTCACAGGGCAAATCGCTGCAACGCTTCAGTGTGCTTTGCCTATCTGCGGAACCTCAGGCTGCCCGTAACCAAATAAACATGTGTCCCAGGATGTCAAGTTTATAAGGAGACAGGCAAGCCAGGCATGATGGCACACACCTGTAATCCCAGCACTTGGGAGGCTGAGGCAGGAGGGTGAGCTGGAACATCTATAGTGAGAACCTTGTCTCAAAGAGCAAGCCCACTTTATACACACTCAGAGGTAAATCACACACACCCCCACTTACCAGACACTCCCACAGTGTCTCTCATGCATGCATTCAAGGGCAGGTCCCCATCTCAGCACCATAGCACATTTATAGAAACACTGAACAGAAATGTCATTTTCGCATATAAGCCCACACAGCCTTCTTGTTGCTGATGCTCTCACGCATGACAACAGTCCACAAACATCTTTTCTCCCACTGTGATCTCCTCATGCCTCACAGTCCATGGCCATCGGAGAGCTGGGGCTGGTGACAAGCAGGCAGGGTGGGCAGGAGGCAGGGTTATTATATACAAATGAATAAGGAGGTAGGTTTCAGCTGGTCTCATAGAAGCAGGCTCTACAGGAGAGCAGCCTTCAGGCTGTAAATATTTGTGGGGAGAAAGCTACAGGGGACGTTTTCTGCACACAGAGCAGAGGAAAGTTTCACCATGCCTGAGCTGCACTCACTGAAGGCTTTGCCGCTCCCGTGGGTGTGAGGCATAGGGGTGTGGGGTGTGGGGTGTGGGGTGTGGTCCCTATAGGCTTCTATTTGTGAATGTTTGGCTCCCAGTTGGTGGACTGTTTGGGAAGGATTAGGTGTAGCCTTGCTGGAGGAAGTGTGTCACTGGAGGTGGACCTCAAGATTTCAGAAGCCCACACGAGGCTTGTCTTTCTCTCTCTCTCTCTCTCTCTCTCTCTCTCTCTCTCTCTCTCTCTCTCTCTCTCTCTCTCTGTGTGTGTGTGTGTGTGTGTGTGTGTAGCTCTCTCTGTGTCTCTCTGTTTCTCTGTCTCTGTATGTCCATCTGTCTCTGCCTCTCTCTGCCTTTTGTTTGCGGATCAGATGCAAGCTCTCAGCTACTGTCCCAGCGCCATGCCTGCCTACAGCCATCCTCCCTGCCATGACGCTCCTGAACTTGCCCTCTGAAACTGTAAGCTAGTCCCCAACTAAATGCTATTATATGTTGCCTTAGTCATGGTGTCTCTTCTCTGCAACGGAGCAGCAACTAAGACAGGGTCCCTGACACGGCCTCGCTCATGTCAAAACCATACCCTCATCTGGGACTCCATCCCCTCCCTCCAGCCTGGCGCCAGGTAGAACCATGACACTTTGCCATGTACCGCCCCAAACAGATACCCATCCGAACAGTGAGTGAGCTGTTCCACGAGGTCTAAGGCCCGTGTGTTCAGCTCAGGTGTCTGGTCAGGCTGAGAACCCAGTGGGTTGGCAGGCTGCATGCAGGATGGCTCCCTCCCACGGCTGGCAGGAGGCCTCGCGCCACCACCTGTCCCCAGTGCTACCCTAGACTGTGGCCTGGCAAGAAAAGGACAAGTGGCAGTCGCTTGTGCCCGTCACACACATGAGGGCCGCTTAAGTGTTAACATGGGGACAGGTGCCGTGCCAATGGCGTGAAGAGCCATCTTGGAGGACAGCTGGCCACCTCTGGGGTCCTAAGGTCTTGTTCCAGTGAACCAAAGAATGAAGCCTCGGTCTGCTTTCTCAGCCACTCAGAAACCATGATCCCCCCAGGAATGAGCTGAGGAATCACCTGTGTCCTCTTCCCAGGTCACTCCTTTGTCCCTTAGGAAGGAGGAATGGAGAAAAATACCCGTATCCTCACGACACTGCTTCTCACCAAGGAAGAACTTATTCCAAGAGCCTTGGTGGCTTCCAGCAGGAGTGGAGTGTGCAATGCCCTGCGGGGCCAGAGAGAAGTGGAGTGGCCAGATGCACGCCAGCTATGCCCATGTGGCACCATGACTCTGGGCAGGTAGTGTGACCTTTTTGTGCCTCAATTTCCCCATTTTTTTCCAAAGCAGGCAACATGGGCACCTGGCAGCAGTACCTGGGGAAGAGGAAGACTACGAGGTCATCCTGGCCACCTGCAAGGGTGCTGGGCTGTGCCTGTGGTGCCTGCTCAGCCCTGGTCTTGTTGGTGTGAACTGCACAGCCCACTGTGGACTTCCTGCCTTTCAGCGCTGGCTCGGGACACAGAGGCACGCTGCCATAGCAAGCCAAGAATGACGTGCACATTTTTCTAGGTGTGTATAGTGGAAACAAAACCAAAATATTAGCACAAGGCTAAGTTTGTTTTACAGCAGCGGTGATCTATGGCGGTACTTGTTTGAATTTGTCTAAACAGCTTCCCTGATGCTCACAGACACTGCCAGCTTCCTGCCCACTGTCCCCTGGGGCTCCAAGGATAATCTCTTCAGCTGACACCCAGAAGACAGACACCCTTCAACAAAAGATCAGTCTAACAATGTCCAGGACCCCCAAGCCCTGCTACTCCCTTGCATAGCTGGGTATGAAAAAAAAATCCAGGCTGCGTCTGCCCCACTTAGGGTTGCAATAGAGCACAAGGGTGTCCTGGCCTCTGAATGCTTGATAACTACAGTCCCCTCTCCTGGCTAGAAGAAGAGTCAGGGGCTCTATAGCACATCCCCAGCTTCCCTGAACACTGAGAACAGTAACTTTTATCCACAGGTCCCATGGCACCAACTCAGCCCCTCAGACACTTGAGTTCTGGGTTGCAAACTTCTTCCTAAACTCACGAGAAACCACCCAGCCAGGAGAAGCTGCTCTAGGGATGGCCACAGCGATGCTCTACAGCACCGATTACCCTCCCAGGAACTCAGCCTAGAAAGAGATGAGAAGTAGGCAGCCATCTGTGTGTGGGAGCTGAGCTCATGGGCCAGTGACTGACAGGTGCTGACAGAGACCCAGATCCACAAACAACTTTAAGCCTGTTCCCCAAGCTCTCGTCATCACCGGTCCCGCCCTGAGAGAAGCACTCATCGACACAGCAGAGACAGCAAAGTGTCACATGGCTTAGAGAGAGCAAAGAACTCCAGGAGGAGGGTGGGAGAGCCAGTGGAGTCTTTCGGGGAGACTTGGCCAGTGAGTGTGCAGCGCTCACTGGACAACTAAGACTAGCATGCCATACTCGGTGAACGAATGTTATACTACACTGTCCTCCGCTATAAGGACAGCTCAAACCCCGGTTACACTCACACTCAGTGGGACGCTCATAAGGCTCCCCACGCCGTGCACTCTGCTGACAGCTGCTAATAGTGACCGTCCTAGCATCTATTGCTGGCCTCAGGTTTGTTCCTCAGGAGCTGTCCTTTTTTATGAGACAATGTCTTTCCCTGATATTTGAGCTTGGCAATTAAGCCAGGTTGTATGCCCAGTGAATCCCAGAGATCGGCTTGCCTCTGCTTCCCCAGTGTAGAGATTACAAATGCACACCCAGTTCTTAAATTTTTTAACATACATACATACTGTCTTAGTCAGGGTTTCTATTCCTGCACAAACATCATGACCAAGAAGCAAGTTGGGGAGGAAAGGGTTTTATTCAGCTTACACTTCCATACTGCTGTTGATCACCAAAGGATGCAGGACTGGAACTCAAGCAGGTCAGAAAGCAGGAACTGATGCAGAAGCCATAGAGGATGTTCTTTACTTGCTTGCCTCCACTGGCTTGCTCAGTCCACTCTCTTATAGAACCCAAGACTACCAGCCCAGAGATGG
>NC_034598.1:42161926-42192276 GCF_900095145.1 Mus pahari
TCCTTTCTCTGCTGGAAATTGAACTCAGAACCTCTGGAAGAGCAGTCAGTGTTCTTAACCACGGAGCCATTTCACCATTCTTGCCTCCTGATCACAGTTTCCCCTCCCTCCTTTCCTCCCAGTCCCTGCCCCCACCTCCCCTTACCCTCATCCACTTCTCCATTTCCCTTCAGAAAAGAGCAGGCATATCAAGCAGCAGTAAGATTAGGCACCTCCCCTCACATTAAGGCTAGACAAGGCAAGCCAGTAGGAGGAAAGGGGTCCCCAAACCAGGCAAGAGTCAGAGACAGCTCCTGCTCCCACTGTTAGGAGCCCCACAAGAAGACTGGCCATAACATATATACAGAGGGCCTAGGTCAGGCCCATGCAGGCTCTCTGGTTGTCTGCTCAGTATCTGTCTGTGAGCCCCTGTGAGCCCAGGTTAGTTGATTCTGTGGGTTTTCTTGTGGTATCCTTGATCCCCTGGCTCTTACAATCTTTCCTCCCCGGCACACCTGGTTCTTTAAGTGGGTTCTGGGGATCAAACTCAGGTCCTTGTGCATGTGTGACAAGCACTTCGGTGACTGAGCGTTGTCCAGTCCAGAGTCCCCGTTTTCTTGAATGTGGCGACAGACACCACAGCAGTAAGTTAGCATAGCTACTGTCTTAGTTAGGGCTTCTACTGCTGTGATAAAACTCCATGACCAAAGGCAACTTGGGGAGGAAAGGGTTTACTTTAGCTCACAGTTCCACCATCATAGTCAGTGCAGGAACCTGGAGGCAGGAACTGATGCAGAAGCCATGGAGGAGTGCTGCTGACGGGTTTGCTCCTCATGGCTTGCTCAACCTGCTTTCTTATAGAACCCAGGACTACCAGCCTCAGTGTGGCACTGTAACTTTAATTTTTTCAAAACCTATTTTTAATGATGGTTCTTAAATGCTTTAACCTCCCTTTTAGCCAGCTATGCACGAGAGGTAGTGGAAAAGAAAGGATATGGGGGAAGTGGACCTGTTTAGAAATGGTTCCTTGGAGCAACTCCTGTCTGTGTTGTATGGAAATCTGCAGTTTGGTTCATAGATCAGCAGCAGCAGCTTGATCCACTTGCAAACACGTCACAGATACAACAGCGGTCCAGTTCAGTAGTGTCGGGATAGCAAACAGGAATCAGCAGCGGTGGCACTACCTAGCAGAGACAGCCAGGAGGGACCTGCAGGAACACCAGGAGAAGTTCTTGGCTGAGCCTCTCACAGGAAGACCCACAAGCATTGCACAGCTGGGTCTATGTGCCTCGCTCAGCCTCAGTCACTGTCGGTTGAGTCCTATTTATACCTCCAAACATCACGTGCCCTCCACATGTCTTGCCTCCGCAAGGGTTTGTCTCAGCTGACTGACATCACTCTGCAGATCAGCTCAAGTCTGCAGAAGCGGCACACCACCAGAAGTTCTTTGATGTGTTTCTCTCTATGGAGTTCTGACAGACGCAGCTCAACTATGCAATGTAAGACAGACCAATACATGCATGTTGTTAGCAAAGAATCCTTCATCACCTGTCCTTTCACATGCTTGCCTTAGCAGAACATCCTCTCTCTCTCTCTCTCCTTGCTTTAGCATGTCTGCTTCAGCGAAACGTTCCTTCACAAGTCTGCCTGACCTTTCCCCTGTGTCCACTTCAGCTAAACACTCCTTCACGTGTCTGCCCCAGCAGAACACCATCTGATACAACTGACTCTCCAAAGTACTCTTGAGTTTTCACTTCATGGCACTGTCTACAGTGTGGTGTACCCCTCCCCCTCATCAATCATTAATCAAGAGAATGAACCTCCGGTTTGCCCACAAGCCAATCTTACAGAGACATTTTCTCAACTGAGGTTCCCTTATCTCAGATGACTCTAGTGTGTATCAAGGTGACATAAAACTAGCCAGCACGTCTGCGTAGGTGTCTCATGTGTGTGCTGACTATTCCTTTAAGTATGTTTCCAGAAGTGGCAGAGCCGGACCTTAGGGCTCTACTTTTATCTAGGGCTGTTTTGTTTTGTTTTGTTTGAGGAATTTACATCTGACTTCCACTGGGGCTCGGCATCTCTGCCGACATGCATATTTGTTTGCAGTGACACTCGAACCCAGGGCCTCAGGCATGCAGGGTTAGCACTATGCCACTGACCTATATCCCAGCCAGCATTTTCTCCCTCCTAGCTGCTGTGATAGTCAGAGGGAGTCCTGCTTACTAAGGATGACAACACGCTTTGTGTATTTATCTATCACTGGTGCCACTTCTGAAGACTCTCATTGGTTTATTCCCCATTCAGTGGTTACAACTCTAGGTTGATACTTTCAGTTGATACTTTCATCCTCTGAGGGATGGATACATTTCCTCCTTTGTGAAGGCTCTTCACTCTGGTGACGCTTCCTCTGCAGTGGGTGGTGCTTCTGGGTTTCCTGCGCTCCCACCTGCGGGCTCTCACTGTCATTCCTGAGTTAGCGCAGCCCTCCTCTGAGCTGTTTCCTGTCTGATAGCCTGAAGGGTTTGCTCTGCATTTCCTTTAGCAGTTCCACTGTTTGGGATCTTACCTCACATTTGGGGTCACTTTGGTACAGGGTGTGAAGTGAGGATCTAGTTTCTGTCTCCTGTCTGTGGACATCAGCTTTCCTGACACTCTGCTGAAGAGGCTGTCTCTGCTCCAGTAAGTTTTTGGAATTTCCGTAGAGAATTAGGTGGTTGTAGCTATTGGCGTTCAGTTAGTTGGTTTACATGTCTATATCTGTATCATACCATGTTGTTTTTGTGTTAAGACTCTGCGGTATATATTATTCTTTTAGATTTTTAAAAAAGATTTATTATTATATCTATGTTCACTGTAGCTGTTTCAGATGCACCAGAATAGGGTGTCAGATCTCATTACAAGTGGTTGTGAGCCACTGTGTGGTTGCTGGGATTTGAACTCAGGACCTTCGGAAGAACAGTCAGTGCTCTTAACCACTGCACCATCTCTCCAGCCCCAGTTTATTTGTATTTATTTAATAATGTGCTTTGGTGTTTTGCCTGCATGTATATTTGTGAGCTGTCATGTGGTGGTAGGAATCGAACCTGGGTCCTCTGGAAAAGCAGGCAGTGCTCTTACCTATGGAGCCATCTCTCCAGCCCCTCATACTACTCCTGTTGCTCAGGATTCCTTTGGCTATCCGGGGCCTTTTGTGAAGAATGTCATATTGATTGACTTGAGTAATACAGCAATATTTACAATAAGAATTCTGCCAGTCCAGAAGCATGGGAGATCTTTCATCATCTAGTGGTTTTATCAGTTTTAAAGTGTCTCATGTTTAATATTTAATTAATATTTTAATTATTAATGACTTTCACGCCTTTTTTTCATGGATGGGTTTTTTTTTTAATATTAAAAAAAATCATCCATATGTATGTGTCGGGAGGTCTGTGTATGTATGGGTGCAGGGGTTCATGGAACCCAGTGGAAGGTATCAGGTCCCTTAGAGCTGGAGTTACAGGCAGCTGTGAGCTGCCCAGTGTGGGTGCTGGGAACTGAATCAGGTCCTCTGCAAGAGCAGTCTGTGCTTTTAACCACTGAGCCACCTCGGTGTCTATATTATCATGGTGAAGAGGGCTATTTCTAGTCCTACTTCCTTCCCAGTTTTTACCATGGAAGGATGTCAGCCAACTTTCTGTTGTCTCTAAGAAACAAAAGATCTCCCCGGACTGAGAGTCAAAGAATAGAAAACAATCTGCCAAGTGACCAGAAACTGAAGACAAGCTGGCGTAGCTGATAAAGTAGATTTCAGACCAAAATTAGTAAGAAGCGATAAAGAAGGCCACTGTGTTTTAATAAAGAAAACAATCCGTCGAATATATAACAATTGTAAATACATACACACCAAATGCTGGGGCACTTGTGTGAAATCAGGATCACGATGGTGGCTGGGTTTGGTGGTCCAGCACAAGACATGGAAGGGTCTGGCAGATGCTCTTCTATTCTGCTAGCATTGCCTGTGCATGAGCTGGGCTCTGCAGAACCAAGGGGGCCTGGAATGGATGAAGTATGTCGTTCACACTGGGACTGGTTGTAATCCAGATGTGATCAGTTAGGACAGGGTTTGATGTTTCTGGGATGAGAAGACAGGCCCTCGTGGCTCATCCCAGGGCCTGAGCTAAAGCAGAGTCCAACCTCAGAGAACTCCCAGCCACAGGCTAGGCGGAGGCTGGACTATGGTATGCCTTCCCTGCTAGCAAGCCAAGAGTTCATACATATCCCCTCTCCTCAGCCCTGACCGGACACAAACCCAGGAGGAGCCTCTGCATCCCAGAAACGTCCCACAGGAACAAAAGGCTACAGGTCGGGTCACATCTGAGTGGGGAGAATCCTGAGGATGCCAGTGAAAGATGCGCGTGGAAGGGAATTCCCCGTGCTCGGCTGGAGACACTGGGAACTCAAGGCCCCGAAGCACAAGAAAAATTAATAACCTACTCACCCTGCCAACAGGAAAAATAATAATAGAACACACGGTTTTCTCAAAAGGCCCCAGAGCAGAATTCAGTGGAAGTCCACATCTCTGCGTGATAAAAATGCTATGCAATTATGAATAACAGGTTTCATCGCTCTTCGGATGGAGCATGTTTCAGAAGCAAACGCCTACAGGGTACCTGGGAGTATGTGCAGGTTTGCCCTAAGAACATACATACTCATTTAAATGCACACGATGCACACACCACATGGCTCTGTTCCTGGGGATGTTGTAGTGTGGGCACACACACACACACACACACACACACACACCTTCATTTAGGTGGCTGCTGTTTGACATGTATCGACCCGAGGATTCCAGAAAGCCTCGAGACTTCATGCTGGTGAGGCAGGAATGTCTGAAGGGGGAAAGTAGAAAGACAAGCAAGCGAGCCAGCCTGGCCCTGGGTCAAGGACCCTCAGCTGGTGCACATGATCTTTGTGTGAACAGCCAGCAGTGTCTTAGCTCGGCCTCCATGAAGAACACTGGCTGGCTGTTTTTTCATAGCAAGCTCTAGACATAGTGGCACTGTTAGCAGTGGTCATAAATGAACACAGACACAAGATCTCTTGGATATCCAGGTAGCATATGCCTTGCAGGTGATCTGCCTAGACTTCATGCCCAGCTAGTCACAGACCAGGGACCGTGGGCCAAATTTACTGCAAAAAGAGATATACCTACATAGAGAGCCCTTGTTCACATGGAAATGGAGGAAAGGGGGGTAGAGGCATAGATCTTGAAAGATGTCTCTGTCCTCTGGGGTTCAGGGACACTCTTAGCTGACAGTCTTAGGGAGGGAGAATAAAAGACCCACATGCCCAGAATGGGATGCAGAGGTCTTCCACCAGGCAGCTGGAAAGGCTCCTTGGCTAAGATAACCTTGGAGGACTTCAGGAAGCTCAGGAAGCCGCATAGTATCCCTGTAGTCAAAGGGATGACCTGACAGGCCCTCACAGGGACAGCAGGAAAACACAGGAAGGCCTGGAGTTGGAGGAGACCTAGAGTTGGACTGCAGACCTTCGAGGATTGCTGAGGAGAGACCTAAGCCCAGGCTACCTCATGGCAGACTCATCCCTGCCTGGCTCTTCAGGAAAGCAGACCTGAGCAGACACTGTCCTCTCAGAGCTGAGCAGTGTGTATCAGGGCCGAAAGCAGGGGACTCCCCACCCAAGTCACCCAACCGCTGGTCACATCACCCTACGTCCCTCTGGAGTCAGACTGTAAATCTGCATATTCATCCCTGGTGAGAGGATGCAGGACTGTGGCCTGGGGCCCTCAGTTTGGGCAGATCCAACCAATGGTCTGGGCAGTCCCGGCTGGGCCTCTGAAGATACTGTGGCTGGGATCCCTCAGTCCTAGAGAGCTGGGAGACAGGCCTAGGATTGATGCTGGTGATTCTGGTGTCTGTGTACTCCAGAGGCAGACATCAGGCCTCCAAGTGAGCCTAGCAGCAGAGATCAATGGAACAGACTGGGCTTCCAGGGCCCCTCGCAAAAATTCCTTCTCCTGCATCCCTAGGATGGGATGCCCACCCCTCCTCTGGGAGACCTGAGAGTCAGTATGTCCAGTGGTCTCTGGCTGAGCATCAGGGCCAGCAAGCAGCTGAGTCCTTGCTAGAGGCTAGGGCATCAAAGTTGAACCAGCTAGAATTTAGCAGAGGGAGGAGACACTGGGGTCTCAAGGAGCCCATGGCATCTTCTACAGCACAGCTCATCCCAATCCAGCAATCCTAGCCAGCTAGCTCTGCCCTGGCCAGGACAACACCCCCCCCCCCAACCAACCAGACCAGCCCTGGGTTCCAGGTTCAACCCTGGGTCAGAACCCCAAGATGGGAGAGAAACAGGACCTGCCCAAGACAAGGGCCAGGGCAAGGCTTCCTCTTTTCCACTTCAGGTGTATGGGAGCCTTGGAATCGCCTGACAGTCCTTGAGCACCTGGGAACAGAGATGGCATGAGAAAGGCGTTCCCTGCCCAAGAGTTCTGGAAGTCAGGCCTGGGTCAGCTCTGACCCCCATGGTGGGCTACTTGTTCCTCCAAGCTGGTAGACATCTCTTGGGAGGGGGCTGATCTGGAGCAGGTCATTAAGATACCCATTCCAGGGACAAGAGCCCCACAGCCCCAGGCCTCAAAGGCTCGGCAGGGTCAGATCACCTCCCCATTCACCTTCTAGTTGTGTTGCCTTGGAGCTGGAACATCTGCCTTGTGGCCCATGGCCTAGCCAAGAGCAACACTGGCCATACTTAGCTAGCATCCCTTGCTGCTAGAGCAACTTGCCTTTGGATGTCTACCCTTCCGTCTGGGCCATGAGGGGGACACAGTTATATAGGTAGAGTGGCATTCTCCCCACAGCTTCTAAGACAGCCGCTGTTCCTGCTGGACACCTCCTGCCCTCTTGCCCAGCCAGTCTGTGAGCTTCAGCAGATGTAAATTGAGTCTTGTCAGGTTCTGGCTTTCCCACTAAGGATAGTCAGACCAGGCACTGGGGCTTTACAATCAGTGTAGTTCGAGAATGGCGGGTGTGAACAGCTCCTGGGGAGGCCTCATACTTAGATGGGCTGTCGCCACCAAGTGATACTCTTGGGGAATCTGGTTCCCACAAGCTATCCCTTCCTTGGACCTCCTGACCACCAGGAGGGTTGGGAAATAGAGGATGTAGGCCTGGCTAGTCAAGGCCAGGTACCCTGGTCCCCTAACTTCATGCCCTATTCAGAATCCTCTGAACTTTCCATTGCCTCCCAGCTGTGGTTTCTTCTTCCACCTGACTCTACTACACTTGAGGCATCTTTCCATTCCCACCCCCATTTCCCATGATGTCAGCAAGCACCGGAGTGAGGTGGGAGTGTCCCCAAAGGCTGTTTAAAACCCCACAAGTCAGGAGAAATCAGGTTCCTGTGTGTCTTAGTCAAGGTTTGTAGTCCTGCACAAAATATCATGACCAAGATGCAAGTTGGGGAGGTGGGGAGGAAAGGGTTTATTCAGCTTACACTCCTACATTGCTGTTCATCACCAAAGGAAGTCAGGACAGGAACTCACACAGGGTAGGAACTTGGAGGCAGGAGCTGATGCAGAGGCCATGGAAGGATGCTGCTTACTGGCTTACTCCCCCTGGCTTGCTCAGCTTGCTTTCTTATAAAACCCAGGACTACCAGCCCAGGGATGGCACCACTCGAAATGGGTTCTCCCACCCTAATTGATCACTAATTGAGAAAATGCCTTACAGCTGGATCTCATGGAGACAGCTTGTGTCAAGTTGACACGCAAAACCAGTCAGTACACTGTGGTAGACATGGACCTGGCCAGTACCTTGTGTATCTTCTGGGCTTTGGGGTGGTGGCAATTGGTAGTCTTGGCTCAAGCGAATAGTCCCTTCCTGGCATTTAGGATTGGACTTATCTCCAGGAAGCTTGGAATCCTTTGACAGGTCCAACTCCAGTCTCCTGGTTGTTTGTGGCCAAGGACAAATTGTATGGGAGGCTGAGTAGCTTCTCCCCAGGGTGGTCTCTGTGGATAGGACTTCCTCCCCCTCGGCTCTCCCAGTTACCCAGCCTCCATCAATCTGGGAAGCATGCGTAACCCAGCCTTGGCTAGTGAGGAACAGGTGGACATTGCTGGCGGATCTCTGAGAAAGCCATCACAGCTTTTTCTGGCCCTCTGACCATTTCCCCTCCGCCCCGTTCATTCCTGCCTAGACTGTGAATATGATAGTTGGGGCACTGGCAGATGCTTTAGTATGAGAAGACCAGGACAGGTATCCAGGCTGAGGGCAACAGTGGGGAACTCTCCAGATTTCTCATTGACAGACCATGCTGCATTGTGGGCACCAGATGTATGTGTGGTGGATAGGCAGCTTGTAGATGACCAATGGAATTGCTGGCTTCCTTGGAATTCCTGGGTGGACTGCATCACAGCCTGTTTGCCATGTGAATACCACAGACCAGTGTCCTGTCCCTAGGAGGCAGAAGAGTACAGGACCCTGGCAATGGTCAACCACCTGCCCTCCTGACTGGGGTCTCAAGTGCAGCTGCTCAGCCTCCGTATCTTACAGATTGCCCTGTGCTCTTTCTGCCCTTGGAGCTGGGCTTCCTTCACACCCAGAAAACCTGGGAAGGGCTGTCCATAGATGAAGCCAGGCAGTTAGTGGAATGCTTTGGACAGAGTTAGAGGTGAGTCCTCAAAGAAAGAGCAGGCCCTGAGTACAGACAGAAGGACAGACAGAAGAGCTGGTGATTGAACTACAGGCCATGTGCAGAGATGCTCCGAAGGGAAGACGGATGCTGCTCCTTCCCACAGGCCCAGCCTATGCCCGTGCTCCTGAGAACACAGGGCAGAAGCTAAGATGGGGAACCAGGCGCTAAGAGAAGTAGTGAGGACTCTTGGGGGGGTGGGGGGGTGGGGCTCTGTTAGCCAGAAGAGCCACCCAGGAACCTGAGATTTCATTTCAAGAAGGGCCCCCTTCAACTTACCCTGCTATCACATAGCATGTAGCATGTAGCCACTCCATGGGGGAAGGACAAGGCCCTCAAGGCCCTGGCATGTGACTCTTTCTAGCTGAGACTTGTGCAGTGAGGAAACCTGATTACTCAACTCAAGGCCTGGAGGCCGAGTACCTCTTCCAACAATGAAGGGAGAGCATGGAGGGCCTGTGGGAGCCTAGGCATCAATTACTCATCCAGAACTCAGGTACCGCAACTGGCGAGAGGATCCACACCACCGCCAGGCAATAGCCTGGCTACAGATTCAGAAGAGAGAAGAGCAGAGGCCAGATGCACACTCCTCCATCACTGTCTTCAAAGAGAATGACTAGGAAGCTCGAACCCCACTAGACTAGAACAAAGCCACTAGGACTGCCTCAGACACCGACACACACTTGCCTGTATGTATCCTGTTTATGCATGGCGTCTGTGTGTATCCTGTTTATGGAGTGAGCCTGCACGTGTGTACCTAGTGTGTGCTGCTGTGAATGCACCTGTGTGTGGAGCTGTCCAATTCCTGACCCTGCAGTAGGCTGAACTGCTGAAGAGGACAGGTGACCCTGCTTGCCCGCGAGCCAATGCTGCCCCGGTGACATCAAGGGCTTAGCTCCTTGTGCATCTCACACACCTGAGAAAGGGATTGGAGAAAGGGCAGCAGCTGGCAGAGAGGGCTCGGCACTCAGGCTGAGCGGATCAGGAGGGAGGCTCTCCCCACAGATCTGTTTCCCCCTGCTGTGGCCTTCTCTCCCAGATGGTATGGACTGACTACACAGACACCGAGGTCACTCGTACTCCAGAGGAATGACAGACACTGCATGGCCTCTGGGTCTGTGGGACCAGCAAGAAACTCTAGAAGAGTATTCAGTGCTCTTGACTGCTGAGCCATCTCTCCAGCCCTGTTGTAGCGCTCTTAATCTCGAAGCAGATTGAATCCACACCTCGATAATCCTGTAACTACATTATCTTAACAGATTTGGAAGAAAAAACACACTTGAACTGAGGCTCTATTTAAAATATGGCGGGTGTTGGGGCTGGAGGGATGGCTCATTGGTGAAGTGCACTGGCTGTTTTTGCAGAGGACCTGGTTCAATTCCCAGTGCGCACGCGTACACACACACACACACACACACACACACACACACAGAGACACAGACACAGACACAGACACACACACACACACACACACACACACACACGGTGGCTCACAACCATCAATAACTGTAGCTCCAGGGGATCTATCACATTCTTCTTAACTCCACAGGCACCAAGCATCCACCTGATGCACAGATATGCATGCAGGCAGGCCAAACACCCAACCACAAAAAATAAAAATGTTTTTAAATAAAGTAGGTGGTCTCAGGGCTAGGGCTCAGCCCAGGCACCCACGAGTGACTTCAAAGCGAATTTGGAGGCCTGCCTGCTATCACCAGAGCCAGCCGGCTGCATAACATCCTGGAAGCACACGCTGATAGTGCTCTCTGGAAACCGGCCATGGGGGTGGCTGAGAACCAGAGGCTGGGGCCCCTCCCTGCCCATAGCTGCCAGGCCATGTTCGGGAGCCACATGTGGACCAGGCCTGGGCACCAGCCAGCATCTCCCAGGGTCTCATAGTGATGTTATCACTGTTCGAGGAACATTCCAGAAGAAACGCGCCTGGTGTTTATTTAACACTTGGCTTCTAAGCAGCACAGAAGCCTAGGAGATGTCAGCCTGGGCTGCCGCACAGCCTGGGAGCCGTGCATGTGCCTGTGTCTCACACACCCCAGCACCCACCATCCAGGTCAAGCCTCCGAGAGACTCGTTCTCTACAGGGCTGTAGTGCTTGGCCTGATGGCCCTTTTGGGTACAGTTGTCTGCTGAGGGCCGCAGGTAGTTTATGATTCCAGCCTGTGGTGGGTGGGGTGGCTACTCTACAGCCTACCACAGTCAGCAATCGGAGGAGTGTCAGCTGCAGCATGCGCCCATAGCCTGCTCCTCTCCTTCCCAGCTCATGAGCACCCCCTCTTGCTGGAAAACCCCCAGTCCCCTCCAAAGGTAGGGTGCCCATGGCCCAGGCAGCATGGAAAGGGAAATCCCTGAGCAGAGGGGGCCTGTGAGCAGTCTGAAAGGTGAAGCGCCCTCTATCCATTTATTTCATCATTCATTCATTTATTCCCTCATTCATTCATCCGATGACAGGGTACATGGCTTACAGACCGTGGGAAAATGAATAGCTAATATGGAACAAAGGGCACACTGCACAGCTGTGTGTACAGCATGCAGCTGTACCCTGACTGCTGTCTTTCCCCCAGGCCCCTGGCTCTCCAGCATCACTGTCATCTCACCCAAGACCTCTCCTCTCAACCCAGTACGGTTCTACGGACTGCCCACCTCAGAGAGAGAACTGCTAAAAACTCAAGTGCCGAGATGCTAAGACCAATTTCCCATTCTGAAAAACTTCACACTCTCAGAAGGGTCAAGATTTTGGGCAAACTTGGAAGTGGAGTCATTGCAGATGTAGTTGAGTATACAGAATATGCAATCCCAAGAGTTGATAAGCTGAGGCAGGTTTGCCACAAGTTTGAGGCCAACCTGGGCTACATAGTAAGACCCTGTCTCAACAACAAGAAATATGTTCAGGTCAGAGAGCCCTAAGTCTAGCGTGACTGTTCTGAGCACATGCAAGCAAGCACACACATTTTCCCCTCCCTTCCACACCCCCAAATCCTGGGACCAGAGCAAAGAGCGGTGTGGAGCAGGGCTGGGAGCATCCAGTCAGTTTCCAGACCGATTCATTATGCTACCTGGTTGGAAAGAGGCTCCCACCACCCCACTGTTTGGTCACTGCAACGTGGTTCTAAACTCTCAGAGCAGTACCAAGACCTGGGAGACTCCTATTCCTCCAAGTGTCTAAGCCTGCTGGAGTAGAGGAAACCCGGGTGGAGTGCTCCATGCATTGATATACGGCATTTTCATCCTTATCAAAGGCCAGCTTTAATTTATCCCAGCGAGCAAGGGTAAGCTGTGTGGTCTGCACAGGCTCAGGGGGTTGTGTTTTAGCTAGGAACACCAGAGTGGAGATGTGTGTGTACTGAGGTCACATGACTGGCAGCTGAGAGATCCCTCAGAGTCCCAATCCCCAGGGCTCATGATGGCCTCCCTCCCAACTATCACACACCCCAGTTAAGAATGGGGCTGGCAGGCCCAGTCCTGCTTAGGACAGAAGAAACTCCATGCTCAGGTCTGGGCTCAATGGGGACAACCACTTAGCTGGGAGTCCCCATGCTCTGGGACCACCAACTGTTCTTCCTGTCCTGAGCATGCTTTGTTGAAATACCTGGGGAAAGGTCTGTCCCTGCTGGCGTGGCCCCATGGTGATGATATCATACCACAGAGCAATACTCAGTCCATGCAACTGAAAATCAGAGGATTCCAATGTCCCGTACAAGGACACGCTCCCAAAGACATAACCTCACTGGTCCCTTCCTCCCGACAGAGCCACTGTCTCCTGGGACAGGCAAGCTCCAGCTACAGTGGGGTCCCCACAGCTGCCCTTCCCCCCAGCTCAGCAAATGCTTAGCCTCAGGGACATGGCAGGGCTGCCTCCTGCTGTCCCCGTCCCTAAAGTCTGCCTGCCCCCACGCTTCCTTGGTGGCAGCCCAGTGCAGAGCGGGGCGTGTCCTGAGAGGGTGTGTTCAGAGAGGCTAGGCTCCACCTCGTGAAGGAGGAACCAGGTACTGCTGTGCCTGCCACACGGTCATTTCATTTGCTATTTAACCTTCAAGTCTGGAAAGCCAGGGGGCTGTGTTTTCACAGGAACCGTGTTACCATGTGACTCATGTTTATTCTATAAAGATCAGGAAATACACAAATCCAGCAAACTCCCACCATCCACGCAGAGGGCCGCTTTCTTGGGATCCGTCTCCTGTGTCCGTCCACACGAGAACACACGCTTTGTCTCAGGTGAGAAGGGGCGAGCCCTGCCTGCCCAGTGTTCAGCCTCTGGGCAGCTGCACGCAGCTCTGCCCAGGCTTAGACATAAAACTCATCTCAGACCACTTTCTGCAGATTCTGAGGTAGTCCCAGTGATGTCAGCTTGGCTCCTCTCTGCTCACTGCACGTTAGTGTCCTTGGGTGGGTGTGCCCCCCTGACCTGCTGTAACTGACCTGCACATGAAGCTGGCCTCTGGAATGCTCTCCCAAGTAGGAGCCTGAAGGGTAAGCCTACGTTCTCCAGCAGGGGCATACTGAAAAGGTGCTCGCCATGGCCAGACCAGAGCTGCCTGAAGCCACATCATAGAAATCTTAATACACCCAAAACAAGGAAGGTGGAAACTTCCTAAGCTGTGCCAGGTACACTGGACAGCGCTTACACCACAGGTGGGTTTAGGCACGCATGGCTTCTCTTAATGAGAGCCTATTCCCCCCTCCCCCCCAACAAGGTAGCTGCCGTGTCTCAGCAGACGGCTGAAATGGCCTGACGAACAGAACTTGAGTCTGTGTCCAGGCTGGTTCACTGTTATTATTTTTAATTAATTAATTATAGACAAGGTTTCTCTGTGTAGGTCTGGCTGTCCTAGAACTCCATCTCTAGACCAGGCTGACCTTGAACTTGGAGATCTGCCTGCCTCTGTCTCACCCAGTTTAGGCCTATTCAGTCTTACCCACTTGCATTCACCAAGTACCTTAGGCGTCCATACCAGGCCTAGGGGGCTCACCTGTTCTGCCTGCTCCCCACTCACAGGGCCAAGGAGCCATGAGCATGTGGGCCCCCTTGTAAAGGGCTTTGGAGCACTGTGTGTGGGGGGGGTGGGTGGGGGGGTAAGCAGCGCCACAGGCACGCCCAGATGTAAGGTGGAGCATGGGTCCATATGAGCTGTGGGGCCTGTGGGTGCTGCTCTGAGAACTCACCAGTATCTAACACAGGTCTATCTTGCCACCAAGCCAAGAGGCTCCTAGGCCAGGCTGTTCTGCCTCCAGGTGGGACCATCTGCTTCTCTGGTCACAGCAAGGCAGGGAATGGCAGTGAGAGACCTGGGCTGAGAGAGGTCAGAGCCATAAGAAGCTGTGGCTTGGCCAAAGGCAAACAGTGTGAGAAGCAAGGTGGCTGGCAGAGGGCCCTGCTGGGACCTTCCCAAACAGCTGGGAAGGAGTGCTGAGGCCTTAGGGACAGAGCGACTTGACAGGCCTCTAGTTTCACACTGGTGCAGACCTTGCAGATTCCCACAAGAGCAGCAACCAACTCTGGCCCCTAGCTGGGGACCTTGGGCTTATTCCAGGGTCAGCAGGAGTGGCTGTCTCGAAGTGGGAAGTAAAGCCACAGATGGGCCTCAGGCCATGGAAGCCACAGCCCCTCAGTCATTTTATTTGTCCTCACCAGCAGCTCTAGCTCGCCTTCCCTAAGTCTCATGGCTGGCTAGGTGACCATGAAGGTACAGGACGGGATTTGAGAGCTGCTGGCACCTCTGGCCACATGTGAGTCCTCTGGATCTCATGGCACACACTGTCCTTGGTCAGAGCTGTTCGCCACCTTCCAGCTGCATCTGGTGTGCCAGCTGCTGCCCGATGGCCAGCAGGGGACTGGCTCTGTAGGCTGGGCTGGCCAGCAGCTTCTGAAACCGGGTCCTTTCTTCCTCACTGAAAGTAAGGAAAGCAGAGGTCAGCATGTGGAGAACAGGAACCCTAGGATCCACACGACAGCCCCAGACACCTAAAACTGGAGCAGGCAGCAGAGGCCCAGAGTACTCATAAGGTGCAGTACCAGGGCACACAGGCTGCTGAGCACAGACCAACCACCCATGGGGTCACCCCACCAGTAGGTCTAAGAGGGATCTGCTAGGGGCTGCTGCCAAGGCACAAGCTGACGATCAGGGAACAGTGGCAGTTGCTTTATGTAAGAGGTACCTTCCTTCCAAATGAGCCCAAAATAGATGTGCACTGGAGAGCTATGAGCAATGGGGCAGCTACGGACACAGGCAGCTTGGGGGCCTCTCATATACGCAAGAGCCTAGGCTGTCAGGTCCTCTTACCCTTTCTCTAATTCAGCATGACTAACTTCTGTAGAGCCTGAAGACACAATGAGAGTCAGCAGAGAAGGCAAATGTCTCATTGGCTCCTATATTTGAATTTTTGGTCCTCAGTTAATGGAACTCTTTGGGAAGGATTAGGAGGTGTGGCCTTGTTGGATTAGGTATGTCACTGGGGTGGGTTTGAGGTTTAAAAAAACCCATACCCGGCTCCTTCTCTCTTTTTCTCTACCCGTTGCCTGACTCAGAGAGAGGTCAAGACTAAACTGAGTAAGAACTACAAGGCTAGATTTAGTAAGAGCCTATCTCAAAAAAGCAAAAACAAGAGCCAATGGTAATGCATACCTTTAGTCCCAGCACTTGGGAGGCAGAGGCAAGTGGATCTCTGTGAGCTTGAGGCCAGCCTGGTCTATAGAGCAAGTTCTAGGACAGTCATGGCTACACAAAGAAACCCTGTCTCAAAAAAACAAAAACAAAAACCTAATACCAAACAAACAGGAGACAGGCTATATCTCAGCAGAAGAAACCAGAATGTATAATTCCCAGTACTGGGAAGACAGTTTAGGCTGTAAAATTCTATACTGATTTCCAAAATCAAAAGTAATCATTAAAAAGACCTTACTGAATCTATACATTATTGACATAGAACACTCAACATTAACAGAGGTTGCACACAAACAAAATAAGCACCCTGAGTGGGTGGAATCCAGGCTGCCTTGGGCTCCCCTGTAGATAGCACAGCACTGGAGCTCAGTCGACAGAGGCTCAAGCAGAGGCAAGAATCTCATGCCCAGGCTCACATCTGAGAGAGTGTCAGGCAGCCAACAGGACAACACCGCTGATGGATGAGGGGCACGGCTGTGTGTCTAGCCCATGGTAATCACACATCCCAGCCACCACCCTGGAGACTGGGGAGATAGCATCACCTCTCCACGGAGGAACTTCAGATAGGTGTCCAAGGCCTAACTACAGGACAGCAAAGTTTTTGGTCCCCAAAATGTCTCCCACCTGTAGTCAGAAGCCAAGCTAGGAGAGAGGGGAGGGTGGGAGGTAGGTGGGAGGGGACAGGAGGTGGGGGTGGGAGTGCAGATGAGGATATCAGGAAGAAGGCCCTGCGGGGCAGGGCTATACTCACAGAAGCTGCTGCCTCTGTGCTGTGCTCATTCGGCTGAACTCTACTGGCCGGGGCTTGCTGGTCACCCTGTTGTGGATACAGAGTCCAAGTGAGTCTGATACGTTTCACCAGAGACTTTATCTCTGTGGCCCCTAGGGTCTACAGCATCAGGAGTTCAAGAGTCCACACTGTACACTGGCTGTGGAGACTGAAGATGAGCTGTGTCGCCTGGCTACCAGATCTAGAGTTAATAACCACAGTATCCAGGATCCTGTCTCATTCCCTAAGGTTCCTGTGTGATATAGGAAGGTCTATCACCTCAGGAAAACACATCACTTTTGTACCCTGAGTCTGCCACCTGCCCAACCTGAGTGGAGAACAAGCCCTCTAGGCGGCAGCCTGCCCTAGACCCTCAACTCCACTGCCAGGGCAGAATGTACTTCTAAAACCACATAGCACTTCCTGACATCTGCCCTCTCACTTCTGACGAGAAGAGCTACACAACTAGCAGTATATGGTATCTGACATCCCAGGGCGACCCTAGGAGCCAGGCACCAACCCATGCTGCCTCCAGATGCCAACGAGCACCGAGGGACCTTCTAGGGAAAGAGTGTGGTACCCACTGACCACCAGAGGGGAGGGTCATGACAGATTTTTCAGGCCTTCCAAGCCACTACACTAGAGACTGGGGGGTGAGGTGGGGTAGTCTGAGGGCCTGGGGCTCAGGGCCAGGCAGCATCTCCTAAGGTCAATTCTGATGGCTGCAGGTCATGGCAAGAACATTCCCACAACATCCCAGGGAGCCTGGACCAATATCTGAAAGGGAGAGGCAGCCCCAGCCAGCAGCACGGGACCTGCGTAGACAGGAAGAGCCCAGAGCCCATCACCTGACAAGATGATTTCAGAGATGTCATGCTCAAAGAGAAGCCCAGAACGGGAGGCAGCCAGAGGAAGGGCCAAAAGCCTCTCTGTGTCCTGGGCCAACACCTAATTTAGACTCCAGATCTATTCATGTTCCTTTTCCAATATGAATGAGCGTTTTCTGGTGACTTCTCACACGCCTCAGGTCCCCGCCTGGGGAAGGACTGTCGGGTTGTGTGCAACCCTTCCCTGCCCCCCAGGCTGTCAGGACTACAACCTCAGACCTGTTTGATTGACCCTTCCAGGGGCCCAGAATTTGCCTCAGTACAAGAAGCAGCACCTATGTAGTAGCAGCCAGTGCCTCCAGCCTGCTCCTCCTGCAGAGGATCACTGCCTCAGATGGCCTAGCGAGTGAGCTTTCTCAGGCCCACTGGCTGCACGATGGGGAAAGTCTCCCTAAATGCAGTTCAGATCTGCTGAGTATGGTGGCAGCAGCCCAGGTCTTATAGGACTCTATGCATGGGCACAGAGCGATCCTGAACTCAGACACTGGAAGCAAGAACACAGCCTGACTCTGTGAAGTTCTTCCACCAGCAGACGGTGGGACTTCCTAGAAGTGGTGTTTCATAACTGAAAAATTTAAAACGGTAGATTTCCAAACATACAACAGCCAAAAATAAATCCAGAACCAAACTCAAAACCATTCAGGATGTCTTCAGCAGAGCTCGCCTGAGCTGCACCATGCACCTGATTTTGCACAGCATGTGATATTGCACAGCACGCCTGACCCCCTCAGCTCAGAGGCGAGACAGTTACATGGAGGAATGGCAGTGTCCCCCCCCCACCCCCCACCCCCACCCCCGCACAAAGCTTCTGGCTCCCAGAGAAGCACAATGGTGTCACTGTGGAGACAAATGCTTGTGATGTGTTCTTATCGTCCTTCACGCCAGGATCAAGGTATCTTTGCACTATGGGTTTTAGAATCCTTGATTTAAAAATTGCTGTTTGAGCGGCTGGAGAGATGGCTCAGCGGTTAAGAGCGCTGACTGCTCTTCCGAAGGTCCTGAGTTCAAATCCCAGCAATCACATGGTGGCTCACAACCATCCATAACGAAATCCAATGCCCTCTTCTGGAGGGGTGTGTGTGTGTGTGTGAAGTCAGCTGCAGCAAATGGGGGCAAAGTGAGAGCTGGAGAGTTGGCTCAAAGGTTAAGAGCACTGACTATTCTTCCAAAGGTTCTGAGTTCAAATCCCAGCAACCACATGATGGCTCACAACCATTTGTAATTAGATCGATGCCCTGTCTGAAAACAGCTACATTATACTTACATATAAATACATCTTTTTTTTTTTTTTTGAAAATTGCTGTTTGAACTCATTGGCTTCAGCTTGTAAAAATGAATAAATGAATGAATGAAAAAAGAAAGAAAAAGAAACTGTGCTTAGAATTAGAAATTAGTTTACAGCAGTTTCTGAAACAGCCCTGTCCACACATTTTGCCCTCTATACTGTTTACCATGTGAGGCGCCATTCTCAGCACTTACTATTGTAATATAAAAATGCAGAGTAACTGAAAAATAGTGAAGAAGCTCTACACCCTTATTAACACAGCCAGGATTTACAATTTTACTAAGACTTGTTTTTTATTTTTACTTATGTGCACATGTGTGTCTGTGAGTGAATGCCATGGGTGCAGTGCCCACACAGGCCAGAAGAGGGCATCTGATGGCTGGAGCTGGAGTCACAGGTGGTTGTGAGCCACTCTGCTGGGAACCAAACCACAGACCTCTGCAAAAGCGGCAAGTGCTCTTAATCACTGAGCCATCTCTTCAGCTCAAGATTTGATTCTATTATGTTAAACAAGTATGCTCATTTCATCAGTATGCAAATATGCTTTAATCTTTGATGAGAATAAAATTATGTGTATCCCACAGGATTGTTTTTTTAAGTAAATGTATTTATGATTTATTCTGTCAGTGTTTGATTTGCTCAGCTACCTTGTAAACCTCTGTACTTGGGGTCACCTAAACCCCCATCAGCAGCCAGGCATGACTTTAATCCCAGCCCTTGGGAGCAGAGGCAGAGGCAGCCACACCTCTGTGAGTTTGAGACCAGCCTGGTCTACATAGTGAGTTCCAGGCTAACCAGAGCCATACAGTGACATCCTGTCTTGAGAAAACAAAAAACCCCCTTCATAGGTGCAAAGGGGCCATGAGTGGAAAGCACGAGCCCTGTCCTGGAGAATTTTTTTTGGTTTTTGTGTTTTTTAAAGAGATTTATTTATTATTGTATCTAAGTACACTGTAGCTGTCTTCAGATGCACCAGAAGAGGGCATCAGATCTCATTATGGATGGCTGTGAGCCACCATGTGGTTGCTGGGATTTGAACTCAGGACCTTTGGAAGAGCAGTCGATGTTCTTAACCACTGAGCCATCTCTCCAGCCCTTGTTTTGAAGACAGGGGTTCTCTGCATAGCCCTGGATGTCCTAAAACTTGTTCTGTATACCATGTTGGCTTCAAAATCATAGTTCTGCCTGTCTCTGCCTCTGAGTGCTGGAATCAAAGGCGTGTGTCACCACACCCGACTTGTAGAGAATTTTCTCTCTCATAAGTATGTTAGATGGAGACAGACAACATGGTCTACCTCAGTCTACGTCAGGAATTCTGTAGAGCACCCCCCAGCCTAGCTCCAGTGAGTACTTGGAGGGTATTGTGAATGCCCTCAGGCCACGCTGTCACTCAGCAATGTTAGGCCACACCATGGACTTACGTCGGACCGGGTAATGAGAGAGGGTCACAGGACTGTCCCATATCATGTCCCTCTAAGCTTAGGACATGAACAAGGATGGGCAGAAACTAGCTGAACCCTGTGCAGCCATCTGGATATAGCACCTTCCTTCCCACTTTGAAAAGCTGTGTCCAGGACAAGGCCAGTTTAACACAGTAAAGAGATACCTGGAGCCTGAACCCCAAGGGCCAGAACAACATTAGGTGGCTGAGAGGCTGGTAAGGTGAAGGTATGGAGAGACATCTAAAGGCAGTCCCTGGCATGGGGACCATCCTCACTGCAGCCCTCGGTGCTGGGTGAGCCTCCCATCCTGTCTCCAGCCTCTGAGATTCTCCATGTTCTGCCATGTTCCCTCTCCCTTTTTCCCTTTCCCTTTCCTGTCCCATACAAACCATGACCATGATGTAGCAGCTCTCTCTGAGACCACCGAATCCTGGATCACCAGAGTGGAGTGAGCTGTCCCTGACGCATGCACACAGATGGCAGAGTGTCTTCTAACTCCCAGCACGCATGCATGGGAGTCGTTGGCACTTGGACCAGAGCACCTGCTCTATTAGAAGTAAGACTCTGGAGTGACCAACACTCCAGCCTCAGATCCTGCTGCCTGGAGTCATTCTCCAAGGCAAGGAGCCAGGCTCCACGGAGAAACGCCCGGTACCAGGACCAGCCAGAAGATGCCCAAGGTGAGCTTTTAGCATCTGCTGAGATCAGAAAGTGAGGAAGTACTCAGACACACCCACTCCACAGACGGGCAGATCAGAGCCATCTGGACGCTGCTAAAAGATATGACAGTGGCCACTGCTGGAACAATTTCAGCAATAAATAAAGTAGCACTGGATGATAGCTCATTGCATAAAGTAGATGCTCACGGGCCCACGGGAACCTAAACGAAGGATGGTTTGTCACTGGATCACTTGGCAGAGGTGTTTCCCAGGATTCTCACTGTGAGAGACTTTGTCCTCTTCCACTCTGTGCCTCTGAGAAGGAAGTGGTCACTCCAGGCCAAGGGTAAGGAGCTAACTCCCTCTCCTCAGAGGCAGGGTCTGCAGAGTCTGGGGGTTCTGTTGAACAGGAGTTTTGACTCTTCCCCAGTTATTGACCCAGCCTATCTCAAACAAGACAAAAAGAAAAGAAAACAAAACAAACCCCACCCCACTCACCCCCCAAAATGCCTGTCTCAGTCTGAAAAGCTCACAGCCAGAAGGAGCCTGAGGAAACAGGAGAACCACACTTTACGTTTCTTCCTGTTAATTAACTATTTCATTTTATGATGTGTGTTTATACAAGTATGTTCATACATATATAATCTATCTGTGCGTGTGTGCACACGTGTATATGAAGGCCAGAGGTCAACCTCAAGAGTCTTCCTCAATTCATCTACCTTATTTTACTTGGAGCTCATCAATTTGGCTAGGCTGGCCGGCCAATGAGTGCCAGGAATGTTGCTGCCTCCACCCACAAGGCACTGGGTTACAGATACCACACCCAGCTTTTTACATGGGTGCTGAAGATCCTAACTCAGGTGAGGTGACATGCACAGCGGGAACTTCAGCCTGAGATGTCTCCTCAGTTCCCTGGCCACTGCTTTAGATGTGAGACTACACATGGCTCAATCCTGGCTCACTGCAACGACAAACCATGATGCTAACTTAGATGTTAACTGTCTTTGCCACTCTTGTGTAAATCTAAACTGCTATTGGCATTGCTTCTTATTCTGAGTCAGGGTCTTGTGCTGTCTTGCAGGCTAGCCTCTCATCTGTAGCAGTTTTCCTGCCTCAATTACTCAAGGGCTGAGATTACAGGCACATGCCGCCATGCTTAGCTTCTAAAGCTGTTCTGAAGCAGAGGGTGGCAAAGCACCCGGTACGTGTGAGGAAGTAGCCAGGGCTGGGGCAAGATGGGAGCTTTCTCCTGTCACAGCCGAAGCAATCCTGGGAGGCTCACAGCTCTAGCACACTCCTCTCTGGGCTGGTAGAGCAGGCTGCTTGTGTGGCTCTCTAGGGTCTGGGAGCCCCAAGCATATGTCTCAGAAGAGAAGCTGTAAGAAGGAAGGGATCCTTGGGATCCTTGACCAGGGTCACATTTTTTGCTTAAGAACAGGAATGGAATCTGCATCGCTGGCTCTGCTCAGCTGGTGAGTGTTGACCCTGTGTTGGGGCCGTGTCTGCCTTAGCGGAATGGGTACCCCATCTTGGGAACTCAGTCCTTGGCCATCTGGTTCTATAGCAAGGCACCCACCTGCCCCATGACAAGGGTTCTGGCTCACAGACAAGTGCACGGAGCCTTTGCTTTATCCTCAGATGAATTCACTGGGAGAAAGATTTTAAAAAAAAAAAAAAAAAAAAGGCAAAATAAGAAGCCTCCTGTTCACACCTGCAATCCCAACACTCGGGAGGCTGAGGCAGGAGGACTGGCTGTACTAAGTTCAAGGTTAGTCTGAGGTACACAATTACACACCAGTGTGGAGAGTGAGACCTTGTCAACCCTCACCACCACCACCACCCTCCAAAAACCAAAACCAAAACCCCAGGAAACAGAAATGACAAAGCAGAGAGTTTTGAGGGCCGAGTCCTGAAGCCCATCCCTCCAGCTGCCCCCCAGGGCAGCTCTGCACTGCTGAGCCCCGGGCCTGCACTCATGCCTCATCCTTTCACTGAACAAGGATAGGGAGTTTAGGGCTGTGTGCTCCAGCCTTCTCCCTGAGGTCTCCCTCCATGCAGTGTGCCCACAAACAGAGGCTCACCATCAATAGGGATCAGGGGAGGGAGGAACCCAGGCAGATGTCCGGTGAAGGTTCCCTGAAAAAGGGATGTCAGAGCTGTCTGCAAGGGCAGCAGGAAGGCCAGGTGGATTCGCAGCAAAGGCCACAAGGCCTTGTGCTGACTGAGTGCGTAGTACGAAAACTGAGGCCAGCCAGAGGGAAGAAGGCATGAGGGAGCACACTGGTGGGCTAGGTAGGCTTCCACCAGGGGTAGGCCCAGGGCTGCTTCCACAACGCTACATTCAAGGGCTCAGGGCAAGGGAGAGGCTCTCTGAGCCATGTGTGGCTTGAGCATCCCTCGCCTTCAGGGATGGGAGTCTTCAGAGACGACTATCAACCCTCTCCTCCTCTGCATCCAGGGCTCTGGCGATCCAGGCAGCTCTGTAAGAGATGACCGATCCCAACACTCACCGTCTGGCTTGCTGCCGCTGGCGGCCAGCCTCTAATTCCTGCAGCTCAGGTAGGGCATCCCTCAGGGGGTGCAGGTCGCCTACTACCACCATGGCCTTGCGCTTTCGTTCCTCCCTGAGCTTCTGTTCTGCCAGCTTTATGGCTTCAATTTCTGAGGGGAGAGATGAGAGTATATGGCAATTCAACCCCAGTCCCCAGTCCCCTTAGGGGCCACCAATGCCAAGGCACCCACTAAGCTGTATGTACCCTGAGGCCTGCTCGCTCCCACAGAGCACAAGTGTTCTTTGTCACACTGCTGTCACCTGCTTTGTGCCCCTAAAGAGTTGGGGGGGGGGGCGGGCCAGCTCTGAGTTATTTTTTTCTCCTTAATCACAGAGGCACACTTTAATTACAGGGCTGACTATGAGCTTGGAGCTGCAGAATAGAGGCTTGACTCCTCTATAAGGGGTGCAGTGCAGGGCCTGGGCACACAGACACAGCGGGGCTGGCATAGGGACAGTGGGTAGATGCAGGTCCTGGGCTTCACTGGTAACTTATGAGAAGTCATGGTGTCCTTTATCCAGGGCAATCTAGAACCGTGCAGCACCTCCCTGAGAGATCGAGAGAGGGAGAGTGGTCCCATAGGGTAGAACTGTCAGCCATTGGGGACGGCAAGGAGCAGGGTGGGTGGCCAGGTCGCATGCACAGCATGAATGTAAGAGAAAGTTCACTGTGGGGCACAGTCCTGGGATTTAATGTTCTTCAAAGGGTGGAGTCAATTCCAAATTGCTAATGTAACAAGTACTTAACCTTGCTGTTTGCCTGAATGTGGCTGTGGGGTGTATGCAGTTCGGGGATAAAACCCCACTCTCTGGTACACAGCCACAGAAGGACCTTTATTCAGATACTTCAAACATGGGGTGACCCTAGCAGAGGGGGTGAGGCAACCAGCAGCTTCCCCCTCAGCAAGACACAGCCAACTCTGCCACCCTCTATATCTGGGAAGATGCCTCACAGGACAGGTCAGAGAGGCCACCCTGACCACCCCAGGCAGAGCCAACATGTCAGGGCCCATCACTTCACGCTGAGGCAGGGTCAGCCCTCCAAAGCCTCTGCCCAGTGCAACCTAGCAGACTGTGGATTTATTAGGTGACAATTTGGTGGTGGTGGTGGTGGTGGGGTTCAGTCTAGGTGGAACAGAGCAAACAATTCACTTAGCGCCTCATCAAAACCAGCCGCAGAGGGGAGAGGGGCGAACTTCCCTGTCAGAAATAAGAGCTAAGGGGCCACTCCCTCACATACAGGCTGACAGACCCAGAGAATGGACAGCGAGGCTGAGGGAGACATGCAGCCCAAACACACACAAGCAAATCCAAATCAAAGATGCCCAAACAGGGTGATCCAGGGTGTGCAAGGATAGTTTGGGATCTGGAAGTTGTTGTAACCCACCATGACACTGGCAAAAAGGGGAAAAACTTGGTCACTAGATGTGCCAGAAGAGATGTGGTAAAACTCACTATCTAGCCGTGATAAAGTTACACTGAAACCATAAACAGATCCAAGATAATAAATAGCTCATTTCTACTGAGCTCAACAAGATAGCACTGACCACATCCTGGCACCCCCGTCTGGCAGCTACCAGGGAGGCAAAGACAGCAAGCAGAAGCCAGCAGGGTCAAGAGGTGTGCCCAGCCCCAATCCCTAACCCACAATGCAACACGACTTTTAACCAAGCTGGGAAATCTAAATCCTTTCTTAAGCAAACAAACCAGATGAAAACAAAAACCCTCAAATATTAGGGACAGGAGTATAACAATTCAAGGTCACGCACAGTCCAGGATCCTGAAGACCTTGCCTCAAAACCATACAAATCCCAACGTGAACGAGACACTATTTAACTACTTAACTGTTTAAAACGAGCAAGAAAGCAAGCCTATTAACCCTCAAACAGCAGAGGGAGCCTGGGGCAGAGTACCAGACAGACGAGAGGAGGCCACACTTGTGGCTGCCCCTTGCCCCCTGCACCCGAGGATGAACTACTTGAGTTAGACACTTATTTAAAGTAGAGAACCACAAAAAGTCAAAACAGTAAAGCCACAGGACACCACTGGAATCCAGGAAAAGAAAACCGCAGCCATGAACTGCAACTTCTGAGTTGCCTCCATCCATCGGGACCATCAAGCACTTTATGGGGGCTGAGCTATAGGTGCTATACAGCTATAGGTGCTGTAGAGCGCAGTTCTGGAGGACACCTGGTCCACACAAACTTTCAAGGGCCTTCATGCTCAGAGCATTTCGCTCCAGGGAGGGGGAGCACTTTCCGAGGAATCTGACACTGGGGAGGCAAAGTGGAGCAAGATGGAGAGGGGGCAAGGAAAGGTATAGCTTGGGACAGTTCCTTACAGTGACAGCAGGGAGAGTGTGGCAAACAATCAACAGGCTCCACAGCCACAGAAGAGACACACTGCTGATGGTACTAGAGAGTCCAGTATGGCCATCAGACTTGAGACATGTCCTGGGCCAGATCACAAGACATACGCTGTTACTAAAAAAATAAGAAAATGACAATCACTGGTACTTTTTAAAACTTTTAGAAGCAAATTTGTCCAAAACACAAAATACCAACACACACAAACACACACACACACACACACACACAGAGAGAGAGAGAGAGAGAGAGAGAGAGAGAGAGAGAGAGAATATTAATAACAGTAATTTTAGAAACATGACCAATGATGAGAGTCCCTTGACTCAGCATCAGCAGCCCACCCTCGTGAAGCTGGGCTACAGACTCGCTGTAGCCACAATCTTAATCCCTCTCACCCTCTCAGCTTCTGTTGTCGTCTTTAAGGAGAATGACATCAGTGAAATCAGATGACGTGCTGAGAACCAAGAATGCCCAGAGCAAGCTAGAATGAAGGAGCAGAGGAGGCCTTCTGTGCCTGTCCCTTGCTGACACCAGAGTCATGGGCCACAGCACAGGCATGGATGGAGGGAAGCCATGTGGCTTTCAAAAGGACGATCCAAAGATGGAAACTATCTGCACCAGACTGTGTCAGGACCACCCTCGAACTCGCAGCAGACAGGCGCCAGCTCAGGATGGACCACAGCCTAAGGACAAGCCAGGCTGTGACACTTTTAGAAGGAAACAGAAAACATCTTCATGACTTGGGATTCTGTGTGCTCTGTCTGTGTCTGTCTGTCTGACACAGAGTCTATTCTAGCTCTGGCTGTCTTGGAACTCACTGTAGAACAGGCTGCCTCAGACTCAGAGATCAACCTAAGCACCATCTTAAAACAAACACACTGGAATCATGTGGGGGAAATACAGGTAAGATTTTTAATAATTAAACTCCTGTAGCTTAAAAAAAAAAAAAGTTAAGAAAATGAATAGGCAAGACAGTCTGGGGCTGGAGAGATGGTTCAGCAGGTAAGAGCACTGACTGCTCTTCCGAAGGTCCTGAGTTCAAATCCCAGCAACCAATTGGTGGCTCACAACCATCCGTAATGAGATCTGATGCCCTCTTCTGGAGTGTCTGAAGACAGCTAGGGTGTACTTACATATAATAAATAAATAAATTTTTAAAAAAAAAATAAATAAAGACAGTCTGCAAGGAATACAGCACACACAGCTGACCAGGGCCAGCAGGTCCCCAGCACACACAGAGAGTCCCCAAGCTCAGTAATAAAAATGCAGAGCAACTGAAGAAAAATGACCCCCACTGAAGACGGGATGCACACACTCTTTCACAGATCACAGACCAGCAGCTCATGAGACAGCAGCCCAGGTCACCAGATACACGACAGAGGACTCACCATCTCCATACGCATGGCTGTGGGGCCACCACAACTCTCCTGATGCACAAGGGGGACATGTGAACCCCAGCTTCAGAAGAATGTCTGGCAGTGCTTACAAAACTAAACATACACCTGCCCTATGACCCAACATTCCATTCCTAAGTATTTATGTAAGAGGAATAAAAAACATGTCTGCAGAGACACTAGAGCAAATGCTGGTCAGCCTTACTGACCACAGACAAGATGGAAGGGCAGACATCCATCAACAGGAGACAGGGCAGCAAGGATGACCATGAACAAACATTGTGGTGCATCTCGGCCATGGGACTGGCTGCTGCTGCATGCAGGGCAGCCTGGCAGGGAGGCACTCTCAGGAGACAAAGTACCAATGCAATCACAGGCCCACCAGACATGGCACCTCCGCCATGGGCAGGCAGGTGGCACATGCAGCTGTCAGAAGTCACTGCCGAGGCCAGGTAAACATCCTCTTCACAAGAGAACAGAGGGGCTCACAGACAAGCCCAGCGCTAGCCAGCCTATCTGCCAGCAGGTATGTGAGTGCCTGCAACTTGCCTCAAAATGCACTAAGAAAGCGCTGATGGGTGGGCAGGAATGAACCAAGGAATGGCTGTGACAGAGGAGTAAGCTTAGCTCAGACACAGCTACTCAGCTACACATTGTACTCAGAGGCCAACACGGACACAGTCTAGCTAGCTACTTAACCAAATCTAAAAGAAAGCCAGGGCGGGGAAGGGGGCGATCGGTGGAAGTTAATAATGCAGAAGAGAAGCAGGCAGGACTAGTGATTAGCATCCAGGGTTTGTGTACCAAATCAATGAAGCTTCTTAACAAATCTAATCAGAAATGGTGGAACACAGAAATGACCACACGCTCAGCAGATAACAGTCCTTCCCAAGGACTAGGGGTCAGTTCTCAGCACCCACACGGTTGCTCACAGCCGGTTATAGCTCCAGTTCCAGGAGATCTTATGACTTCCTTTGACCTCTGCAGGCATGTGGGCCACTCATACACACACAAAAAAAGGATATAAATGAGAAGGCAGGGCTGGAGATGTAACTCAGTGGTAGAGCGATTGTCTAGCATGCAGAAAGACCCTAGGTTCAATCGCCAGTACCAGAGGAGGGTGGGGGTGGGGGACAGAGGCAGGGAAGAGGCAACACACAGCCTTTTGTTGATAAGTCTGAGAGCTGATGAAATCAAACTATTTTAGAAGAAACCATGAGACATAAAAAACAACTCACATCATCCACAAGGAACAAAAACTTCCACACCAGAGAAGCAGACCTTAGTTGCGGCCAGGCCCGCGCCAAGGCCTCAGCACAGAGAGCACAATTCCTTTTGTTGGGAATTGTGGAGAAGTGACCAGAGCAGCCAGCCAACTTCTTTAAAAAAAAAAAAAAATCCAAAATACAACAAAATATAAAACTAGTAATTGGTTGAGGAAATTGACCAATTTCTAGAAATACTGCTTCCAAAACACCCCAAAGTTTTCAAGAAAAACTACCTTATTTTCAAGAAAAAAAAGGTAAACCATATTTAAACATGTAAGAACATAAAGATGAAACTGTTCCGAATTAACTCCCAGAGTTGGCAGAAACACACTAGAAAGAAAGATAATGGCTAAGAGAAAAATTACAAAGCAATCTTCATGATTTTCAAGTAAACACAGAAAATGCTTGGGAAACGTCACACATAATCAGCTTTGTGGAAAATGACTGCCTACTCCAGGAAGGGAGCGAGGGAGAGCTGCTCCATCTGCTCGGCTGGAGACCGAGACCAAACTCAACCTCAGCCACGCAGGGTGGGTGGGCGAGCTGCCTTGCTCCTGCCATCCCACAGCTGCAGGACAGAGGCCCAAAGATCAGGAGCTCAAGGTCAGTCAGGCTTGGCTCCCACAGAGCTAGGCTGGCCTGGACCATATGGACTCTATCATCAAATGACAGTAGCCAGGCTCACACAGACCTGGGAAGAACAGCAGCCAGGCCTCACCTACGCACGAGGCTCGGCCTCCACAAATGTACATGTTATCCCTGCAGTTAAAGCTTTCATCATGAAGCCCCGACAGAGCACTTTTACCCCAAGGGACAGAGAACAACTTTCAGGATGGTTCTGTATGGAGGAGGAAGGAAGGGGGTTCAGGAGGCTCACAGACGGTCTACGCCAACTCTAGGGACAGATGGCCTCATGCTGCCCCGCTGCCACCGACTCCCTCAAGCAGCCAATGATGCTGCTTCTAAGCTTCCGAGTGAGCTCCTCCAGGATCCCATCAGGCTCAGAGAGGACAAGCACACGAGCAATCTCCACGGGGTACAAGTCCATCCAGGTGGCACAGGCATCGGAATGAGAAGAGGCAGATGCGGCTAACTCACTAGGTGAGGATGAGGACTTACTCTGTAACCATCGCTCACGGCGAAGCTTCAGCTTTTCCTTCTTAGGCAAAATGGCCTTTGGCTCTGCACCTGAGGAGAGAGCACAGGAGTAATGAGGTCAGTGTCTGTGCAGCCCAGGGTCTCCCCATCCCTGCAGAGGCTAAGGTCAATGACAAGCCTGTGAGTACCCAGGTGATGAACAGCCTTAGGCTCAGGCAGCAGTGGGTCCCTGTGCTGGTACACACTGTCAGGTCCTCCAAGCTCAGCTGGACCCCAGTGTATTTGGGGAATGTGATGGCACAGCGCCAACACCAGGTCCTGGGCATGACATACCTTCCGTGCCAGCATTAGGACCAAAGCATGAAAACAAAGTGCCCGTGACTACTCCTGTCCTCAGATAGCTCCCATCCCTGGAACACAAGCCTACAGCCCCTCATCTCCAATCTTTTTCCCCTGCCTGGCTTTGTCTTCTCTTCCTTGTGCTCCTGGCCTCAAATAACCCGCTATGGTGTTCTGATTGGCATATCCCTACTGTAATGGCTGAACTGGGTTCCAAATCCAGTGCTGCAGTGCTAACTCTTGGCTCTTTAGAATGGAATGGCAGGCAGCCAGGCATGGAAGCTCATGCCTTTTATAATCCTAGCACTCAGAAGGCTGAGGGAGGAGAACGGCCTTAAGTTAGAGGCCAGCCTGGGCTACACAGTGAGTTCAAAAGGAAAAGTAATATGACTATCCTTGGAGACAGGGTTCAATGGAGAGTTCTCATTGCTGACTTGGCATAAAGGGTATGTTGTCCGATAAGGGACATTCTTAATTGGGTTGAGGTCAGAAGACCCACCCTGAATATGGGCAGCACTGTCGCAGGGCTAAGCTCGGGACGGGAGGGATGCAGGGGGCAAGCTCAGCACTGGGATGCTGATGTTGCTCCATCGCTCTCTGCTCCAACGGTGGAGATGATCTGACCAGCTGCTTCAAGTCCCTGTGGCCTCTATGTCCCTGAGCTGATGGACTGTAACCTGTGGCCTCTATGTCCCTGAACTGATGGACTGTAACCTGTGGCCTCTATGTCCCTGAACTGATGGACTGTAACCTGTGGCCTCTATGTCCCTGAGCTGATGGACTGTAACCTGTGGCCTCTATGTCCCCGAGCTGATGGACTGTAACCTGTGGCCTCTATGTCCCCGAGCTGATGGACTGTAACCTGTGGCCTCTATGTCCCTGAGCTGATGGACTGTAACCTGTGGCCTCTATGTCCCTGAGCTGATGGACTGTAACCTG